>NC_083330.1:14179410-14509120 GCF_963455315.2 Globicephala melas
TGAATAATTGAACCTCACTCAGTCTTAAATATCTTATTTCAAATAAGAATTAAGGACAGCACATACATATCATACTTATGTTGTAGTTTTTTGGTGTTTTGCAAGACGACACACTGCAGCATATAACACAAGCTGGACCTTCACTAAATGTTTCTTGCCTTCCCCTCTGTAGAATATAGTTTCTACAGCAATCATTTAGAACATTTTTATAGTCTCATGTTACTGTTTAATTAGATTTTGATCCACGGAAGACAGAGACTATGCCTCATTCATTTTTCAATCTCTAACCCTAAACTTGGGGCCAAGTACATTTCCCAGTGTTGGTCAATGTCAACTCCTTAAACGTAAAGGTTACACCATATGTTTTGTGTTGTGAAATGTCAAATCTCAACCTATGTGTAGGCAGAGTAAGTGTTTACCTATGTGATGTGATGTGAAGCAATCCAGTTTTTTAAAAATCCCAATTCCACAATGTCTCACATTCCATCAGTAGAATTGAATCACTTTGAGATTTCCTTGCTTTGGTCTTCTTTTATTACACGGTAATCCTAAGATCTTAAAAAAAAAAATTTGTTCTCTTTGGGGATCTCAGGGCATAGTGCCAGAGGCTGGTAGAGAACTAAAACTGAGGCAAAGAAGAGATTTTGCTAACATTTTGGGAGAACTAGCTCTAGGGTATTTACACGCAATGATTGCAAAGAGTCTGTCCTACAGAACTTGCATAGCTGGTAGTATTGAAATTTAAAAAAAAAAAGGTATTACATTTTGGAAGTATTTACCAGTATCTCAAGCCAAAACGACCCTTTCATACTCTTTATTTTTGTTCCCACACTATGACCACTATATGCTACTCCTTCCTTCCAGAGTCATGAAAAGAAGTTAAAGAAAATAACTTCATCCTCACTCATCACACTCACTCTCATCCTATATCGAGATGCAAATCAAACAGGAAGATGACAAATACAAGCTTTAGAATACCTGCCAGGATCTGGAAAATCACAAAAGTTAAGTGGAAAATGATCAAAGTAAATGAAGTTAATGCAAAGCTTCTTTGTCTTGGTGAGGAAGCGGTGGGCGGAGCAGAAAGCTTCGGAAGGGGTGGAGTGGGGGAGGAGATATCCATTAGACACACATGTTACAGGAAAGGCCAACATGTTTAAAATCAGTTAATTTAAGCTCATATATTAAACTGTGCTTGCTTCTTCGTTTTTTAAGTCGTTGATATTGTTTTTCAAGCTATTTAAGGCAGTCATTAAAGACGATCTCTGGTTTACTCTACACAACAAGCCCAAGTTTTAGCAAGGAATTGACACATTAATGTCGTCGAGAGTGGAGTGCCTTCTAACAGGACCACGCTGAGTCCTCTGAATGGAGCTCATCTGGAATGAAAACACGATGCTCGCCATCTAGATTGTGGCTGTCCTGTACACACAGCCTATTTATCAGTTTAGTGTCTGCCCAGGGAACTGTTCTCTTTGTTTTGCTTCCTTGTTAAAGCCTAGTTTTTAGAGATTGTTTCAAGCCCCTAGGCACAGAAAACTTTTAAAAAGCTCCTCTCTGGGGATAACCAGGAGCAGAGATGTAGAACTTGGTGGGATACTTACTCTCAACTTCCTTGCTTGCCTCATAAAAGTAGATAATCTAGAAGGGCCACTAGGGAATCCTCAGAGGTGGTGGTGTCATTACTTAGTGTAGAATGTTAGATAAAATGGCAAGTATGGATGTAGCGCCTATGTGATTCTCAATGCACTTCCACATACATTGCCTTATTCAGTCCTCACAACAACCCTGTGAGGTATCAAGGCTCTATTTCGCAGAGAAGAAAATAGAGATTTGAAGAAGGGATCTAGCTAAAGCAGTACAACTAATAGGATTCAAGCCTAGCTTCTGCGTTTCCCAGTCTGCACACTTTCTGCCATATTGTGATACCACATGTAGAAAACCCAAGTCATCCTCTAACTTGGGAGCTCCCAGCATCTTTGGCTCCTGGCTTTCTTTTGCATTTTAAAATCAACTTTAAAACCTCTCTTTTATAAATGAACTTATCTACTAAACAGAAACAGACTCACAGACATAGAGAACAGACTTGTGGTTGCCAAGAGGGAATGGAGGTGGGGGAGGGATGGATTGGGAGTTTGGGATTAGCAGATGCAAACTATTATATACAGGATGGATAAACAACAAGGTCCTACTGTATAGCACAGGGAACTATATTCAATATCCTGTGATAAACCATAATGGAAAAGAATATGTAAAAAGAATGTATATATACATGTATAACTGAATCACTTTGCTGTAGAGCAGAAATTAGTATAACATTGAAAATCAACTGTACTTCAATTTAAAAAAAATTTTTTTTTAACCTCTGGTTTGGGTTGGCACAGTGGTTGAGAATCCACCTGCCAACACAGGGGTCACAAGTTCGAGACCTGGTTCAGGAAGATGCCACATGCCGCGGAGCAACGAAGCCTGTGTGCTACAACTACTGAGCCTGCACTCTAGAGCCCACGAGCCACAACTACTGAAGCCCATGCACCTAGAGCCCATGCTCTGCAACAAGAGAAGCCACCACAATGAGAAGCCCGCGCACCGCAACGAAGAGTAGCCACCGCTCACCGCAACTAGAGAAAACCCACGCACAGCAACGAAGACCCAACGCAGCCAAAAGTAAATAAATAAATTTATTTTAAAAATAAAAACCTCTGTTTTATTATTCCATTAGTTGTTCATCTTTTCACTTCCCTGTTTTCATGCCTCTTTCATATTCTTCATCTGAAAAAGTTGTCACCGTATCGAAGAATTCTCTTTGGAAACTAGATTAGTAAACTGAGAAGAGGCATGCAATTATAAATGATCTTTCCATAGTTTATTCTTTGATTTTTCTTTCATTAACAAACTCATGGAACTAAAGAACAGGAGCACTTTTGACCCTTTTCATTGCCTGAGGGGCCCAGAAAGCAATGGTCCTTCTGTGCAGCCCACAGGTACAGAGAGAAGCGTGGCTGCGCTTTGCACAGGGCAGTCCTGGGTCTGTGCAATTAGTAATAGTGTTCCCTCGCTCTGAAAACTGTGCCAATTTGAACAATAAATTGTTCCCTCAGGACCAAGCATAGCAAACCACCTCGTGGATAGACATTCCTTCTCCTTTACAAAATCCCTCAAAGAACTTGCCGTTGGTAGGGTTCGCTCAGCCTCCTGGTAACACAGATACCTGCTCCTTGGTCTGAAGCTACATTACTATTTCTACTGGAATATGCTTCTTTCAATTTGATTAATTGCAACCATGAAGGGCAGGAGCGCCCATATTATAGAATGGCATGTTTTCCAAAGGTCATTTATATTTGACTTTGGAGGATAGCTATTTTTGCACTGTTTTCTTTAGCAAGAGTATCCAGATTCTATTCCACAAAAGCCCAGAGTCCAATAATATATTCATAGTCTTTGAAAGTTGTTTCTTTATTAAGCTTGGGAAACCACAAGTTAAACCAGTTTTTTAAATAAATATTTATAAAAGCATTTAATATTTTAATGTGCATTGCACATCTTCGGGGCTGGAGAGGTAGGTTATAGAGGATGTTTACCAGTTGACTTGACCATGGAAGACAGTTGGGAAACCAGTGGAGTAGGCTTAGGTTAGGACAACGTGAAAATTGTTTTAATAGTGCTTGGCACAGATGTAGAGAACAAATGTATGGACACCAAGGGGGGAAAGTGGCAGGGGAGTGGGTGGTGTGATGAATTGGGAGATTGGGACTGACATGTATACACTGATATGTATAAAATGGATGATTAATAAGAATGTGCTGTATAAAAAATAAATAAAATAAACTTCAAAAAAAATAGTGCTTGGCATATTATAATAATTAATAAACAGTTTAATTGATTTTAATTTCCCAACCACACACTAGCTTAGTGATGAGGAATAACAACAAATTAGGTTGAGGAACAGTGTTTTCAACTAAAGTAGAAAACCTGCCCTGTGAATTCCAGCTAGAAAATCTTAGGAAATACTAAGAAATCTTCCCAGAGAGAGAAGTCATCTGTAATCACCACATAAAGAATTAATTGCTTAGCTTTGTATTTAAAAAGATGCTCCTCACAAATTATTCTGCTAATATTAACAGCTATATGTAGGACAGTAATTGACTGAAAGTACTGAGATGTGAAATTCTTTCTTACCTGAAATTCGCAAAGGAAGTCAGAGTCAGAACCTATATAATTTATTGTACGTATATGCACTTGTGTGTCTGTGTGTGTATGTGTGTGTGCATGTGTGTGACAGCTGCCTGTAACTGCTTCAGTTTTGTAGCACTTACCACACTGATTGTTCCTATTTTGCTGTTGTTTCCAACAACTCTAAAATTGATTATTTTTTTTCATCTTGGCATTCCCCAGAACCTCCAACAGTGTCTTCTGCAAAAGCACGTACAGTTGTTTCTCTGTATCCATGAGGAATTGGTTCCAGGATCCCCACAAACACCAAAATCTGAAGATGCGCAAGTCCCTTATATAAAATCGCTAGTATTTCCATATAGCCTAGCACATCGTCCCTTATACTTTAAATCATCTCTAGATTACTTCTAATACCTGATACAATGTAAATGATATGTATATAGTCGTAAATACAATGTATTTTTTTTTTAGTTTTTTAAAAAATTGCTGTGCTGCAAGCCGGATCGTACGTCCCCCACCAGGGATAAGAACCTGTGCCTCCTGCAGTGGAAGCATGGAGTCTTAACCACTGGACCACCAGGGAAGTCCCGTAAGTGCAACGCAAACGCAATGTAAATAGTTGCCAGCATGTGACAAATTCAGATTTTGCTCTTTGGAACTTTCTGGAATTTTTTTCCAATATTTTCCAACTGAGGTTGGTTGAATCCACAGATTTGGAACGCTCGGGTACAGAGGGCCAACTGTACCTTAGGTCAGTATGCCAAGAATCTCACAAGCATTTTTAAGGCACATAAGATCCCTCATCCTTGTTGGTCGGTTGTTTTTTAAAAATAGTACCATCTGGTCACAGTTAAAGATGACAAAGAATCTTTACTAAGTGTACAACTAAGTTCTCCTTCTTGTTAGATCTGTTTTTATTCATCTGGTAAGGAAAACTTGTTTATCAGAAATATTTATCACATTGATATCTCAGTTATCTGAGGGTCTTTGCTGTTGTATAGTTTATAGCGAGGTATTTTGCTAAATTTCCTTGGTTCCCAGGAAAACTGTGTCTTGTTCCAAATTAAACTTTACAGCTACAAAGTTAAGAGATCTTTGTTAACATAGATCCTTCTTCAGATTTTAAGTTTTGTTTTTCCATAGAGTAATTCAACATATCATCCTAAGTGAATTAGAACTCTTTGTGTTTAGATATCTAATATATAGTTTCCCTATCCTAGCCTTTTTTTGTCGCAACATCTTATTTCTATTTCCAATGGTTAAGTTTAACTAGCCAAATTTTAATCTTCTAATTACTACCTCACATTATTTTTAGAATGAGGCTAGACATAAATAGGTATATAAATAAACAAAAGAACAGGTAAATATTCTTAAATATTTTTCTTATTAAAACATTCTCCAACCAATTATGCAACTACCCTTGTTTCTCTATCCCAGATATATGATGCATCTTTTCAAATGTTCTCTAGAAATTCACAAAAGTATAATGACAACTATAATAAGGAATCTAAATGTGAAACATTTACTCACGTGTGACCGTTCCAGATATAAGAAAAAAAAAAAACTATTGTGTCCAGTGTCTGTTCAGTTTAGCTTGAAGAGATTGTTTTGAGCTTTGACTCTCTGGGTTTTATAATGTTCCTAATTAATTTTCTGCTTACTTAAGATAATAACAATAATAGTCATGAGAGTAGCACTAGAGTGGTACTTTTTTTATGCCAACTGCATACATGTATTCTCTCAATTCTAAAACAAGCCAATGAGATAGATGCTATTTTTTTAAATTTTATATACAAGGAAAATGAGGCCATGAGAATTTAAGTACATTCCCCTACGTCACCCACCTTGAAAGTTATGGCGCCAGGATTTGAATCTCTGACTCCAAAGCATATAATAATAACCTTAACCAGTAATATTTTTATACAGATTCAAGTACCAACGGTTATACTTTTAAGATAATGTTTTAAAGAAGAATTTGTTAAGTTTAATTTTTATTGTCTCAAAAATAGGATTCTCGTCTCCTAAAAAAATAAATAAAACCATTTAATATCTACAAGTTTGAGGGAAATGTTTGTTTTAATTAGCAAGATTCTTTTACTAAACAGAGAAATCAAAGTCAAATTTCTCTTCCCAAATAAAAAAGTAACTAAATTGAAAAATTATCCTTCCATGAAAAATTAAGACAAAATGGCTCCTAAGAACTTTATTAAGGCATTGTTAAACCGGCTGCTAACAAATTTTTTTTTCATTTAGCTGAGAACAATTTCATTTTTCCATGAAACACTATTTTAGCTACGTTTGAGTTTCTTTTCTTTGGTAAGGGAATTGGATTAATGTGTTAGAGCCCTAGCGTTTGGAAGTAGGTAGATTCAATATCATGTTTACACACTAGGCCCTTGAATTTCATTTTGAAAAAGGGAAAAAAACCCAAGGCACTTAGATCTGGAAAACTCCTGCATACAGAGATAGTCCAGCAAAATCAAATCCATTCATATGAAAATGAAATCCTCTATAGTCAAAAGAGATATTATTTTAAGTTCTCAAAGGTACTATTATGTCAAAGTGCCTGCCACCTATGACTTTCTGCTGTATCTCCAAGTGGACAGTACCCTGTATGTAGAAAACATGGTTTCCTTATTTATTTTTGCATTTGGAATGTTACGTCTGCCCATCTGTGACTTATGCACTTTAAACTTGGGAAGGAAATGAGAGAAGCAAAATTTGCCAGACTATAAAACTTAATTATTTCATTAAATTCTGATGGAGCATCCCATATTATTTGTTATGAAGTTACTTTTAGTGACACGATCATCAGTGTTTCTTTTGTGTACTCGAATTTTGAAGTGGGGTGGCAAAGGCAAGGGTGTGGGGAGGGGATGGATAGAATGTCTGTATATGACAATTTTAACCAATATGTTATTCTTGAAACTCTCCCACACTTTCTAACTGGGAACATCAAATCTTCATGCCCTAAAAGAACTAAAGTTCATCATGTCCAACTCCATGGACTTAGAAGAAAACTTCCTACTGATAGCCTAAGAGAACTGCCCAAAGTCAAGCAATTAGGAAATGGCAGAATCAGGAGTAACTCAAAATCCAATCTTCTTTTCACTATGCTGTTTTCCTCTGATTACTCTGCTTCTTTTTCCACTGTTGGCTTCTCTTCAACTTTCTATCACTTAACTGAGGCTGGCCAGAAAATTCTGTTTCTAAGTCTTCAAAGATGATTAGATAAGTCTGGGTGTTTTCACTCACTCCAAATCTATATTTCTCATGCCTTTTTTGCACCTGTGTCACACTTCAAATGAATGGTATATACCAATATACGGAGCCTAGCATGTGGAAAACTCAGAACATTATTTTACTTCCCTAGTCAGCATTCCTTCCCACCACTTTTTACTGCTATTTTTATCACTTAAATTCATAACTTGGAGATCTTGAAAACTGATGCCTGATGGCCAAGAAGCACATGAAAAGATGTTCAACATCACCAGTCATCAGGAAAATGAAAATCAAAACCACATGAGATATCAATTCAAACCAGTCAGAATGGCTATCATCAAAAGGAGCGCAAAAAAAAAAAAAAAAAGGAGCGCAAAGAACAAATGTTGGTGAGGATGTACAGAAAAGGGAACTCTCATACACTGTTGGTGGGAATGTAAACTGGTGCAGTCACTGTGGAAAACAGTATGGAGGGGGTCTCAAAAATCTAAAAATAGAACTGTCATATGACCCAGAAATTCCACTCCTGGGTATATATCTGAAAAAAAAAATGAAAACGCTATTTCAAAAAGATACATGCACCCCAATGTTCACGGCAGCATTATTTACAATTGCCAAGATATGGAAGCAACCTAAGTGTCCATCAACAGATGAATGGATAAAGAAGATGTGGTGTACATACAATGGAACATTACTCAGCTGTAAAAAAGAATGAGATTTCTGCCATTTGCAACAACATGGATGGGCCTGGAGGATATTACACTAAGTGAAATTAGTCAGGCAGAGAAAGACAAATACTGTATGTTATCACTTATATGTGGAATCTAAAAAAAATACAACAAACTAGTGAATACAACAAAAAAGAAGCAGACTCACGGATATAGAGAACAAACCAGTGGTTACCAGTGGGAAGAGGGGAGGGGGAGGGGCAATATAAGGGTAGTGAGGAAAAAAAGGGTTATTATGGGATTACTGTATATGAAGTCATGTGTGTGAAACTTTCAAAGATTGTAAAGCACTATAAAATTTAAGGAATGTTTCATTCAATTAAAAAAAGAAAAAAGTGGTATTATCTGGGGAATCTTAGTACAATTTAATTGTTAAAGAGCAGCAAAAGTTTAGCCTCTAAAATACTATGTTATAGATAATAGTGTCACAATAAAATTGAAAATGTTTCCCACATACTTCGAAATAATTCTGTAATAAAGTCTTTACAAACGTTTTTCCATAAGGTCTCTCAAATTCAACCAAAGTGTTGAGTTTTCCACTCTCACAGTCATTTCCCTTGCCTTTTCAGATTTTCAGGCCTAGCTTATGAAAAAAAGTTAGCTGTTTTCCTCTCCCTTAGAGCAGTACCTAACTGGTGAGATGATTATCCTTAAAATCTTGCATTTCATCACTTTTTTTTTTTTTTTTGCCGTATGCGGGCCTCTCACTGTTGTGGCCTCTCCCGTTGCGGAGCACAGGCTCCGGACACGCAGGCTCAGCGACCATGGCTCACGGGCCCAGCCGCTCCACGGCACGTGGGATCTTCCCGGACCGGAACACGAACCCGTGTCCCCTGCAACAGCAGGCGGACTCTCAACCACTGCGCCATCAGGGAAGCCCCACAATTTTTAAAGGTTATGCTCTATTTATAGTTATTATAAAGTATTGGCTATATTCCCCACGTTGTACAATATAGCCTTGTAGCTTATTTTATACCTAATAGTTTGTACCTCTTAATCCCCTCAACTGGTTTTTAATGGTTTTAAATTGTCTTTTGCTAGAAGCCAGTAAAAATTTCTAAGGAAACTTTGTTGATTTCAAGAGGCTGAACATTTTCAAAACCCTTCACAATGTGACAAAGTACCGGCTACCCTAGTCATAGTCACAGGCTGGGAGAGTGTCGGGCGTCCTGTTCTATGGCATCCTTGAGCTGTGGCACTGTCACAGAGGTGGCCTGCGGAGTAGGACCACCAGGCAGGAATCAGTCACACCAGGGCGAGGGGGCGATCAAGGCTGCAGAAGGTAGGGCAAACTGATCTCTCCAGAGGGTCAAGACAGAGGATAAAGTTATGTCTAGTGGTCAGCAGGCCTAAGCATGAGAATCAGGCCAGGCAAGGGGGACAGGGGGACCCACACTGGAGGAGCCAAAGCCCCAGTCACAGCAGTGGGAACCTGGGGCCAAGGCCAGGGCTGTTGACTGTGTCATCTTCCACGCTCGCTGCCCGGACAGGCACAGGTATGGGGGAGAAGGTAACCTGGATTCAGGATTCAGCTGGGAAGAAGTTAACACTTATAAGAGTTTGAGGACAGTATCGGTTGGTAAACCCAGATATCTCAGGAGAAGAGAGGAGGCTGAGACTATGGACGGATCAGTTCTAATAGATAATTTGTAGGTTTGAAAGTAGAGGCAATGTACCATTATATACACTACGTTGTGCTTGTTTGTAAAAACTTGCAGGTGACCCAAGGGGAAAGGAGGTTGGGGAGAGGGATAAATTAGGAGTTTGGGATTAACAGATACATACTACTGTTTATAAGACAGATAAGCAACAAGGACCTACTGTATGGCACAGGGAACTATATTCAATATCTTGTAATAACCTATAATGGAAAAGAATCTGAAAAAGTTATATATATATAAACTGAATCACTTTGCTGTACACCTGAAACTAACACAACATTGTAAATCAACTATACTTCAATTTTAAAAAATTGCAGGTGAATTATTTTCTCTCTTTTTTTCCAGTGGACCACATCTAGTAGCAGTTCTGTGCTACTCTAATTAAGCATGACCTTTCATTGATAGAGGCCCCCTGGGGTGCAATTTATGGTACCTAGGAGCAATTTAAAATATGTTTACTCACACTTTGCAGCATGAAAGGCACATTAGGATAGAATCCCCTGAGTTACAAGAGGAGCTATGTGATTTTCCTCTTCAAAGAGAGTTCTAGCTGGTCCATGGGTCAGGTGTGGTCCTGGGGGGCAGGGTACCCAGTTTTCCTTCTTGCTCCAAAAATGATACGCACATAATATGTTCTCTGGAGACAATTTGCATAATATCTGCTCCCTTCACTTTTTTCTATCCTTCCGGAGACTATCTACCCAAGAAGAGAAAATAAAGAATTAAAGCAAGAGTGTTTATGTTGACCATTCAAGCCCCCAAGGAGTTACTTTTCTCTCAGTTTTCAAGAGACTCCAGGTGAAAATTGAAACCTACAGATAACTACCTCGATTTAACACTTCCTCTTCACATATGAGAAATCAACAAGTACAAAAGGAAGCCCTCCGCAAAACCAGGTTTTCTTACAGGAAGGTCACATCAGTATTTGTAAAAGGATGACATGTCTGTAAATGGACGTGAAAACTAAATAGTAGTTTTTATTGTGAAAAGTTAAGCCTTGGGTCTGGAATGTTTCCTAATGAACACGGGCATTCTCTATTTTCTGATTCTAGGCTGTATTCATTTCCTATTACCGCAGTAACAAATTACTACAAACTTAGTGACCTGAAACAACACAAATTTATTATTTAACAGTTGTGTGGGTAAGAAGTCAAAAACCGCCTTCACTGGACTAAAATCAACATGTCAGCCAGGCTGCATTCGTTCTGAAGGATCTGGGGGAGAATCCATTTCCTTGCCCTTCCCAGCTTCTAGAGGCACTTGTGGCCCCTTCCTCCATCTTCAAAGCCAGCAACCGTGAGTGCAGTCCTTATGTGGAACCTTATATGGGACCTTCTTCCATTGTCACATCTTCTGACTCTGTTTTCTCTTCTCCTCCATCTTTTACTTTTAGAGACCCTTATGGGGCCCACCCAGATAACCCAGGAACATCTCCCCATTTAAGATCAGCCAAATAGCAACCTTAATTCCATCTGCAACTCTAACTCCCCTGTGCCATGTAACCTACCATATTTACAGGTTCTGGGATGAGGGCATGGATATCTTTGGGGAAGTGGAATAGTGGGCATTATTCTCCTACTACTCTTTCTAAAAGAGCAACTAAAATACCTTCTTTTCCTCTGAGTGTGTCCCCACAAAGGAAACCAGTACAGCGTAAAAGAAAAGCAAGATCAACGACACCTCCTAATCACAGATCTAGTTGTGGAGGAAGACCAGGATCCCTACTTCAAGGAAGAGTAAAGGGTTACAGGTTCCATTTCATTAGTATGGGGTTGAGCCGAAGGCATCACCCCCCTCATTCCTGAAACATTCCTGGGTCCACTTGTTGTTCAAGGGATTGGTAGAAATATTCCCTGTGAGTACAAGCAGGACTGACACACTGCATGGATTAGAGGCCGGTCTTGTTATCAGGCTTTTCATCTGAGCCACAGGCTTGATGTTGATGGCAGGCTCCTCAGAGCTACTTGAGAGTGACCAGGAAAGAGGGATGGGTTGCCGGTTCACCAGCCGCTACTAAGCCTTTGAAATTGCACACTTGAAAATCAGTCACACCATTGCATATCAAAAAATGCATTCAAGTATGAATTTATATTTAATATAACCCATTCTTCTTATGGCCTAGTGGCTTCAGATATTTTAGGAAGCAGTTTGATGGCAAATGAAAAATATTTCTGTTATAAAATATTTATTTGGAGAGCATTACTTCAAAGGGGAATTGTTTGGACCTTTTCAAAATGCCTGTCAAGTGAAAAACCTTATAACCTGAATCAAAGGAAGTAATCAGACACATCCTTTAGTTTTACGTATATCTCTTATAATCAAATATAACTGAAAAATTTTAAAACACATTCTGAATCTTAGGTAATTTAACCCATTTATGCTCATTGTAATGACTAATTTGTTTAGTTACAAATGTGTCTTATTTTTTATGCTTTTTGTTTTTATTCTCATTTATCCTTACCTTTATTTCCTGTACCTTACTATAACTTGGTTCTTTATTTAATTTTCTTTAGTGAAATAGTATGTTTTAAATTTTGCTTGCTATCAACTTTTGATTTTAGAATCCACATATTAACTATATTTCTCTCTTTTATATGTTAATGCCAGATTGCAGGTACAAGAGAGAATAAGACAAAGTTCTACCCTATGAGACTTGCCTTTGAGGAAGGGATATACATGAACATGTACTAAACAGGTGAAAAAGTGAACAAGATGCTTACTGTGCTAAGTGCTACAGGAAGCAAACAAAGTAATGAGCTAGAAAGTAAGTAAATAGGGGAAGCTACGTTATACGGCACTCATAAGGAAGTCTCTGAGAAGCTGACTTTTGCACTGGGAACTAAAGTATGAGAAGAGCTGGGGGAAGAACAATTGCATGCAGAATAAAAAAGACCCAGAAGAGAGAAGCCTCAGCGTCTTCAGGAGAAATTAAGACAGCAAAGGTAAAAGGTAAGGCAAAAGTGGTATAGGATGAGGCTGGGAAGGAAAACAAAGCCAGATCAGTAGAGTGACCATACACTTTATCATCCAAACAGGGACACTTCTGAGAATGAAAAGGGGGAGCTGCTGATAATTATGCCGGGTGACTGTAGGATAAACCAGGATTAAATCAGGCCACTAGGATGCAGGTCACCTCACTCACAAACCAACGTAAGTAGTCTGGATCTTCCTAGGTATGATAGAAAGGCACCGAAGTGTTTTAAGTAAAGATAACATCATCGAATTTCTATTTTAAAAGGTTATTCTTATGCAGTGGGGAGAGGCAAGAGTGAAAGAGGAAAACCAGATCTGAGACTTTCAAGTTATCAGTTAAGTGATGATAGTGGCTTTGATTAAAATGGTGACAGTGAAAATGGAAAGAAAGGGGAGGGTTTTCAAAACGACAAATGAGAGGAAAAAGAAAGATGAAAGCAAGGTTTGTGGCCAGGTGCCATTATTTATCGTGGAGACCACTGGAAGAGGGACAGGTAAAGGCGGGGATGGAATGCAGAGCTCTGCACCGAACATATTACCGTGACACGCCCATGCGACACGCAAGTGTACTTATCCATTGTCAGTCAGATATCAGGGATGAAGCCCACACTGTAGGTATAAAACTTGGGAATCATCAGCCTTTAGATGCCATTCAAAGCCCTCGTACTATCTGAAATCATCC
This sequence comes from Globicephala melas, assembly GCF_963455315.2. Classification (NCBI taxonomy): domain Eukaryota; kingdom Metazoa; phylum Chordata; class Mammalia; order Artiodactyla; family Delphinidae; genus Globicephala; species Globicephala melas. The sequence goes on from NC_083330.1 coordinate 14,192,850, forward strand.
AGAGAGAGGAAACTGAAAGGAAAAGAAAGGAGAAGGGAGGAGAGCAGGGGGAAAGGAGGGAACATAAGAGGGATCGAGACCAGATGTCGAGGGGCCTTAAACTTTAAAGGTTGGTAAAGGTGGAAAAGCCATCAAAGGAAACTGATGAGGATGCTGGGTCAAGAGAGCACTTGCTTTGTTTTGACTTTGTGTCTGCTTTCTTTTTCTTTTTTTGCAGTACGCGGGCCTCTCACTGTTGTGGCCTCTCTCACTGCGGAGCACAGGCTCCGGACGCGCAGGCTCAGCGGCCGTGGCTCACGGGCCCAGCCGCTCCGCGGCATGTGGGATCTTCCCGGACCGGGGCACGAACCCATGTCCCCTGCATCGGCAGGCGGACTCTCAACCACTGCGCCACCAGGGAAGCCCTGTGTCTGCTTTCTGAATGGAGGCACTAGAATGCACATGCCTGCTGAGGGAAATTATCCGGTAGAAAGAACACACTTGATAGCTTAGGAGAGAGGGAAATAAAGTAACATACTTAGAAAGGCAAGAAGGTATGGATCTAGAGCGAAAGAGGTAATAAAATTCTCTGTTTATCTGAATCAAGGTTGAAAAAAAAATCTTTGATAGTCCTCATACAAGAAGAAAAGTGTTAGAACCTTTTCTTAACCTACTCCTTCCATTAGCTTCGAAATCTCTGTTAGTATGATATATGACTTTAAACTTAATATTGCATCACTTAACATTATCTGTATTTGCTTTTAAGGGAGACTTTTTCTATTTTCATTCATTTTTATCGATTAGACCCAAGCCCAAATTAACATGGTTTAAGTTATCACCAATTTTGTATAGACGCTGAAGGAAGCATTTTACATTTACTGCATCATTGAATGCTTAATATTAACAAAGCAATACGTGCATGTGTGTGTATCTTAGTCAGAACAATGGAAGTGCAGGAAAAAATTAACTCAGCTGTTTTTATTTCACTCTTTGATTCATGCACATTCAACTAACACTCTCTCCCTTCGGCTTACCGATGAGTGAAAAAGAACTTAAAGGAAAAGGAACTATGGGTTGCTTTATCTTTCCCTTTCCTCTATATCATCATTTTCAGCATAAGTGACTGGCGAATACAGGGAAGTAACATGGTGAGTATATCAGTTTGCTCAGGCTGCCATAACAAAGTACTGAAGACTGGGTGGCTTAAACAGCTTATACTTTTCTCACAGTTCTGGAGGCAGAAGTCTAAGATCAAGATGTCAGAGTTGGGCTTCCCTGGTGGGGCAGTGGTTGAGAGTCCGCCTGCCGATGCAGGGGACACGGGTTCGTGCCCCAGTCCGGGAGAATCCCACATGCCGCGGAGTGGCTGGGCCCGTGAGCCATGCGCGTCCGGAGCCTGTGCTCCGCAACGGGAGAGGCCACAACAGTGAGAGGCCCGCATAACGCAAAAAAAAAAAAAAAAAATACACAATCTACAAACTATGTTAAGAGCAGCCCATATTACAGCTTCTGCATAAAATACTATATGTTACATATTATAATTATATCTTCTACACTTATAAGTATCAGACAAAATAAAACAATATGCTGCATGGCAATGAATGTAAATCATATTATGATGAAATGGTCTTCATTTTTTAAACGGGCATTTTGATATCTCATCTTTATTCCATTGGCAGAAAGCGCATATGGACTGTCAGCTTCCAAGCTGGACACCTGGCTACCCTAACCTTTTCCTGTCTCACCCTGCTGTTCTATTTCAGCAATTTCAAAGTATGTGTCAGCCACTAATGGTTTGTCAATTCAGCCCCATCTGTGTTGTGGTTCCTGAAATTCTCCCCAGTGTGTGGCAATTCATTATTTGATATTCCTAGTGTCCAGCGCTGCTGGGACTCTACGTCAGTTTTTATGCTTCCAGGAGTATTCAGTGGGGGTGGCAGGAAGGGCACATCAGCTAGATGCCTTCGGAGCCAATAAATCCACCTGCTGTACTGTCACTTAGAAACAAAGAAAGAGTCATAGATTCTCTGGCATCAAATAAAGCACCTGCTGCATACTACCTTATATATTGGTTTGGAACACACATACACACACAAATTAGCTGTCACTCATGTGGGAGACCTGACTCAAGGATATATCCAGGACTATACTCAATTCGCCAAACTCACCCACTGCTGTTGTGTGTTGGTTCTGCTTTAGGAGCTAAAGACCCTGATTTAAGGGGACAAGACGTAAATATATAGAAATGTAACATGTCATGAGTTGAAAGTGTTATAAAAAATTAAACAGGGATGGGAGTTAGAGGGGACTCTGGGCGGTGGGTGCTACTTTAGGTAGAGTCGCCATGCACATCCACTCTGATGGGGTGACATTTGAGAAGAGACCAGAAGGAGAAGAAGTAGCCACACAGACATCTAGCGGGGTGAGCTCAGAGGAAACAAGAGCACAGGCTCTGAAGCAGGAGCTTCATGTGTCTGAGGAAGAATGAGGACGCCAGTGGCCCTACAGAACAGATGGAGGAGACGAGGTTTGAGATTTAATTGTGATTAAGGTAAGAATCCAATGGAGTATTCACAGCAAGGAGTGGTAGGATCTATCCACCCAGGAGCAATAGCTCTAGGAGGCCAAGGGCTGAGGCAGGGCTGCCCCTAGGAGAAGGCTGCTACAATAGCCCAGGAGAAAGATGATGGCGGCCTGCACCAGGGCAGCAGTGTGGCCATGGTGAGTTGTGGTCAGATTTGGGATGTAATATGATGGATTCTCTAATGAATTAGATTTGAGGTATGGGTGAAAGAGAACTGTCAAGGATGATTCCAAGTTTTTAACCCAAAGAGCTAGAAGAATAGAATCGCCAACTACTGTAATTCTACAACTTTTCCTCCTTTATAAAGAAATGACATTGAGGGCTTCCCTGGTGGCGCAGTGGTTGAGAGTCCGCCTGCCGATGCAGGGGACGCAGGTTCGTGTCCCCAGTCTGGGAAGATCCCACATGCCGCGGAGCGGCTGGGCCCGTGAGCCATGGCTGCTAAGCCTGCGTGTCCAGAACCTGTGCTCCGCAACAGGAGAGGCCACAACAGCGAGGGGCCCGCATACTGCACAAAAAAGAAATGACATTGTAAAGCAAGTGAGCATTTTCTAGGATGATAGTGGACAACCTGTAGTTAATTCTAATTTATAAAATAAAATAATATTTTAAAGTTTTTATTTCTTGACTACTAAACAATAAAGTACATGTAACATTCCTCACAATTGATAGTTGTGATCCCAATGTACATAACACCACATTTAGATTTTTCTGCAAGTACTTTATTTATCTGCAAGACCTAAAGAATAAATGAGCACTCTCTGTTCCCCAAATGCAAGCTTATTTTAAGCTATTGTTTTAACTGGAAACTACTTTGGAGAACTCTGAGTATGTTTTTGTAAAGATGCATAATCAGCCACGATTTATAAATCGAGGGATCATACAATTCATCATCCAAACGAAGACATTTTTGTTCTTTTTGTTTTTTTTGTTTTGTTTTGTTTTTGCGGTACGCGGGCCTCTCACTGTTGTGGCCTCTCCCGTTGCGGAGCATAGGCCGCGGACGCGCAGGCTCAGCGGCCTTGGCTCACGGGCCCAGCCGCTCCACGGCATTTGGGATCTTCCCAGACTGGGGCACGAACCCGTGTCCCCTGCATCGGCAGGCGGACTCTCAACCACTGCGCCACCAGGGAAGCCCCAAACTAAAACATTTTTAAGGGGGTGTTCTAATAATGATGCTGTAATAATGGATGGTCCAGGCAGTCTGGTTGTGGAGCGTGATAAGAATAGACACAGAAACTAACAAAGTGGTAAGTAGGTTCCAGAAGGGTGATCTGTGGCAGAGGGCTGAGGAGTGTGACAAATCAGGTTTGATCCTGGCTGGTTTTGCAGCACAAGATGGTCTACCTTAAAGGTGGGGCAAAAGAGTTTCTAAGTAGAGTTAGCTATGAAGATGGGATGGCAGGAGAGCCACCTGGGTTGGTGCAATACAGTGCAGAGCAGAGAGAACAGACATTGCAACATCAGGGTCTGGCCAAGAAAGCTGGATTCAGGACAGGCTGCCATCCCAGCAGCAGTCAGGGAACCAGAGAGGAAGTGCAGTCCCAGTCACTGGACACCCAAGTGTCGCAGTCCCATGAGTCCCATACAGCTTAAGACAGTCAAACTATCCCAAACCTCAGCTAGTTATGGGAAGTAGTGCGATTCTTAGCGCCCTATTTGCCGGGTCTAAATGAGCCTCGTTCTCGAGCTGGAGGCTCAAAAATGAAGAATGCCTGAAAGAGACTCACAATCTGTATCATTTTGCACCCACAGAAATAACAAGACGTGGTTACATCCTATACAATGTCAAAGGCTACCAACACAGGGCAGTTAAAATTGGTATTATGAACGATTTTCAAACAAACAACAAATCATAGAGAAAAAATAACACCAATCAGTTTTGCCAAATATACAGAGATATATTTGGCAATATTTGTTTTAAACCTCTTATTTGTTTTTGTGAAGTAAAACATTAGGGAATGCAGCTAAATTCCACTGTTTATCCACCCCTAACCCATCACATTTCTCTTCCTCCCTCCCCAGATGTAACCACTACCCAGAATTGGACGTTTCCATTCCCATGCACATTTTTTATGGTTTTGCTAAATATCGGTTATACGTTAAAATACACTATTGTTATAAATGTTTTAAAACTCTATATAAAGGGTGTCATATTATTTGTAGTACTCTGCAACTTGTTTTTTCTTACCACATTATGTTTTTGAGCTCTATCCATTGTGCTAATGTAACTCTATTATTTCAAAATGTGAAATTTCATTATATGAGTATACCAAAACTACACACACACACACACACACACACACACACACACACATAGATGAGAGATAGATGATAGATAAAGATAGATGATAGAAAGATAGACGATAGATAGGGAGATAGATAAACTATTGTTATGTCAATCGATGTTTAGATTGTTTCCAATTATTTGCTATTACTAAGAATGTATTAATAGCAACGAAAATGCCTTCACGTTTCTCCCTGCGTCCACATAAGAGGTTTCCTTGAGCAGTAGTTTCCAGTGGGGCAGGATCACCCCTTAGGAAACAATTCAGCATTTTGTCGGGGACAGTTTGGTTGTCACAATGATTGGGTGGCACTCCTGGCATTTCCTGTGCTGAAGACAAGAGCACAAAGACCTGTCATGTATCCTACAGTAAGAGTTTTGTGTAAATGAAAAACCTGTCTATAAGTAATCCAAGCCTAGAACCTTATTCCTTCTTATACATATGAACACAAACTATTGTTCATGTATCCTGGATGTTCAATATAACTACTATGTAAATTGAGGCAAGATTATATTTTGTTCACAGCTTCATTAATAGTCGTTTGCGGGGCTTCCCTGGTGGCGCAGTGGTTGAGAGTCCACCTGCCGATGCAGGGAACAGGGGTTCGCGCCCCGGTCTGGGAAGATCCCACATGCTGCGGAGCGACTGGGCCCGTGAGCCATGGCCGCTGAGCCTGAGCGTCCAGAGCCTGTGCTCCGCAACAGGAGAGGCCACAACAGTGAGAGGCCCGCGTACCGAAAAAAAAAAAAAAAAAAAGTCGTTTGCCATTTTGGAAAATTTCATCACCAATAATAACGGAACTTTTGAGTGGCCAAAACAAACCGGTACTTTAAAAAATCCCATTCATGTGATCTATGCAGGCATGTACTTCCTCATTATTCCCAAGCACATACATATTGAAATACATATTTTATGATGTTATTTCTCCTTTATATTTAGGTAATGGCATTATACTGACTTCTGTCCGGAATCAAAAAGAGGGTGATGTTGTTATAAAAAGAGAGTGTTGGGCTTCCCTGGTGGCGCAGTGGTTGACAGTCTGCCTGCCGGTGCAGGGGCCGCGGGTTCGCGCCCCGGTCCGGGGAGAACCCACATACCGTGAAGCGGCTGGGCCCGTGGGCCGTGGCCGCTGAGCCTGCGCGTCCGGAGCCTGTGCTCCGCAACGGGAGAGGCCACGGCAGTGAGAGGCCCGCGTACCGCAAAAAAAAAAAAAAGAGACAGTGTGAGAGTGTTGGATGTGTCAGTCAGAGAATCATTACCCTAGTGTGTGTGTGTGTGTGTGTGTGTGTGTGTGTGTACTATATACATATGACAACCAGCAAGTACACCCTTAACATTACTATCTTTACCAATTTTCCTTCTAGAGTAGTTATGCTAGTTGTTTTTTTTTTTTTTGCCTCTTTATTCCCTCCGGTTGTATTGAGATATAGTTGACATACAGTACTGCATAAGTTTAATGAATAAGCATGATGAAGTTTAATGAAGATTCATCTTCTCATACAGATACAAAATAGAAGAAAATGCTTTTTCCTTGTGATGAGAACTCTTAGGAGTTACTCTCAGCAATTTTCATATATAACATGCAGCAGTGTTCATTGTATTAATCATGTTGTACATTACTTCCCTGTACTTATTTATCTTATAACTGAAAATTTGTACCTTTTGACTACCTTCATCCAATTTCTCTTCCCCCTATACCCTTCCTCTGATGACCCCAAATCTGATCTCTTTTTCTATGAATTTGTCTGTTGTTTGCTGAGGTATAGTTGACCTACAGCCCTATTTTACTTCCTGTTGCCTAACATAGTGATTCGCCATTTCTATACATTACAAAACAATCACCACCATTAGTTGTGCTAGTTTATAATCCCACCAGCAGTGCTTGAGAACTTTGTCCCACGTGCTTGCCAACTCCTGAATTGTCACTTTTTAAAAACTGACTGCCTATCTAATGGGTATGACATGAACTCTGATTGTTGTTTAATTGCCATTTCCCTGATACTAGCAAGACTGGGAATCAATTTCATATGTTTGTGGGCCTCTCAGGGTCTTTCTTCTGGAGAATTTCTGGTTCACATCATTCACCCACTTTTATCCAATTGTTTTTATAGATTCCAGACCTAACCGTTTTTTCATTCTACGCTTTACTAATGTCCACCACTCCCTGTAATGTCTTTTTACTTTGATTCTGATGTCTTTAATTCTATGAAAGTTTTTCATATTAATGCAAACAGATTCATCAAAATACTCCTTTTTCTTTCTTATTTTCAAAATCTTTCTTAACTTCAAGTTTCAATTTCTACCACAATCATTAACATTTTGCTTTTTACATATATGTCTTTACGTGACCTGGAGTTGATTTTTGTGATTAGGATAAGGTAGGAATCTAATTTTTTTCTGATGAAATAACTAATTCTCCCCAGCATTATATGGTGAATCCTCCAACCTTTCCCTGTTTGTAATGCTTCCTCTACCAAATAGACACAGATCTGTTCCTGAACCTTCTCTTCTGCTGATGTGTTTGTTTTTCTAGACCAGAAACAATACCACTATCTTAATTCGTTCAGCTTTATAACAAGTATCGACATTTGGTAGGACAAATTCCCCTGTTAATTCTATTACCCATTTTCAAAACTGTATAGGCTATTCTTAATCCTTTGTTTTTCCATATGAATTTTAAGGTCAGCTGGTCACAGTCCATGAGAAATCTGCATGAATTTTAATTGGAAGTGCATGATATTAATGGATAAACTTGCAGAAAAGTGGCACCTTTATAATATTAAGCTCTATGCATTTGTAAATTTCCTTTCAATCAAGTCTTCATTTATGTTGTAGCAGATTCTGCTACTTGCCTTCCCAGCAAACTTCTATCTTTTCTTCCTTGATAACAAAATACAAATATTTTTTAGAGATGGCAACAAGTCTAGCCCCAGGTGATGAACGTGCGGTAGATAGTCAGCAAATGGCATCTACTTACTATCATCACCCCGTGGTCCACCATTCAGCAACCAAAGCAAAATGAAGCTCTATGCGGGAGTTGGCAAATTACAGCCCACAGGCCAGATCTGTCCACTTCCTGTTTATGTAGAGAAGCTTTTCTTGGAACACAGCCACGCCCATTTACTTACATGTTGTCTATATCTACTTGCACACTAGAGCAGCAAACATGACTCGTTGCATCAAGTGTCTGACCAGAGACATGGCCACTGAAGTATACCTAGCTTTTTTACAAAAAATGTCTACCAACCCCTGGCTTCGGCAGTATTTGTAGCCAGATATCAGCTTGGCTGTTTCTATCCTGTTTTCCAGATGCTGTCTGTCCCATTCATTTTGCAACTTAAAGTATCCATGGGGTCCAGAATTAGCTGAACTCTTCTGGAAAGACTTTTAACTTCCTGATAAAGGCAAGGACTATAATAGAAAAGCTTGCTGTCACCAACTCTTCCATCTTTTTTCTGCCTCAGCTGCAGACTTGATGCCTGGACCTTTGAAAGCAGTCTGGCAATTATGGGACAACTCTTACAGGGGGGAAGATGGAGGGCAAGCCCTAAGCTGAGGATGGCAGACAAAGCCAGCTACATAATTTGCAGGGCCCAATACAAAACTGAAAACACAGGGCGCCTTGTCCAAAGAGCAGCGATAAAGCGCTGTTAAAGGTACTACTCTCTCTTGCTTTGCCATGATATGTTTTTATTTGCAGTTTAATAGAGTTCTCAGTAAAGAAAAATTAAAACCTCAAGTGGTTAGCATGAATTTTACCATTTTCTCTATATCATGCAATGCCAGTTTTAAATGCAAATATAAGAGTATTCAACTCATTTGCAGGAACCCGAAATTACATAATTTGTATTTCATAGCTTGGACATGCATACATATTTCATTCTTACCAGAACAGTAGAAATTCTGCACAAGACTAACTCAGTTGTCTTTATTTCATGCCTCTATTTGCACACATTCAACCAACACTCTCTACCTTGGACTTACTGATAAGTAAGGAAGGACCGAAAGGAAAAGATACAATGGGTTGCCCTATCTTTCGCTTTTCTCCTATGTCATCTTTTTCAGTATAAATGAAATGGCTAATATACAGGCAAGTGACGGAAGTAAGAGAGGATATGATAGGGACCCTTGGTTGTCCGTGTCTCTCAGAATGTCACGGTTTCCTTTCTGTATCTGAAGCAAGTTCTGGTTTGAATGGAAAAATATAGCCTCCCTGGGCTGTAATCTCCCTGCTTCAGTCAGATGGAACACGGCTAACTGGTCCTCACTTCGAGTCTCACCGAATTCCCATGCATTGTGGGTCCACTGGGATTCTGTGCTTGCAGGATATCACAGAGATGATACAAGGAGTGAAACACGCAAGTTACACATACCTCCTCTGCTCACACACTTGTGCCACTGTCCCATTGGATGTCATTTACGAAACACAAATTCAAATATAAAATTATCAAGACTTTCCAAACAGCAGAGCACTAAACCAAGCACAGAGACCTTCTGAGTGTGGACCCCTGTTTGATTTGACAGATCTCATGCCCACAAAGCCAGCCCTGATGGCCGAGCAAAACCAGCGCAAAGGACCCAGAACACGGCCAACGGCGTTGAGCTGCCAAAGCATACGTTCAGACATTTTCTTCACTAAACAATAAATGTCCTCATGATTTAGATACGATTTTCTTTTTCTCGCAGCTGAAACCACTCCATGTCTTTTGTTAGATTTATTCCTAGGCCCATCAGAGTTTTTATTGCTATTATAAAAAAGAACATTATAAATTATATTTTCTGTTTATTTGTGGCTGTGGTATGTTAATATAAATGATTTTTGTATACTGGTATTTTATTCAGAATCTTTGTCAAATTTGCTTATTAGTTCTAATAAGATTCTCTCTGATCCTCTTGGGTTTTAATCACAAATATGTAAATATAGTGTGTAAATATTGGAAGTGCTGGCTTGTTTTCTCAACCTTCATGCCTTTTTTTCCTGGTTTTACTACAACTAGCTTATACCTCCAGTACAAGGATGAGCAAGGTCGCCGCTCTTCTTACTGACTTCAAAGGAAATTCTTCTGTTCATCATTAAGTATGCTACAGAATTTTGATGAATACTTTTTATCAAGTAAAAGAAATTCACTGCTATTTCTACTTTGCAGAGAGTTTTCATAATGAAAGGAAGCAGAGTTTTATCAGATGATTTTTCTGCATCCACTGAGATAATCCATTGTTTAGTGTCATTGAGTATTTAACGTAGAAAATTACATCCATAAATTCTTTCATTTTAAGCCTTCCTTATATTCCCAGACTAAACCCAACTTGATTATGAAGCATTATATTATATACACATACTCAGATACACAAACATATATATATGAATCTAATATGAACATCTATTTCATAAATGGTATTAGATCGTAATTTTCCTTTCTTGCTCTGTTCTTGTCTGGTTTTGTTATCGAGATTCTATTAGCCTCAAAAAAAGAGATGGGATGCATTCCCTCTTTGCTTATTCTCTTTATTTATTCACTAATGAATATATATAACAAATACTTATAACATGCTGCAAAATATAGGAGTTATCTGTTCCTGAAATGTTTGGGAAAATGTGCCTATAAATGGCCTGGATCTTGCATGGTTGTTTTTCTTTGTTTTTCTTGTTATTATATTTTTAACTGCTGATACAATATGGTTTGTTTCTTCTTGATTCAATAATAGTACGTTATATTTTTTTCCTAGAAATTTTCCATTCCACTTGGGTTTTTTTTAATTTAATTTTATTTTTTTAAATACAGCAGGTTCTTATTAGTTATCCATTTTATACACATCAATGTATACATGTCAATCTCAATCTCCCAGTTCATCCCACCACCCCCCCACCGTTTTCCCCCTTTGGTGTCCGTACGTTTGTTCTCTACATCTGTGTCTCTATTTCTGCCTTGCAAACTGGTTCATCTGTACCATTTTTCTAAATTCCACATATATGCGTTAATATACAGCATTGGTTTTTCTCTTTCTGACTTACTTTACTCTGTATGACAGTCTCTAGATCCATCCACATCTCTACAAATGACCCAAGTTCATTCCTTTTCATGGCTGAGAAATATTCCATTGTATATATGTACCACATCTTTATCCATTTGTCTGTCGATGGGCATTTAGGTTGCTTCCATGACCAGGCTATTGTAAATAGTGCTGCAATGAACTTTGGAGTGCGTGTGTCTTTTTGAATTATGGTTTTCTCTGGGTGTATGCCCAGTTCCACTTAAGTTTTCAGCTGTGTAAAATTCCTCGTAACTCCATCACAACAATGGTTATATTTCATACCTTTATCAGTTTATAAATTCATATTCCCACTAGATTATAAACGCTCTCAGGCCTGGCACTAGATCTATTCTCTTCTCTATGCCTGGAATCTAGTACATGAGAGATACTCATGTACCACTTGTTGAGTGAGAAAATGAATGAATGAATGTCTACTTAAAGAAAACTCCGGGAAGCCTTTTTAATCTCCAATTCACATGCTGTTCTGCTATACTTTTCTATTTCTATTATTAACTATGTTGTATGACAATGCAGGGATTAAAGCACCTTAGTTGAGTAGCAGATTTAGGAAGATTTTGGTGCATTTCAAGAATAATTCAAACTCATGTTAAACAACCATTTTATCGCTTTATGTAATTTTTAATATCTTTAATAACAACTCAATTCTCCCAAACTACATTTCACCGCAACAAGTTCTGAAAGTTTTCTTCCTTTCATGAAAATTAAACCTTTCCAACCAAGTAACAGTTGCTAAGGGATTTGGAATGGAGATTAGCATAGATTTGGGTAGCACAAATGATCTTTTGTGCATGGTAAACAGTCTACTTTTCATTTAAAAAATTAATATCCTTGTCTGTGATGCTCACTAAGATTAGTCTAAAAATAAGCTAAATATAATCCTCTTCTCTTTAATTTCCATGAGGCCAGCACCGCTTGATCTGATTATGTAATGCCCCAAACTCAAGTTTACTGTCTAAGTGCATAGGGCCTCCATGTCCTGATGCTGACAGAGTCTTAGGCAATAATTCAACTTCTATCTCTTTAAGGAGGTTCTGAAAACATGCTAGGGACAGGCAGCCCAAAAGAGAGAGACATTTTAATTTTGTTACTTCAGAATTTTGGAAATTACTCACATATAGATGGATAGATAGATATCATATATATATATGTGTGTGTGTGTTATATATATATATTTGGTCTATCATTTTGTTTGATAGATTCCCACACTTCCTACAAATTTCCTTCACTTTATTTTTAACATCTTTATTGGAGTATAACTTCTTTACAATGGTGTGTTCGTTTCTGCTGCATAACAAAGTGAATCAGCTTTAGATCCTTATCACCTTTTCCCAGAGAAGTGTCTTTGCTATCCTTACTCTCACCAGCTACAAGTCTATTGAAACAGGCCCAGGTGCAGGAGCGGGGAGTCCTACCTGGCTGCTTCCACTCTAGGTCTTCCCAACAAAGGGTCAGCTTCAGGACAAGGTCACCTGTGGTCCATGGCCCATGACTTCTCCCTGGGACAACATTCCTAATGTTCATTGTATACATCTGATTCTCCTCCTCTGCTGGAGATCTCCAAGCTCATCACAAATCTCCAAATTAACAACTAGATTTTACCAATAAGACCTTTTAAAAATACTCCTCAAAGATGACTTTACCATGACCACAAAGGACAGGAGGTGAGCCATGGAATGAAGTGTCAATAAGAGATAATATAGCTACTTCAAGATACAGAGTTAGGTCTAAGAACGCACAGCAAAAGCAGTAGTCAAGATGAGTTGGTGATCAGATAGCAGTTAGTTTATCACTGGAATGCACAAATGTGCGAGAAGAGTAACCTTAAATATTAAAAACCTCGATCTTTGCAAACTTGGTGATTAATGAATTCAGCAATATTTCTGGAGCATCTGCTATATGGTTGGCATGCTAGTAACTCTTGGGAGGGGGACAAAAATCATGCCTTTACGGAGTTTATAATCTATTGAGAGTGATAGGATATCTCCTATAACCATATTAAAAATTATAAACTGAATTACTTTGAATTCTACTATTTATCTTTCTATCAGAAAAGCAATTATACACATATGTTTCTAGACCCTTCACAGCTCCTAGATTTCTAGGTGTCTTCTAGGGTGGAAAATTTACATTCCTGTAAAGTAAACCATAAACAACTGAAGTACAACAAAACACTATAGCACTGGAGACCAAGTAGAAGGGGAAGAGAACTTTATACAGTGTAAGGTAAGGATTAGGTCCTAAATGGATTCTCAGACTTGACTATACATGGGCAGGACTGGCTACATAATTTGTGGAGCCCAATGCAAACTAAAATGTAGGGCTCGTTGTTCAAACATAGGAAAAAGGGCACTAAAGCACTGAGGTTTTTATCCACATTCTCTCTCTTGACCGGTAAAAGTGCTTTTTATTTGGTATTTAATGATGTTCTAAGTAAAGAAAACTTTAAATCTCAAATTACTATACCATTTTGTCATTTTCTTTATATTGTACAACGCTAGGCTTAAAAGCAAATATAAGAGCATTCAGCTCATACGTAGTATCACCAAAAGTACACAACTTGTATTTCATAGCACATATTTTATTTTTATTAGAACAGTGGAAATGCTGCACAAAACTAATCAATTGTCCTTATTTCACTTTTTGATTCACACACATTCTACCAACACTCTCTATCTCCTGATGAATAAGGAAGGTCTAAAAAGAAAAGTTTTGCCTTATCATTCCCTTTCCTTCCAAGTAAGAGAAAGTTGCAGTGTAAATGAAATGGCTAATATAGGGAAGTGATGTAAGTAAGAGATGGTGTGATAGGGTTCCTTGTAGTTCTTAAGAAATCATTATTCTCCTCTGCATTGGAAGCAAGTTCTGGTTCGACTGGAAAGAGAAGCTTCTCTGGGCTGTCATCTCCCCCACTTACTCAGGAGTAGATGTAACACGCTTAACCTGTACTCACTTTGCATTTCACACCTCACTGAATTCCCATACATCGTGGGTCCACCAGAGTTCAGTGCTCAGGGAGCATCAGGGAGGTTATACATGAATGGCATGCTCCTTCGTCCCATCAAACTTAACATAAAAAACACAGTGTCAAAGATAAAATTATTATGAATTTCGAGACAGTGACAGCAGAGCCTTGAATCAAGCCTGGGCGCCTTCTGAGCACTGGGCCATGAAGCCAGTACGCACATTGGACTCATTCGAGGAGCTCTGAAACATACTGATGCCTGGTAGTTGGCTCTAGAGGTTGTGATTTAATTGTAGCCTTGGCCTGAACATCAGAAATTTTACAAATCCTCTAAGAGATTCAATGTGAAAGGAAGGTTGAGAACCCCTGGGATTAAAAGGTTCCAGCATTCAAATGCAAACTATTGTATGTAGAATGGATAAACAACAAGATCCTACTTATAGCACAGGCAACTATATTCAATATCCTGTGATAAACCATAATGGAAAAGAAAATAAAAAGGAATGTATATATACATGTAACTGAATCACTTTGCTGAACAGCAGAAATTAACACATTGTATATCAACTATATTTCAATTTTTTTTTTAAGTGGGAAAAAAGAGGGTTCAAAGTGAATCAAAGAACTCACTAATATTCAAAGAAGTATATATTGGGACCATGAGTTACCACTTTTCACCGTACCACTAAAAGGATTTTTTTTTCATTAAAACCATCCAGTGTATTGTTACATCAGCGCGTTGAGAATGCACCTTCTTAGAGGTTTTCCTGCAATGAAAACTGGTTCCTGTTTAAAGGACATATTGATAGACTTATCAAACTTCTAAATGTAAATTAAAGCAACATTGTTTGTAAAAAAGAAGAGGAGGTATATAGGAAAAGAATCTAAAAAAGAGTGAATATAGGTATATGTATATCTGATTCACTTTGCTGTGCACTTGAAACTAACACAACATTGTAAATCAACTATACACCAATAAAAAATTTTTAAATTTTTAAAAATATATTCTTAGAAAACAAAAAGAAGAGGAGGAGGAAGAGAAGGAAAAAAAAAAAGAGAAAACAACTTAAATGTCCAAAATAAGAAAATGATTAAATAAATAATGGTACAACCGTGTAATGAATTATCAGGCACCCATTTAAAAAAAAAAAAGGCAAAAAGATGTAGATCTAGATGTGCTGACACAGAGGAAAAAAAAAAAGTCCATGATATATTGTCAAGATAAAAAGTTTCAGAACTGCATAGGAGCTCATTTTTATAAAATGTAAGGAAATAAACTATCCATATATCTGTGTATATATATATAGACTAAGAAAAATATTGGGGAAGATATCAGTTAAAGAGACAACAGTTGCTAACTCTGGGTAGTGGAATTTGTGTAACTTTCACTTTTTACTTTATACATTTTTATTTAATTCAACTGTGTTACAGTTATGTGTTAGCAAAGAATAAGAAAAGAAAAAATGTTCATGGGAATGCAAAAAGAAAAGTCATTAAATTTGGATTCCAGAAACATTATATATATCCTCACATTCATTTTCCACAGATTATGAAAAACATCACGTCCGTTGTTTATGTTTTAGTTTCTCCATTTGAAAAAATAGGAATGTTGGTTCATATCTCTTACTTCTCAGATATAACTGAAAGCATTATGTATTGTCCAGAGACTAAAGATGAATTCAAGCGATTATCATTACAAATACTGAGTATACATCTCAGCTTTAAAATAATATACTAATATTTGAAATATTATAAATCATACCAAACTCAGATGGATTTCCTGATTTTGTCATGAGACAAAATCAAGTCAGACTACTTGGGCAAAGGCCACCATCCAAGACCTCATGATTTATTATTGAAAGAAGCAGGGGTTTGATATTTTAAGATAGTTAACATGGAACAGTCTCACTCAAGCCTTGCTATTGTTCCCAAAGATGTCCTTATTCCTTCAGAAAAAGATAAATGGTCCCTATTAAGATGGAGAATAATCAAAAGGAAAGCACTCCCTCACTAATTCCCATCTCCATAGAAACCACTTAGCTCCCCAAGCCTCTTGTCTACAGACATCAGTCCACAGTTTTCTGATATTAGGCAGTCTGAACTCAAAGTCTGCATTCTCTCACATTGTGATACCTTGAAGGGCGAGTTGAAAGAACAGAAAGACTTGGGCCGAATTTTTAAAGACCCCACTGCATCAAATTTAAATCCTTCCTGTTATTTTCAAGTTTCTAGGAAACTGTCCTGAACACAAGTTAAAAAGGCCCGTGTAAGAATGTGCCTTTTATCAGAGTACCCTTAATCCTGGATATCCCTTCTGTTATTTACACTCAAATGGTGCATTGATAAGAAGTTCCTCTCTTCCCTGACTTTTTTTTTTTTTTTAATATGTATATCGTCAGAAGAGGGAGCAGGCTGTGGGAATTTTTACCTGCTGTGTGAATGAGTCACTTCAATGTGGCAGTGATAGATGAGTGGTATTCACTTCCCAGGTCCCTTTGTTCCTATTCAGATCTCAGGTTGGGGGATGTTATGGTAAATAGCCTAAGGCTGATTGAAAATAAGTTAACTCAGTGGCTAATTGGATTTAATAATTACACCAGAGCCTTAAATGCATTGAAGTCCGTTGACCTGAAAAAGATTATCAAACTAGAATTCTGGGGTGAGTTGGATTGATAGAATTTTAGAGATCGTTTAAGTCAGGATTCTAACCCTAGCTAATTGCTGGCGTAAACTGCGGGACTTTGAAAAAACAAAAAACATAATCAGAGATCCCCCTCCCTGCATCCCATATCCACTGAGAATCTACACGTGTTGGGCCCCAACAGTTGTATTTTTATCGAGATGTTCCATTATTTCTATCATCAACTAAATTTGGAAACTCCTTTACTAGCATCATTTGTCACCCTCCCCACTGCCCATTTTACAAACAGTAATGTTGATACGTGATGTCTAATTCAGCGATCTCAGTGCCTTTCAAATACAGATAATGAATGAAAGGGATGGGCCAGGATAAGTGTAGAGAGTGGTGAGGACAGTGGCCACCAAGATGGCACAAAGCTCAAAGGGATGGTACTACTCAGCTCTGGTCAAGTGTCACAGAAAATGAGACCCAAGATCAACTGATTATCACCCACACACACACACACACATTTTTTTTTTCCCAACAGAAACTGGATATCCAGATTTTTAGGAGGAAATGCTGTAGGAAAACCAAAACATGTGTTTGCACTGAATCTTGGCTTTTCACTCCCAGTTTACCACCCCTTATAGAAAAAAGTGACTTGTCTGACATCATGCAAACAGAAGTGCGACACAGAGAATAACTGAGGTTTTTGGGTTTCTAAGCAAAATTCTTGCCTTTACCCTGTGTTCTCATTTCCTCAAGTGATAGCAACTTGTAAAAGTCAGCGGGAGGATGATCTTAAGTTGCCTCCCAACACCAGATTCTATGATTTTATCCTAGTCAACATCTCGAGGTCTTTTTCTTTTCTTTTCTTTTCTTTTTTTTTTTGTGGTACGCGAGCCTCTCACTGTTGTGGACTCTCCCGTTGCGGAGCACAGGCTCCGGACGCACAGGCCCAGCAGCCATGGTTCATGGGCCCAGCCGCTCCGTGGCATGTGGGATCCTCCCGGACCAGGGCACGAACCCGTGTCGCCCGCATCGGCGGGCGGACTCTCAACCACTGTGCCACCAGGGAAGCCCTCGAGGTCTTTTTACAGTGATTTTGCATCCCTCTTTTAAGAGACTTGCTTGGCATTGAAAAAGGCATAGTTTACACTCCAGTTAAAATAAAAACTCATGGCTCACTGAGAACGTATGACCATTCCCCTATGTCTTCTGCTCCACAGCAGTAATCAGAAGCTGACTGTCCAGTGGCTTTGTTTTCATTAAACTTGAATTTTCACTAAAACTTTAACAGTGAATTTTTAAAGTGTGTATTGACAGCCTTAAAAATGGACTTCAGGGTAAGTCGTACCAAGAAAGACAAATATCCTATAATATTGCTTGTATGTGGAACCTTAAAAAAAAAATGATACAAATGAACTTATTTACAAAACAGAAATAGAGTCACAGAGGTAGAAAACAAAGTTATGGTTACCAGGGCTGAAGAGGGTAGGAGGATAAACTGGGAGACTGGGATGGACATATACCCACTACTATATATAAAATAGATAACTAATAAGGACCTACTGTATAGCACAGGGAACTCTACTCAATACCCTCTAATGACCTATATGGGAAAAGAATCTAAAAGAGTGTTTATATGTATATGTATAACCGATGCACTTGGTTGTACGACAGAAACTAACACAACATTGTAAATCAACTATACTCCAATAACCATTTTTAAAAGATGGGCTTCAGGGAATATTATTTATAACTGTAGACGAAATGCTTAGATGCCAACATCGAGCCGATTTAAGCGCTGCATGCTTCACTGTGTGCCACCATTTTTTACCACGTGTCTGTAACCATCTGCTGCCAGATCTTGCCCCACCAGCTCCAGCAGCGCTATTTCCTCCAGTCCCTTCCGTTTCCCCGGGTGACAGGAAACCTGGCGGCAACAACCCATGGCTGAGAAGTGCCTGAACTGAGAAGACTTCCAAGGCTAACGCGGCTTCCCTCCAGAGGCATGAAATTTCACACTTCACTTGCTCACACCCCTTGAAATTCTATCCCTCAGAAATGTATTTTGGTTAACTTGCTGACCTCTTTTCAAATGTGAAACCCCCTGGGAGGGCCGCACCCTAGCGTGGATTTGCTTAGCAGTTTGCTTTAGATGAGCGCTTCTGGAAAGCCACTGGTCTGTAAAGCTGTAATGCGGAGAAAAGGAGACTTGTGGGCCTGGGTCACTCCAGAGGCTCACAGACCTGTTGAGACCAGGGGAGGATGGCGAGACCAACAGCAAAAATACCTGGACACTTGGATGTGAAGGAAAAGATAAGAAAGGGAACTGGACATAGTCCCAATGCAAACTGAATCTTACCCCTAAACTTAGTTATATCTTGTGAAGGAGTCAGGAAGTCAGACTAGACGCAGCTGACCACCATGTTAAGGAAGCTTCAAAGCCTCCAAATCGTGTTTTTTTCTTCTATCTATCTCCCTCTCCTCCTACCATTTCTTTTTTCTGTCTTGGGTTGGTAATTACTTTTTAGTCATTTATGTTGAAATTTTATGACACCTGACTAGGATTTATTTCCAATTCTTATTATGACCAGTTATAATTTTTCTAGGAAGACCCAAACCAAGAAAAATCCTTGCATTGATTACATAGGCACATGTAATTCATTTTAAAATTAGTTAATAATTTTTCCTTAGGAATACCTCTGTATTATTGATATGTACTAGAAGAAAGAAAAGGTTGACCCCTTTGTTGTTTTAATACCAAAAAATATTGAAATTACAATTGTTAAAAGTAGTTGAGAGATTCCTCTTGCCTGGAGGGCCAGCTCAGCTCAGAATGGCGCTTTGGAGTAATGTGTTCCAAGTGCCTACAGCCTTTTCCTTTTTTAACTTAAAAAACTATGGGTTTGCCTGTTACGGTAAAAATGAATTAAACAATAATAACTTTAACTCTTTCTTTCTTTCCTCCTTTCCTTTGTTTAAAAATAATTTACCGAATGCCAAAGACATGTCAGGCATTGTCCTAGCCTCTTGGGATGCAAAGATGAATAAAACACTATTCTTATTCTTAAGAAAATATATATGTTGATAAAAACCCAAGGCCATCTGTTTGTTCCAGAATGAAGGCATTGACAAATTGCTAGATCAGAGGAGAGAGGGATGAACTCACTCCCCACTGAGTAGTCAGGAAAGTCGGCAGAAAATACACGAGAGCGTAACCCTAAATGATGAGGGGGGTTTGCTACGTAAAAAAGGAAAAGGACATTTACGTAGGAGGAATAGTCTGTGCAAAGGCAAAGCGTGCTGGAGGGAATGTGTGTTGGTTCCATGGGATTAGAAATTAGTTAGAATGCACCCAATGTTCACAGCAGCACTATTTACAATAGCCAGGACATAGAAGCAACCTAAGTGTCCGTCCACGGAGGAATGGATAAAGAAGGTGCGGCACATATATACAATGGAATATTATTCAGCCATGAAAAAGAATGAAATAATGCCATTTGCGGTGACATGGATGGACCTAGAGATTATCATACTGCGTGAATTCAGGCAGAGAAAGACAAATATCATATGATATCGCTTCTATGTGGAATCTAAAGAAATGGTACAAATGAACCTACTTACAAAACAGAAATTGAATCACAGATGTAGAAAACAAACTTGTGTCACCAGGGGGGAAAGCGGAGGGGGGGCGGTAAATTGGGAGATTGCGGTTGACATATACACACTACTATATATAAAATAGATAACTAATAAAAGAAACTGCTGAATAGCACAGGGAACTCTATTCAATACTCTGCAATGACCTATATGAGAACAGAATCTAAAAAAGAGTGGATATATGTGTATGTAAAACTGACTTACTTTGCTGTACAGCAAAAACTAACACAACATTGTAAATGAACTATACTCCAATTTAAAAAATCAATTAAAAAGAAAAAAAAGAAATTAGTTAGAGATAATAGAAAGGTGGGTTGGAATAGCAGTTGTAGCCTAAGCAAGAGACTGGGGTGCACAGCTTAGCACACCATGCTCATAAATATGGACTTAATTCTGGAGGAAGTTGGGAGTCCTGACAAATGTTCAGCGAGACCAAAATTGTGTTGTACAACATTCTTTCTAGATGCTGAGGGATGGGCGGTAGAGGTAGACGAAAGGCAACTGTTTTCACACTCATCTATTTTAATCCACTAGAGGACCCTGAAGTAGGCATGACTCCCTTGTCTTCTCTGTACAGATATGGCCTCAGGCTGAAAAAGTTTAAATTACTTGCCCAAGGCCAAGTGGTAAACCAAGGACTCTAACCAGATCTTCTGATTCTCATTCCAGTGAGAATCCACTGGCCCCTACTGGCTTCTGCTTCTCGAGGTGACAGCAACAGCTGCTGTTTGAAGGACACCTACAGTTGGCCTGGTGTTGTACCACACACTTTGCCTTCAGTGGCTCTTCTGAATCCCAGTCAAATCTGTGAAATATAAATTATGATCCCCCTTTTGTAAATGAGGAAACTGAGGCCTGGAGAGAGGAGGCAAATACACAAGGACACATTAGTCACAAAGCGGGGACTATCTGAGTCCAGAGACCTGCTCACAGCTCGTCAGCTATAGTTCTTTCTGACATGTAAGAAGAAAACCAACCGCGCGCCATCAGTCTGCCATGTGAGAGGCATTCACAAAGGTTGAATAAATGTAGAATGAAAGTATGAGTCCAGTGGCAAGTGAGTGGCAGAGCTAGACTTAGAAAGAAAGCAGGTCTTTCCACCAACATTCTTCCCATGACCACACTTGGCAAAAATCTACTCTGGACCTAATTTAGACAGACGACGTTGTCTAACTCACATGGAGAAAAGTTACAGCATGTCTGACGCTGGGTTGAAATCTCTGGCCTCTGAGATAAATCTTTCAAAACCTCATCCTCTTTCCAGTATGTGACCAGCCCAGTGGGGTGGCTCAGGCAGGAGCTGACCTTTTAAATGGTCTAACGATCAGACCTGGAAAAGTCCAACAGTAGCCTCGGGAAGCTGGATTGAGAATAAGGACCTGTGGCCTTCAAATAAAGATCCTTAACCAATTTTTAATTTTTCACATAAAATGAGCTTAGCTAAATAATAGATGATGAAAACACTTTGCAAATAGAGCTCTCATTTCATGCCAGACATCGAACGTTACCTAAAACCCACTTTCTCATCCAAACAATCTAGAAAAATGTGATTACACCAGAAAGAAAATGAAGGTAGATACTGCGGAGACATTTGTCTTTTAGGCATTTAACTATGAAATAATTAAATTCAATGGAGTGTGTAATTATACAAAAACGAAACCCGATCTCCCTAGAAATTTCCCCTCTATTACCTCAGGGGAATGAGCTAGACCCTGTTTTTTCTTGTTTGAATTTTCTGTATTAATCTTGTCATGATTAGTTTAAAAAAAAAAAATCCCGGTATTAACTTGAGGTAGGTTTCACATTTTCTGGAGTTCCCACATAGGGAAAGGGTCTGTCCTGCCATTTCCACATGGAGCTTCTGGGTACCTGGCGGCAAGCAAAAGTGGCTGGAAGCACAGCATCCTTGGCTGTGGCCCGTCTCTGCGCCTGAGACTGTGGGTTTTCGTAGAACAAAGGCCTTTCTCATCACAGGTGCAGAACTGATAAGCGTGGCCTTTTTTTTTTTTTAACTATAAAATTCAGATAAATCTCTTTAAAGTGCTCATGGGCTAAACTCTTTAACTGACACAGAATATGTCTTCTGAAAAGTATATTTTGAGATAACCATGTTTTATTAACATTTAGGGGCTTATTAAAACTGTAAGGAGATAAGGGGAGAATGCATTTTTCAGATTCCAGTTGGATTTTTCACCCTTCTGTAAACTATGTGACCCACATATATTTAGTTACTGCTTAAAATTTTTCAAATTGAAATATAGTTGTCGTACAAGATTACGTTAGTTTCAGGTGTACTACCTAGTGATTGATATTTGCAGACATTATGAAATGATCAGTCTAGTAACCATCTGTCTCCACATGAAGTTATTATGATGATCATTGACCGTATTCTTTATGCTGTATATTACCTCCCCGTGACATTTATTATATACTGGAGGTTTGTACCTCTTAATCTCCGTCACCTATTTTACTCACCCATCCCCACTCCTCCACATATATTGAAATTCTATTTAAAAGTAAAACTTGGTCTGCTTTTTCCTTCATATTTTCATCAGTACTTTGAGAAAGAGACTTGGTCAGTATATCAACAATTTTCCTGAAGCTAGCTGTTTTGAGTTAGCTTACTACTTAGGACTTAATAATTAGGCTAATTCTTTTTCCAGCTCAGTATTCAGTCATCATGGGAGGAAGTGTGCAGCCTCTGATAAATCAGCATTTCTCTACCAGCCATTCTTGGTTGTACGACAGCAACAGGTTTACAAAGAAGAGACAGCTCCACATACCGTCTTCTCTCTACCAGTATCTTTGCCCATCCTTTTTCCTCGCCTTTTTAGGGAACTTCGAGCAAAGAGAACTACTAATTACAACTCTAGCTGCAATGGATCAAAACACTCAGGTACCACTTTTCTTGCCTTGAGTCCTTTGTCAGATTAAAAGACTGTTGATACAGTAAAAGAGACATCACCTAACTTAATGAATCTATTTTTCTGGTTTTCTTGCTGAAAAATATTACTGCACTTTTGGGATTCTAGAGGCTGCTGCTCTCAAACGCTGAGTCCTCACAGAGATTTTTTCCCCTCTTCTCCAGAAATTTCCTCAGCTGTCAGGGTACCATTTGCTTTTCAAGACCCTAACTGGGCCATGACCGCCCTGAATCGGATGTTGTAAATTCAGAAAAGCATGAAAAACTCCCCATTTTCTCTCCCTCCCTGAAAGAAACACCATCACAGGGCAATGCTATAGGTCCCAGCCAGCTGCTTCAAGCGTGTATCAATTCCACAAGAAACTGATTTTTTTTTAAAGTTTTTTGATATACATACTTTAAGGCAAGAACTGGGAGTTCTCTGGAGTGCATTTTCTTGTGGATGTTTTAAACCCACTAGGAACGTTGATTGACGTGTACCATGTGTGAATATGCTCCTATAATTAACACCTAAATCAAACTCCTGCCTCTCTCCATCCTGTGTGGAGTTTACAGATTAATCCCGTTGCAGAGTTAGAACCTCTACTGTGATCCTCTTTAGGGAAATTAAAAAGGCAGGGGCCCTGGCTTAGACTCTCCAAGTGGGAACAATAGGTCTTAATAAAGCTCTGCTTTCTTGAATGATTCCTTTTTATTTCAATGCAGGACGGTTTCATGAAGGATAAGGAAAAAGATTCCTTGTCTGTTTTGTGTATAAGCACGTGTATTTAATGATGGTGGGTCAAACTATAGCACAACAGCTTGGTCTTTGAGGAAAGGGCTAGATTTCCATCTAAAGAAGATGGTTAAGAGATTCGGAGGTAGCCCAACTGTGTCATTCTGCTCAGTTTTAGGTCCTTTAATACACAATCTCTCTTCAAGAGGTTGTGCCCACCATCTTTGCAGGCTGAGAGCATGAACTGTCCTCTGAGCTTCTAGCATGGAAAAAAGGGCAATTTGTTTTCTTCTTTTCTTTTCGCTGCTCTTCTTATTTTTGCTTTTTTGGATAAATAGTGAAAACAACAAGTAAAGTTTCAAGTATACAGTAGCTGCTGCACAGATATCAACTGACATTCTTCTGACTACAGGATGTCTGTGGGCTCCAAGCAATTGAAATTTCTCTTACTTACTGCATATTCCCTCCATTACAATGTCTACATTGACCAGACCTGAACAGAGCATTCCTTTTGCTACTTTATGGTTTTCATACCTATAAATGTATATATTAACTATTTTTCATTCATGAGCATCTCTGGCTGGAAACAAAATTTTTGCACAGAGTTCGATGAAGCTACACATGAAATTTAAATGATTTGAAATGAG
The DNA here is from genome assembly GCF_963455315.2 of Globicephala melas. NCBI lineage: Eukaryota > Metazoa > Chordata > Mammalia > Artiodactyla > Delphinidae > Globicephala > Globicephala melas. Next base: position 14,217,288 of record NC_083330.1, read on the forward strand.
ATGATCAAAATCAGTAATAAGTTAATTTTAAACATTTCTGGACACTCTTCTAAACATAAACATTTTTTTTCTCAATGTTTTCAGATTCCCAAACTACAACATTTTATTTTCTTTTTTCCATGATTACATTTACAAATGGTGAAACTTACGGTCAAACAATGAGCATCTGATTCTTTTAACCTTAAAAATAAATCAGTTGTAGATTTTCAATAGGAAGTATTCACATAGAAAAGAGTAATAATAACTTTTTTTTTTTAATGCTGATAGGTTGAACAGGATTTTTTTAAAGGCTGATATAAGCCTCATCTGTTTGGTGTAACTTTACAATTTTTTTGATGGTAGGAAGACACTGATTTTAAGGATTAGAAATGTGTCATACGGGCAAGGACTTCCGCTTACCCCCATCGTCCTCCACAGAGCCCTGGGGTGTCTGTTTGTTCCTCTCCCTTGCTCCTAACATACGCTATTGTCTTTCCCTCTCCAAGCCTGTGGTCATATCAATGGACAGAAATATAACATTTGTGGAGATTTTGTGTGGACTTCACACTATCTGAGTCACTTTGTACACACCATCCGATTTAACTTTCAGAACAACCCCCAGACGTAGGAATCTCTATTTTACAAATAAAGAAAGTAAGGCTGTCAACAAAATACTAACAAACAGAATCCAACAGCACATTAAAAGGATCATACACTATGATCAAGTGGGGTTTATCCCAGGAATGCAAGGATTCTCCAATATACGCCAATCAATCAATGTGATAAACCATATTAACAAATTGAAGGAGAAAAACCATATGATCATCTCAGTAGATGTGGAGAAAGCTTTTGACAAAATTCAACACACATCTATGATAAAAACCCTCCAGAAAGTAGGCATAGAGGGAACTTTCCTCAACATAATAAAGGCCATATATGACAAACCCACAGCCAACATTGTCCTCAATGGTGAAAAACTGAAACCATTTCCACTGAGATCAGGAACAAGACAAGGTTGCCCACTCTCACCACTATTATTCAACATAGTTTTGGAATTTTTACCCACAGCAATCAGAGAAGAAAAAGAAATAAAAGGATTCCAAATTGGAAAAGAAGAAGTAAAGCTGTCACTGTTTGCAGATGACATGATACTATACATAGAGAATCCTACAGATGCTACCAGAAAACTACTAGAGCTAATCAATGAATCTGGTAAAGTAGCAGGATACAAAATTAATGCACAGAAGTCTCTTGCATTCCTACACACTAATGATGAAAAATCTGAAAGAGAAATTAAGGAAACACTCCCATTTACCACTGCAACAAAAAGAATAAAATGCCTAGGAATAAACCTACCTAAGGAGACAAAAGACCTGTATGCAGAAAACCATAAGACACTGATGAAAGAAATTAAAGATGATACAAATAGATGGAGAGATATACTATGTTCTTGGATTGGAAGAATCAACATTGTGAAAATGACTCTACTACTCAAAGCAATCTACAGATTCAATGCAATCCCTATCAAACTACCAATGGCATTTTTCACAAAACTAGAACAAAAAATTTCACAATTTGTATGGAAACACAAAAGACCGTGAATAGCCAAAGCAATCTTGAGAAAGAAAAACAGAGCTGGAAGAATCAGGCTCCCTGACTTCAGACTATACTGCAAAGCTATTGTAATCAAGATAGTACTGGCACAAAAACAGAAATATAGATCAATGGAACATGATAGAAAGCCCAGAGATAAACCCACGCACATTTGGTCACCTTATCTTTGATAAAGGAGGCAAGAATATACAATGGAGAAAAGACAGCCTCTTCAATAAGTTGTGCTGGGAAAACTGGACAGCTACATGTAAAAGAATGAAATTAGAACACTCCCTAACACCATACACAAAAATAAACTCAAAATGGATTAAAGACCTAAATGTAAGGCAAGATACCATCAAACTCTTAGAGGAAAACATAGGCAAAACACTCTATGACATAAATCACAGCAAGATCCTTTTTGACCCACCTCCTAGAGAAAGTGAAATAAAAACAAAAATAAACAAATGGGACCTAATGAAACTTAAAAGCTTTTGCACAGCAAAGGCAACCATAAACAAGATGAAAAGACAACCCTCAGAATGGGAGAAAATATTTGCAAATGAAGCAACTGACAAAGGATTAATCTCAAAAACATACAAGCAACTCATGCAGCTCAATATCAAGAAAACAAACAACCCAATCCAAAAATGGGCAGAAGACCTAAATAGACATTTCTCCAGAGAAGATATACAGATTGCCAACAAATACATGAAAGAATGCTCAACATCATTAATCAGTAAAGAAATGCAAATCAAAACTACAATGAGATATCATCTCATACTGGTCAAAATGACATGATCAAAAAATCTACAAACAATAAATGCTGGAGAGGGTGTGGAGAAAAGGGAACCCTGTTGCACTCTTAGTGGGAATGTAAACTGATACAGCCACTATGGAGAACAGTATGGAGGTTCCTTAAAAAACTACAAATAGAATTACCATATGACCCAGCAATCCCACTACTGGGCATATACCCTGAGAAAACCATAATTCAAAAAGAGCCATGTACCAAAATGTTCATTGCAGCTCTATTTACAATAGCCAGGAGATGGAAACAACCTAAGTGTCCATCGACAGATGAATGGATAAAGAAGATGTGGCACATATATACAATGGAATTACTCAGCCATAAAAAGGAACAAAACTGAGTTATCTGTAGTGAGGTGGATGGACCTAGAGACTGTCATACAGAGTGTAGTAAGTCAGAAAGAGAAAAATAAATACCGTATACTAACACATATATATGGAATCTAAAAAAAAAGAAAAAAAAAAGAAAATGGTCAGAAGAACCTAGGGGTAAGATGGGAATAAAGATGCAGACCTACTAGAGTATGGACTTGAGGATACAGGGAGGGGGAAGGGTAAGCTGGGACAAAATGAGAGAGAGGCATGGACATATATACACTACCAAACGTAAAATAGATAGCTAGTGAGAAGCAGCCGCATAGCACAGGGAGATCAGCTCGGTGCTCTGTGACCACCTAGAGGGGTGGGATAGGGAGGGTTGGAGGGAGGGAGATGCAAGAGGGAAGAGATATGGAGACATATATATATGTATAACTGATTCACTTTGTTATAAAGCAGAAACTGACACACCATTGTAAAGCAATTATACTCTAATAAAGTTAAAAAATATAAAAATAAATAAAAAATTTAAAAAGAAACTAAGGCTGAAAGGTATGGTTACTTGCTCAAAGTGACAGAGCAAAGAAGTAACAGAATGACAAGTTTTTGAAATGCTACAAAGTGTTGTAGCTGATGTGCATACACTGCATGGTGAGAATGCAAGGGGGTGGGAAGGAGTCCCTTCTTCCCTGTGGGAGGAAGAGGGAGGGAAGTGTTAATAAAGACTTCATAGAGCAGATCCACAGATACAAGCTAGTGGTTACCAGTAGGGGCGTGGGGGGGAATACAGGGGTGGCAGAGTGAGAGGTACAAACTATCCAGCATAAGATAGGCTACAAAGATGTAACATGGGGAATATAGCCAATATTTTGTAATAACTGTAAATGGAAGGTAACCTTTAAAAATTGTGTAAAAAGCACAACTATGTATAAAACAGATAACTAATGGGAACCTACTATAGAGCACAGGGAACCCTACTCAGTGTTCTGTGGTGACCTAAATGGGAAGGAAATCCGAAAGAGGGTATATATATATATATATGGCTGATTCCCTTTGCTGTACAGCAGAAACTAATACAACATTGTAAAGCAACTATACGCCAACAAAAATTAGTTTTAAAAAATTGTATAAAAACTTTTAAAATTGTTTTTTAAAAATTTTAAAGTCTTCATAAAGAGATGAACTCTGAAAATGAGGAGAAAAACCAGTTTTCTGAATCCAAAGTCAAAGCTGTTTGCACCATTCACTGTCATAAATTCCTCATCCTCTCCGTCTATCCAAAATGTTACCTGTCCTTCAGCACGAAGCTGATTCCTCCACCTTCATAAAAACTTGACATATATACATTTATATGTATAAAATAGATAACTAATAAGAACCTGCTGTATAAAAAAAAATTATTTTAAAAAAAATAACTGGCTGACTACCTCTATCCTCTGAACTCCTGCAGTAATTATTTATTAGGCAATTTAACTGATGAATAATAATGCATTGCCTTATGAGATCCCTTTGTCATTGAAATGTTTGTGTTATAAATTCTTAAGCATTTGTCTATATTTGTGGCTTATCACATCAAGTACACAGCAAGCTTTCTTTATTACACTGTTTACTGTTTTTCCTATATTGCCTTGTACATTGCCTCAAAAGTATTAGGTGCTTAATAGATCTCTCATATAATTCCAAGTCTTTTTTATGGCCTCAATTAAAACTGACAGTTACTGAAGTCCTAACTGCACATCCCCCACTAATATACCAGTATTGTAAAAATATTAACAATTTAAAACAATGGAGGGAGAAGAGAAAGTGAATCTAACAACTAAGACATTTAAATTATAAAATATTTTAGATAAATGAAATCCTTTATACTGTAATTCAGACTAAGCAAGTGTGAAGAGCCGTCCACTTGGAAGTCCACATGTGGCTTTCTTGACTCTCCTCATCATTCCCTTCTTTTACCAGAATTGCACCCTCTAGCCCCAGTTTGTAAGCCTTTATTGCATATACATGTTTGTCTACATGGTGGGCTTCCTGCATTAGACTCCATTGCTTTGGGAGCAGAGAATCTGACCTATTAGTTTCATGTCTCCAGCACCACACTGAGACCTGTTAGATACATAGTAGATGCTTAATGTTGAGTCAATCAATCAAGGAATGGGACATGCAACTAAATATAATCCCAGGTGGGAGCTGCTCTAAGAAAGGGCTTCATATGGGACTCCCTGGTGGTGCAGTGGTTAAGAATCCACCTGCCAATGCAGGCGACACAGCTTCGAGCACTAGTCCAGGAAGATCCCACACGCCACGGAGCACCTAAGCCCGTGCACCACAACTACTGAGCCTGCGCTCTAGAGTCCGCGAGCCACAACTACTGAGCCGGCATGCCACAACTACTAAAGCCAGCGCGCCTAGAGCCCGTGCTCCGCAACAGGAGAAGCCACTGCAATGAGAAGCCCGCGCACCACAACGAAGAGTAGCCCCTGCTCGCCGCAACTAGAGAAAGCCCACATGCAGCAACGAAGAACCAACGCAGCCAAAAATAAATAAATAAATTTATTAAAAAAAAAAAAAGAAAGGGCTTCATAGAGAGCTATGAGGACCCATGGGACGTCATCTGGAACAGAGAAGATTCAATTTAATATGATGCTTGAACTTTGTCATAAATGATCAATAATAAATGATTATTGCTAATAATAATGATCAATCAATAAATGATTACCTACTTGGAGTTTACCAAGTAGGTAAGGAGGAGAAGACGTTCTAAGTAGAAGGGCCATGTGCAAAGACATAGAAGGTGACAAAGTCAGGTGTATTCAGGAAACATCAAACAGTCAAAATAGCTCCAGGAGCTCTTCAGGAAAGATTCACCCCACCCCTACTGGGGCTTCAGCACTCAGACACCACCCTTAACAACCTTCCTTCCCAGGACTTCAAAAGATTGCAGCTTTTGTTCTTAAGAGAGTTCTAAGATCTTTGTCTCCCTTTTCAGACATAACCTGCTTACCTACTAAAAAGAGGAAGCGTATACCGTCTATAGGTGCCCGTGTAAAAGTCCATCTTACTTTACAAAGTGTGCTTATTTATGCTTTTTTTTGGGGGGTGGGTACGCGGGCCTCCCACTGTTGTGGCCTCTCCCGTTGCGGAGCAACAGGCTCCGGACGCGCAGGCTCAGCGGCCATGGCTCACGGCACAGCTGCTCCGCGGCACGTGGGATCTTCCCGGACCGGGGCACGAACCCGTGTCCCCTGCATCGGCAGGCGGACTCTCAACCACTGCGCCACCAGGGAAGCCCTATTTACGCTTTTTTTAAAATAGAAGTAGCTGAAACAATTTTGAAAAAGAACAGAGTTGGAGAGTTTACAATACCTGATTCCAAGTTTTACTATAAAATTACAATAATCAAGACAATCTGATAGTGGAAAAAATAAGCAAACAAACAAAATGTATATAAATTAATGGAACAGAATGGAGTACAGATATAGACCCACATATATGGCCAATTGATTTCTTGACAAAAGTGTCATAGTAATTCAATGGAGAAAAGATAGTCATTTCAACAAATGATGCTAGACTCATTAGATACACATATTAAAAACAAATAAACTAGCTTGCCTAACATCATATACAAAATTTAGTTCAAAATGAATCACAAGCCTAACAGTTAAATCTAAAACTATAAAGTTTCTCGAAGAGAACAGGAAAAAATACTTATGACCTGGGCTTAGACAAAGATTTCTTAATAAGACAAAAAAAAAAACCTCATAAACCTATAAAAGAAAAAAATGACAAATTGGACTTGATCAAAATTTAAAACTTCTGCTCATCAAAATATACTGTTAAGAAAATGAAAATACATTCCACAAACCAGGATAAAATGTTTGCAATCATAGATATAACACAGGACTTGTGCCCAGAATATATAAAGAACCTCTCAAAATCTAAGAGGAGAAAACAAACAACCCAATTACAAATAAATAAATAAACAAAATGAAAACCATGATTTTGAATGGATACTTTACTATTGAAAATATGCAAATATAAACTATATACATGAAAAGATGCGCAATATCATTAGTCATTAGGAAAATGCAAATCAAAATGACAGTGAGATACCACTAAACACCTACTGGAATGGATAATTTTTTTTAAAAACTCTCTTTATTAAGTACTGGCAAGGAAGCAGAACAATTTCTCGTGAAAATACAAAATGGTATAGTTATTTTGGGAAAAGACTGAGAGTTTCTTAAAAAGTTGAATATCAGTTACCATGCAACTCAGCAATCTCATTTCTATCAATAGATATTTAGCCAGGGGATATGAAAACATATGCCCAGATAAAGATCTGCAAACCGATGTTTACAGTAGCTTTATTCAGAACTGCCAAAAACTGGGAACAACATAAGTGTACATCAATCAGTGAAGGAATAAACAAATTGCACATCCATACAACGGCCTACATCTCAGCAATATAAAGGAGCAAATTACTGATACATATAACATGGAAAAATCTCAAAAGTATTATGCTAAGTGAAAGAGGACAGACATAAAAGGCTTTCTACTGTATGATTCCATTTATATGACATTCTAGAAGAAGCAATATATAGGGACAGAAATCGATCCGTGGTTGCCAGGAATGGAGGTCATGGAATTTTCTATATCTTGATTCCGGGGTTGGTTATGTAAAAACTGTATATGTTTGTCAAAACTCATCAAACTGTACATCTAAAACAGGTAAACTGTACTGTTTGTAAATTATATCTTTAAAAAAGAGAGAGAAACCTGCCTCAGCATCCCAAAATAAGACGAGAGTAGGGATTAGATTATACTACAGTTACTCAATGGCTGTCTTGGAAAAAGTATAAAAGAGATCTGAGACCCTTCCCTTGGCATTGTTCCTCGGTCATGTTGAGCTAACAGCAACCCTCTGTTGTTCACCATCATCTCTGAGTCCGAAACAGCTTGAATGACTGAAGACGTTACTCCAAGCAGAGGACATAGTTTTAAATACCTTAACTCTGAAAGACTATAATAACAACAAAAACAAACAGGATCTGATTCAGCCCCCACGTCTTTTGGTTGTAGACACTAGAGTTCTGTTTCCATTACACGGATTTAGGGCTGTGATCTATGTAGTATACACAACTGTAACTCAATACTTTGGATTGTTGTTACCAGACTAAATCATTACTACTTGTAAGTTTCCAATGAGACTGCCTTCTCGCCGCTGTGATTGTCCTTTATTATCTGTGCCACTTGTCTATATCGTGTGGATCAGAGAAAATTGTCATGACCAGCAGTCCATCTGCATCCAGGCCAATCGGATCACATTGTTACCACATTGTCAACTGTCCTTTGTTCATTAAAAAGGTATAATCAAAAAGTGGGAAATCATTAAACAATTCTTTTAGACCATTGCTCCTGCTTGGATGCCTCTGGTATTTGGACTCTGGAATAAATTATTTTGTATCATGAGTCACACCAAGAGAGCGAATCAGATTGCCTAAAACAAATACATTGAGAAACAAGAGCAGAATAAAATCCTCCAAAACATCAATAAACATAAATGGTCGCATGCACAAGACTAGAAGTGAATGATCTGAGAGGTAAGCAAAGAACCAGGTAGGGTCGGAGAAGCCAGTGAAGTAGCATTTCAAGGGCTTATTGGCCCGTAGTGTCAAAACCCACCAGTGAGGTAAGGATTAAGAAGTGACCATGTTGTGCGTGGTCAAGGCAACACATACAGAAACCATTCTTTGTTGAATGGTAGAGTCAGATGCAGGACAGCTGGGGTAGGAGAAAGGATTGGAGACAATTCTTGCAAGAAACATGCCTAGGAAGGGAGGAAAAGAGACTGGACTACAGCTAGAGTGGACGCAGAAAAGAGAGTCCATTTTTAGATGATAAAGACAAGCTGACAGACCTGGGGTAAGATGCTAGTAAAGTGTGAGAGGTTAAAGACATAGAAGGGCTGCGGGGGTGTTAATTTATGCAACAAAATCCTTGGAGGAGATAAATGGATTAGTACTGGATCAAAAGCAGAGGTTACAAAGGGAACCCTCCTACACTGTTGGTGGGAATGTAAATTGGTACAGTCACTATAAAGAACAGTATGGAGGTTTCTTGAAAAACTAAAAGTAGAGCTACCATATGATCCAATAATCCCACTCCTGGGCATATATCTGGAGAAAACTCTAATTGGAAAAGATACATGTTCCCCAGTGTTCAGAGCAGCATTGTTTACAGATGCCAAGACATGGAAGCAAAATAATGTCCATTGGCAGACGCATGGATAAAGAAGATGTGGTACATATACACAATGAAATATTACTCAGCCATGAAAAGGAATGAAGTAATGCCATTTGCAGCAACATGGATGGACCTAGAAATTATCGTACTAAGTGAAGTAGGTCAGACAGAGAAAGACAAATATCATATGATATCACTTATATGTGGAATCTAAAAAAAAAAATACAAATGAACTTATTTACAAAACAGTAACAGACTCACAGACATAGGAAACAAATTTACAGTCACCAAAGAGGAAGGGGGAAGTGGAATTAAGGGTTTGGGATTAGCAGATACAAACTACTCTATATAAAATAGAAAACGACAAGGACCTACTATATAACACAGGGAACTATAGTCAATATTTTGTAATAAGTTAAATGGAAAAGAATCTGAATATATTCAGTTATATATATCAATATATGTACATATATATTTGTGTGTATGTGTATATATATATAACTGAATCACTTTGCTGTACACCAGAAACTACCACAACATTGTATATCAATTATACTTTAATTTTTTTAAAAATCGGAGGTTACATGTTTTCACATATACCCCTCCCATTAGATTGTAAACTCCTCTATGTTAGATTCTTACATAAACTATATTTTTGCACTTCCACAGAACTTAACCAAGTAGGAATTTAATGAACAAATGGAGGTTAATTAAATGAATCATTCTTACCTAAGATGATAACATCTTCCATTTCTTTTGGTTTAAAATCAGCGAGTTTGAAATGAATCCAAATCTAAATGGTCTTTATGTCTACCATTTTTTAAATATTTGCTATAAACACTATCAGTTCTGACTTCGTATTAGCCTTAACGATAAACCGAAGGGGATGTCCAACACTTGGACCTGTGGACAGGAAGTCTTACCTTCTGATGCAGTTTTTAAGTGAGCTTTGTATGTGGAGGGTATTTTATTTATTGTGAAAACCTACATCTTGCTTGGATTTTCAAAAGCCTTTATAAAAACCAAGAGTATTTTCTAAGAATCAGAGCAACACCACACAGGCCCAAATTAAGAATTAACAGTGGGGCTTCCCTGGTGGCGCAGTGGTTGAGAGTCCGCCTGCCGATGCAGGGGACACGGGTTCCTGCCCCAGTCCGGGAAGATCCCACATGCCGCGGAGCGGCTGGGCCCGTGAGCCACAGCCGCGGAGCCTGTGCTCCTCAACGGGAGAGGCCACAACGGTGAGAGGCCCGCGTAATGCAAAAAAAAAAGGAGCCTGAAGAGAAAACCTAGTTCCTCCTGATGTCAAACGAGGGACAGGCAAGGTGTTTCCTGAGCAGCTGCGGAGCACCAGGCACTTTCTGGCGTTCACATATGTGATCTCATTTCATCCTTACCATACTCCCATCCAGCAAGATATTATTACTTCTCACTTACTTAAGAGGAAGCAAACTCAGAGAGGTTAAGTAACAAGTCAAAGTCACCTTGTTAGCATCAGCGCTGATTCTTGAATCTTCATGACCCTTCACTCGGAGCGCTGCACCGTCAACCTGGCTCCAGTTTTTCCCTCCTCAAATCTATCCTCTCTTCAAGCTGGAAGAGAATTGTGTCTAAAACACAAACCTGACTATATCATTTAAGACTCCTTAGCTTCAAGGGGCAAAATCCCAAACCAACTTGGTTTAGACCAAGATGGAGTTTACTGGTTCGCAGAAATCATTCCCCAGAGTTTGGGGCTAGATGCGAGGATTCAAATATCAACAATTATGTTCCTTCTCTCTCTGTCTCTCTCTCTCATCTCCACTTTCCTCTGTGTTGACCTCACTCTCTGTAAATCCTTGTATTCATTTAGCCCACAAATGCTTCTACTGGACACTGGATGTAAGATGATGAGCATGAGTTTTTTCTGGAGTAATGAAAGGGATTGTATACAAAACTATGAGCTGGTTCCTCAATTTGGAGTCAACTTCCAAAAGTAAAGGATGGGTGGATGTGGTTACTATAATGAACACCTGAGTCAAAGCGGCAGTCAGAATTGTCTGACTCCTACAGACCTATGGTGTTCCTAAAAGTGAAATAGACAGGAAGCTTACTAAATTCTTACTTGATCTGTATAAACATAAAATGTCAAGAGTAAGTGAAAAAAATCTAACTTGATTCATAAAAACAAAGAGTCAACAGTTCCTCCATCAATTCCCAGACGTGAGCCAGTTTACAGACCCAGAACCCGTTGAATCGAGAAGGCTGGGTCCCCTTGAGGAAGGACCCCAGTATACTACCCAGAGTTTACAATGTTAATCTTTCTCCTAGTTTTCCCCAAAGAGACCTGCAGCCTTTTGCCACGGTACTTTGGGAAAATGAAAATAATCAGACCTTTATTGGATTACTGGACACTGGCTCTGAACCGACACTTATTCCAGGAGACTCAAAACATTACGGTAGCTCTTCAGTCGGAGTAGGGGCTTATGGAGGTCAGGTGATCAATGGAGTTCATTCAGGTCCGTCTCACAGTGGGTCCAGTGGTCCCTAAGCCCGTCCTGTGGCTATTTCCCCAGCTCCAGGATGTGTAATTGGAACAGACATACTTAGCTGCTGGCAGAATCCCCACATTGGTTTCCTGACCTGTGTAGTACGGGCTATTAGAGTGGGAAATGCCAAGTGGAAGCCACTGGACCTGCCTTTACCTAGGAAATAGCAAATCAAAAGCAATTCTGCATCCCTGGAGTGATGGCAGACATTTGAAAGATGCAGACCACTTCTCCCCATACTTGTGGAAAAGGCCACCAGAAGCAGTTTGCTCTCAGCTGACAAGGCCAAAAATACCTGTTCACTGCCCCAACTCAGGGACATATCAACTCTCCTGCCCTGTGGCAAAACTGAGATGACAGGGCTCTCGATCGCCTTTCCCTTCCACAAGATGTCACAGTGCTTCATTATACCGATGGCGTGGTGCTGATTGGGCCCGGGGAGCGAGAAGCAGCGAGTACTCTAGACTTATTGGTAAAACGTTCGTGTGTCAGAGGGTGAGAAACAAATCAAACTAAAATTCAGAGGCCTTCTACCTCGGTGAAACTTCTAGGGGTCCAACGGTGTGGGATTTGTCAAGGTGGTCTTTTTACAGTAAACGACCAGCTGTTGCCTCTGGTCCCTCCTACAGCCAAGGAAGAGGAACACCTAGGGGGCCTCTTGGGATTTGCGGAGGGAACATATTCCTCATTCGATGTGTTGCTCTGACCCATTGACCGAGTGACCCCCAAAGTTGCTAGTTTTGAGTGGAGTCCAGAGCAAGAGAGGGCTCTGCAACAGGTCCTGGCTGGTGTTCCAGCCACCCTGCCACTCGGGCCACGTGACCCAGCAGATCCAGTGGGGCTTGAAGGGGCAGTGGCAGAGAGGAAAGCTACATGGAGGTGTTGACAAGCCCCTAGTGGTGAACCACAGCGCAGACCTTTAGGATTTCGGAGCAAAGCCCTGACATCTTCTGCAGATAGCTGAACATGCATACAAGCCCCTGTGCCCTGTCCTTTGAAGTAGAAGGCTTTTGCTTTCATCTCCCAGGCCTCCCTTGAGTCTCCAAAGGCTGGCTCAAGAGTTAATGATTAGGAAATGTGAAGATATAGAAACAACTAGCTGTTGGGCCGGGAGACTGGTAACAATTTAGACTATAAACCACCCAAGCACGCAGCAGAGTCCCCAAACTCCCAGTTCCCTGAAGGATATAGATAAAGGTCTGACCCGCATTCCTAAGTTGTTTTTACAGGAAGCCGACCCACCAGATGAAAACTGCCAACCGCAAGCACGGAGACAAACCAGAAGACTGGTGACGCTCAAAACTTCACCTTGATGCCAACCAATCTGGGACTTGTGCACAAGCTGATCACACACCCTGCAGCCCCCTCCCTCCTGCTGCCTTTAACCATCACATCTCTGTAGGCTCCTAGTCCTACAGCTTCAGGTTCAGGCAAATTTTTTAAAGGAAGACCCTTACATGTGTTTGAGGCAGGCCCACTCCCATGAGTTTGGCTTTGTTTCTTAAACTCCACCAGATTATGGAAGATTTCACTCTATCTTTTGGAAGCCCTTTGCCAAGTTCCTGGCCTCTTTTGTGTATCCCCATGCATTTGGGACTCTAAATTTCCAGTCTATCGTATCGATGAGATGTAAAAGCTGAAATGCCTCTTCTTACCCTTTGTAGCATTCTCCTACATGAACCTAGAACTAGCAAATGTCTCCAGCAAAGAAAATGCCCGGCCATCTTCAGCCAATTGCGGTGGGACCCCTCCCTCAGGAATGCCAATTCATCCATTACTTGTTGCTTCTTCATCTCTCTGCTGCCTTTGAAACTGTTTTTATATTTGTTTGATTCCTCTAGTTGTAGGAGAAACTGCAGTAAACAACTATCTTCTACCCAAAAGCACTTGAGAGTGATCTTTTTGGTCTACAAATCTGAACATATCATTCTCCTACTTAAATCCTTTAATGATTTTCCATTTGTCTCAAGATAAAATCTAGACTCTTTAAAAGAGCTTATGAGACCTTTGCTGATAAGACCCTTGTTTGAATGTGCCCTGCTCTCTGATACGCCTGGACATTTGCATTACTGACTGCCCCTACTGGAAGGGACTTCCTTCATGGTCCCTTCTTCATCTAATTCTTATTTGCTCTTCAGAACCCAGGTCAGCCCATCCTTCTAGAGAAAGACTACTTAGAACATCCAGGGCTGATTTAGAGGCTCCTGCCGAAATTCTCTTTCCAGCCACATGGTAGTTATCTGTTTACGTCTCCTCTCCTCTGGTTGTTGGGAATGTGTCATATTCATCATCAGAGGTGCCTCTGAGAGTGGACTTTTTCATCCTGGGTTCAGCAGCTGAACTGCCTGGCTTCAAATGTTAGCTCTGCCCCTTCTGAGCTGTATGAGCTTGGACAAGGCTTTGCATCCTAGATTCTCCATTTTAAATGGAGATAACAGAAGTGCTTATCTAGTAGGGTTGGGTTGGACAAAAAGAAAGTAAACCCTGTGAAACAGAGTGTCCTATGCAATAGCGGAGTCTCATAGAAGAACAACCATAACAGACAAATACAATGAACACACAAAAAAAGGGGAGCACAGGAATTATTGACCCATGACATCCTCCCACATTTTAGATAGACACAAGTCAGTAGAAAACCCATGAGGCAAGGATGGGAATCCTTGTAATCTCATTCCAAACGGGATTTTATCCCCACCATTCTACCTAAATTGTTCTTGTCATTTCACCTCTCCCTCGGCACTGGGAAATTCAGTGGCCAATGCTCAGTATTCACCTTACAGACTTATCAGCAACATCTGACCCAGATCATCACTCCTTCTTTCTCTCTCCACTTGGCTTTCAGGACGCCGTATTCTCTAGGCTTTCCTCTGAGGTCACTATTTTCTCTGCTGTGTGTCTCCTTAGCTAGTTTCCCCTCCTCTCCCTGCCTCTAATGTCTAGCTCCCAGGGCTCAGTCCTTGTTTTTCTCTCCTGTCTTTATGCTCAATCCCATGATGATCTCATGTGATTTCTTCACTTTAAATACCATCTAAATGTCAAAGACTCTCAAAAATATCCCCGGCCTCGCCCAGACCTCTCTCTTGAACTCCATCCAGGCTTACATATCAAATTGCCTACTTGCTATATCCACCCGGATCTCAAATATACATCTCTAACTCAACGTGTCCAAGACTGAACTGATGCTTCTCCAAACCTCCATCCACAGCCTTCAGTTCCTAAGGCATTTCAGCTGATAACATATCTATCCCTGCAGTAGCCCTGACCCAAATCCACACGGTTTTCCTTGGTTCTCTCTTTCTCACACCTGACAACGAATCTGTTAGCACATCCTGTTGGCTCTATTCTTACAGGCAGCTGTAAGAAAGCCATCTTTTAAAAATAATTTCCCAGAGGACACACAAAATAACTTCTATTTACATCTCACTGTATGATACTTAGTCACATGTCCATGCCTAGCTCCAAGGGGAGACCAGGAACTGCAGGCTACATGGTTACCTGAAAACAAGTCAGGCTTTTTCACTCTGGAGGAGAACAAGTCCTTGGAGTCAACCCCATCACAGATTCTAAATGATGAACCTCTATAGAATGATGTGTAGGCTGATATTTTCTAGAAAACTAGCATTAAAATCCATTTTCTGAATACCAGATGTAAGCCTACGTTAATACTATTGTATACCCAGGACACTGTAGGAAGTTGATTTCCCTACGTCAGCCAGCCAAACTTCCCACCTATTTCAGAGAACAGAATCTATTCTAGCTAGTTTATTAAAGGCTTACTGAAAGGTTGATTAATGGTTATTTAATGGTTTGTGGAATTTCTGGAAAGGCTAAAGAAACATGGGTCTAGACAGACAGATGTTCCTCAGAATTACACCACAAAGGGAGAAGCTGTTCTCTACGATCAAGAAGGCATGTGAAAGACTGGAAAACTCTAGAATCACGCCACTACCGCCACAATCGTAAAGCTGCCAAAGATCAATGTCATTCAAGGTCAACTAAGGGAAAATAGCAGAAACAGGGGACCTATAGGTGTTGCCTTGCTTCTAACTTAAGGGCATCTGAGCATCTGATTGATAAACCTAAATGCCATCCAGAATCCTAGCTGAAGAGCATCCGGAAGGAGGTTGGACTCTACAAAATGAGAAATCCTATGTAAAAGATATGACTTGCAAATTGACATGGATCACAAAAGAATCTCATTTATTTGTGTGGAGAGCTCAAACAAGGTGGCATGGATAACTGAAGTCTGTAGGTAATTGGGGGGAAATATTGTAACTAGAACTTACCTCCTTTCTTTGATCATTTTAGCGGAGATGGTATTCAATAACTGGCAATGTGTTTTGAGTTTCATTTTTGTTTCTGCATGCCTCTGCCCATAGTGCCCTAATAAGTAGTAAAAGAGCTGAAAGGAAGACAGCTTTCAGGAAGAAAAACAAAA
Organism: Globicephala melas; assembly: GCF_963455315.2. Classification (NCBI taxonomy): domain Eukaryota; kingdom Metazoa; phylum Chordata; class Mammalia; order Artiodactyla; family Delphinidae; genus Globicephala; species Globicephala melas. Next base: position 14,233,197 of record NC_083330.1, read on the forward strand.
CACTTAGTCACTCATTTATTGGATAACCAGCCAGGGAAAAACTGAGCATTGGCTGACGGTTTCCGTACTGTGATGTTTCCATCAACAATAAAATAGTTAAGAAAATGGAAAAAGACGCCCAAGGCATAAAAAGTGTTGAGGCTTTTGAGTAAAATAGTTTAAAATAGATTTCTCAATAGACATTTTAAAGCATAAAGAAAAAAAGAGGGACAAAGGGCCATGAAGGGGTATTTGAATCTGAGTCACAACATTGGGTCAGAAATGCTTGCAGTGGAACTAATTGGAGTTCCAGCTCGAAGCATACGCCAACTGGGATCTAGCCTAGCTCTGCTTTTCTGTGAGTCCTGACTGGCTTTGTTTTTTGTGGGTTTTTTCCTGGCCATACCGCATGCGGGATCTTAGTTCCCTGACCAGGGATCGAATCTAAGCCCCCTGCACTGGAAGCGTGAAGTCTTAACCACTGGACCACCAGGGAAGTCCCTTGACTGGTCATTTCGACCAGAGTATAAATATGGCAGGTGTTAGGCCTCCTGCTAGTTGAGCCCCCAGGTTCTTTCCTTAGACGAGTCTTGGCCCTCTCTTCTTATTCCCATTGATCTCCCGATTCAGCTGCTTCCCTTCACCTGTCAGTTTAGGCACTAGCTACACTTTTTCTTTAAGTTCTCTCCTCCCCTGAGACTGGCACATAATGGCACCCAAATGTTTGTTGATGAATGAATGAATGAGTAGAACACTCTCCCCAACCTGACATTTCCTTGCCATCCCCAAAACTAGACAAACTAATCTTTCAAAGATTAGTGCCCCTTATCATTAGAGCAAGAGAAAAATGACAATTTTCTAGGTTCTTAATAAGTTTGCTTCAGCATTGTCTCTATTTGCTAATACCTGAAACTTCATTTATAAGCTGCTACCCAGTAGCCCCTCTCAGCTAGAACCTTCTCTCCATGGAGGCTGGATCTGGGGCTGAGTTGCTTAGACTCATCTCCAGCCCGGAGCATAGAAGGGTAATGTTAAGACCGGCAATGATAACCTGGAAAAAGAAAGTACTCTCTTTCCTCACTCCAAAGATTCTTCCCTTGTGCTTCAGACCTTTCCAGACCAACTTTAGAGACTCCTGTCTCACGCCTCCCTAGCACTTGGAATTATGACCATTGTTATTCTCCAACAACGGCTGCAGCAATACTTCCTATCCTACACGTTCTTCTTACAATACGAGTCTGACTCTTGTGCCAGGAGGGGTCTGTGATCCGTTCCCTTGAATTTGTGATTATGGTAGAAGTAATGTCATGTGACTTCGGGGGCTAGGTCATAAGAGGCGATAGAGCTTTGCTTGGGTGTTTGGGTTCCATGCTCTTAGGAGCCATGCCATGGGGCAGCCCAAAGTGGCCCCCTTGGACAGATCACCTGGAGAGGCCAGATGGAACGTTCCAGTGGACAGCCCCAGGTGAGGTCCCAGCCAACAGCGATTTCTAGATATGTAAGTGAAAACACTTTCAGATGATTCCAGGCTCTTCATCTTGATCTACCCAGCCTTTGATGAGCCATCCCCACTGCGGCCTGTCCAGATTGGTAATCCTCACAACCCAGAAATGTAATAAAATGATTGTTTTATACCCCTGAGTTTTAGGGGCATTCATAAAGTAACATTAGTCACTAAAACAACCATTCAACCATTTTTGTTTTAAACTTATTGATTTCCTATTATGTGCTTAGCGTACATTTTCAGTCCCTACCCAGGTCTACTGGACCTTTCCTATGGAAACCTGAAATATTCTCTTCCTGGTCTTCAGAGGGTTTGTAGCTGTCTCCTCTACACCTGCCAACGTGGCTTCAGTCCTCAGAAAGCCTTGGCCCAGTTCTCTCTGTATAACGTGTTGTTTGTCTGCAGCACAACAGCTATGCAGTTCCTAAGGTTGGGTCCACCCTTCAGCAACGCTGGGACTTTTCACCTATTATTCTGAGTTAATGTCTAAGCTTCCTGGTTGCCATTTGGTCCGGATGGGGAAACTCTCTTCCCAGTATTTTATTTGTCCAACATGTTGCCTCCACAGCAGTTCCCATCTCACTGCCCGTCTTTGGCTATATTGGGGGGATAATTACAACTACACTATAGGATTATTTTGTGGGGTCAGTAGGACACATATGTCACCTATAATATTCAATCTGAATAATTTTTTTTTTAACCTGGGTGGGAGGGTCTTCAGACATTATTTTCAGGAGCCCAAAGTTTGCCAAAGTTTTAAATATTGCATTTTCAGGGTTATGATAATCTTATAAATAAAATTCTTTTGCAGTGTTAATGCGAAATTCAGAACTATTTTCATAAAGTTGATTTTACTTTCTTCAAATGACATTTCTCCTATAGGGTCCCGAACGAATTATTGCTGTTGTTTTAAAATGAACCGTAACTATTTAAATATAATTTTAAAACAATAGGTTCAAATCTATATTCACTAACCCCTGAGGAAGTCAAGGAAGGGGAGTTCCTGAATCTACAGGTCCTTCAAATTCTTAGATTGAATAAATGACATATTGCAAACAATATTGCATACTGTTCATATGTAGGTATATACTATTATATGTATATGTATGTACATACAACTATAATTATCAATTTATTTTATACACTACTGAATTCATTCATATTATTTTTAGCAAAATTTACTTTCTCAATCAATGGCTCTTAAAAGTATAATAACTGTAATATGGGAATACAGAAAACATTCTCCATGTTAAAAGGGTCCTTCTGCTTAAAAAAAGTCAAGTGTCACTTCTACCCATCTTCTCCTTCTGGTATTGAGGGTGATGGATTCAGACGACCACCCCAGGGAACTAAAGGAGATTTTAGAATTACAGCTTCTAATATGAAGTTGCTTAACTATACATAATAGTCATAATTTTCACCAAGGGAAAATACAAGTTATTTCATAACCTAGGTCACATTATAAAGCAGCAATCCACCTGGTGTGTGTGTGTGTGTGTGTGTGTGTCTGTGTGTCTGTGTGTGTTTCATAGAGGACAATAGCTGTGTCTTTGCACAGATTTTTGACATAATGATATATGATATGATGGTAAAATGACTGGGGCACATCAATCAGTCTGTGAACGCCAACCCAACCCTGAGTTAAGACATTCTTTATAGAAAATATTCATTTCCGAAAGGAAAAGTATTACTGTTAGCACAAGCCCAAGTTTCAAATAGTTTTTATTTTCCCACACTTACATGACAAAGAATAATTTAGCTCATCTTTTTCTATGATATTTCTGGCTTATTTCTTAAACAGAAGGATTCCTGTTTCAAGAAAATCTATAAATGTTCACTTCTCTTTCGAAAACCTGGGTGACCTCTAATATGATTTCAATTTCACAGGGGGCAGAGGGAGGGGCGGGCGGCGGGAATCCCATAAAAGTTATTGGTTCACTGCCGTTATAATGAAAACCATGTGTACGGAGAAATTTACAGCCATAAATCTCTCAGTGCACATGACTTCTAATTAAAACCTCATAACAATCTTTTCCAAATAATGAACACAATTTTGAGATCTAGTTTTATTTCATTATCTCAGAAATAGATGTGAGAAATGTGTGTCTGGGGATGCATTGCTAGCGCACTCTCACAGAGATACCAGAAGAGAACATCACAGTCACCGTCTCTCAAAAAACTGTGGGAGGAGGGAAGTTGTTGGCTTTAAAAATAGTATTTACTATGCAGAATTAACATCCAGTGGGTCTCTGTCCTATTCTGTTAGGAAGGCATTGAATTTAAATAAACTAGTCTCTCCAGAAAGTGAACACGTATACCCTAGACAGAATTCATATTATGTTGAATAAGAATGATCTGAGCTATGCCTAGAACATAGCTCTCTGTATATGCTGTTTTGTTGGTCCAGGGGCTGGAGTGTATGTGCTGAGGAAACCATGATGCCGTTCTTTAAATCTTTACATTTCACATAGCCCAGTTTGCCTCTTGCCAACTCCTACTGGCCCATCCAAATAAGTGTTAACAAATTCCAGGGAGGACAAGTGTTTTCACAGAAGAAGTCAGATTGCATTGAAGGGCCTACAATAAAAAGTCAATGATTCCAGCTTAAGGCAAATTTCAAAAACATTCCATGCACGATAAAGAAAACATTCCCTTTCAGTTAGAATCCTAAAGAGAACAAAAATTTGGCCCTTAAAATAGTATGTTAACTGTCTTCTTTATTGAGAATTGTTTCTTGTCTCAGCTGGACAATATTGATAATGGTAATAAACACGGTTAATCTATTAGTTTAAATGGAGCACTTATTCTGCCCTAAGGAGCCCTCTTTGAACTCCTTTTCCTTCTCCTGCAAGTTATGGTTAATCGACAACCATAAATCACTATTAAAGTACAGTAAATCTAATGGCTATATTACTTGCCTCTTAACATCAAGATAATTCATCCACTATTCATATACCGTAATGATAGTTGATAGAAATTATAATGGTATTTTATGGAAGCGAAATAGCATTTAACTATAGGTAATACAGGTGATAAACTTCCAGCACCAGCTCCACTAGAAAACATACACAATTGCCTCTGTGCCAACTCAGAGTTTTATTAAATGCCCCTGATTTAAAGCTCCCTTCCAGTTTTCCCTTTCAATAGCTTAATAAGAACCAGTGATAGTCTAGCCAGCTTGTGCATACGTGCTTAAAATTCAGAATTCGACATCAGACAAGCTTATCAACTTATAGAAACTATCAGAAGCAGCATTAACATGGATTTAATGTTAAAAAAAAACAAAACAAAACTCTTTTTAAATTAACCTGGCCTTTCGTTGTAAATTATTTGCACAATCTGCTTAGAACATCTAAAGCCCGGCCTACCAAAGGTTTCCCAAGACCATTCAGGCCTGGCCTTTATGTTAAAAGAACTCAAGCTGCTGGCTGCTACAAGGACTGCAGGATTATGACTGAAGGAGGTTACCTAAGAGTGATCATTCTTCACAAACATCTGCAGCCATTGACGGTGACCGGCTCGAAGGACTAGGAAGCAGGCCATTAGGGCCTGGCCTCTGTATCATGTCAGCTGCCTCTGTGCACGAGTGCCAGGTGCAGCAGCCCTGCTCAAGAGGAGACTAGGTTCGAGGGTAATGGTCACAGCGATTACGAACTGATGGTTATTTCCTCCCTATTTTGTTTCAACTAACTGGTTGCTGCACTGATTATTTTCCCTTTATTACTGAAAATGGTATCCTATGGCGAGGGGCTGATTATATCTTTCTGCCAAGACTCTGATTTCAAAATGATGTAGCCCGTAGTTTGTGAGACTGTACCTATTAGCCACAAAGCTCTAAAAACCACCCTATGGAATACTTCATAGTGGAAAGTTGGAGGGTTAATGCAAAATATTATCCTCTTGATACTTCTTTTTTTTTTAACCATAACTCCATAGGTGGTCCACTTGATTTTTTTTTTCTAGTCTGTATTCATTGAGCAAGTTCTCAATTTCTCTTTGTCGCATTTTCCTCATTTTCACTGACGTAGACTTAAGAAGCCATACTAAAGCATGGCACTGGGCTTGCATTCACAAATGTGGCACAAATTTTATATGAATTTTATATGGCCAAACACTAATTAAAACACTAATTAAACACTAATTAAAAACAGGATGGAGCTTTTATTTCCCCCATTAGTGGTATGAGGGCCAAAGAGTTTTAGTTGAACAATGGTTTTCATTGCTATGCAACACAGTTATTAAAGGCTGTCTGAACACAACAGTTTCAAAGGAATATTGTGTAAGCAACAGGGGCTACTCAGTGATGTTAGCCTAAGCGACTACCTGCCAAAACTGAGTGCTGTAAAAGAACGAAATTTGGAGTTAGATGTTTAAAACTTAAATAATTGAAACAATTATAAAATAGGCACAATGCTCTCACACAAGTGAATGTAAATCCTTTCATCCTTACCAGCCTGCCAAGTTTTCATTAGTGTAGGAAAATTCCAACTCTAATAGATAATCGCAACTAACATCAGTGACATCTTAAAGAGAGATATAACATTTCTGGAAAGTTTGAAGCCATGAGGGGAAAAAAATTGTTTTCCATCTTTTCGTTCTTTCCTCAAAAGGTAAAAGAATAAAAGAAACCTAGTGGGAATATTACAATCATGCAAACAGTCAAGCAGATTTTCTTAGATCTAAGATAACTGTGCTACCTTATGAATATCACCTATATTATGTAAAAATTGGTTTGCTCACAAAATTATCATATTTATTATATTTTAAAATAAACCTTATCAGGTAATATAAAAGTTATTTCTGGCATTCCTCTTTTTTTTTTGATAAATAGACGCTCATGCCATTGAACTTTATGGAATACAACACTTCTTTCTTACTTAACTTTTTCTAGGAAATGAGAAGCAGGTCAAGATTATAAAGAAGAAGAATCAATTTTTTGGGGGGAGGCAGCGTACGTGGGCCTCTCACTGTTGTGGCCTCTCCCGTTGCGGAGCACAGGCTCCGGACGCGCAGGCCCAGCGGCCATGGCTCACGGGCCCAGCCACTCCGCGGCATGTGGGATCCTCCCGGACCGGGGCACGAACCCGTGTCCCCTGCATCAGCAGGCAGACTCTCAACCACTGCGCCACCAGGGAAGCCCCAGAATCAATATTTTTAAATGTAGCCCATAGTGTCAAATGGATTCAGAAAGCACTTTCTTTTTAAGAAATGGATTTGAGAAGAAAAAGGGAAGACATACAAACTTGATTGACTATTACTTTTGCTGTATGAAATGTTATCTAGTACCCTCCATAGGAACTGTATATCCCATATGACATTATTCTGAAATCTCATTCTTCCTCTTTTGTGGTGTGGAAATGTTTCCATATGTGAGAAGTTGGTGTCACCATTTCACTGAGGGAAATAATTAAAACAAACAGAATTTTGCGGCCAACTTGAATATAAACGCCAAGAAACCAACATCAGGTCCAGATCCAGCACTGGTGACCCCTCGGACTTAACTGTCCTCAGCTCTCCACCTCTCCGGGCTCTGTCTCGGTTAACACTGGCTTGTGAATTTTCCATACGTCACCAGATTATTAGGGATTCCACTAGGATTTATATGTAACTTGTAAAAATACCTAGTATTGAATCTAATACCTATACTGTGAGTGTCTAATTCAGACATTGTCTCCACTATGATTCTGATATTTAGGTATCTTCACACACCTATCACTCTAAAGTTGAGAGGTATTATGGAATTTGCCAAAAGCTTTTTTCTTTATTCTTTTTTAAATTAAAAACATGGTACATTTCGCAAATACCAGGTTACCGGGCAAGGGTAGCAAGTTCCAACTGATTTTAATACTTGCTTTTATTTTTTTAATTTCTTTGCCCTGGTCATTTTCAGCAAACAAAGCAACATGTTTTTTAAATTCTGATATCTGCAAGAACATATGCTTGTCATATTTCTGGCTCTAGACTCAAGATCACAGCATTTATAAGTGCAATGAATTCTTGCATCTTCCTTTTACAGAGCGATATGAGTGTCACCTCTAAGAAGAAATACTTTGGCTCTGGGAACCCACTGTTGATCTGCTCTAGTTAATATTCACCGCATGTAATACTTAATGATGTGAAGCCATAGGTTATTCTATGAAAGTGGCTTCCTAATACATGCCTTTTGGACATATTTGTTCTTTTCTTGCACTCTTTTACTCCCTTATTCTCTCATTGGGAACAAAACTGGGGATAATAACATTGAATCTATTCACTTTGTCAAGAGTTGTTTAAAACAGCACAAATAGTTACCCTAGTACATCCAAGCGCCTGGCATGAGATTCTGGAACCAGACAAACTGTAGCAAACCAGGCCAGCTGAATCTTACACTCAACATCATCTACTTAGACTGAGCAATTTTGGCTCCTTCTGCTACCCACAACTCCATTCCCTCATAATTGGACAATTACCCTTAACTACTTTTTGAAAGTAGTATATGCCATCTGTCACATTATGAGGCATGATTTTTGCTTCTTGCTATCATCTGGGGAACGCCAGAGGTAGGGGATGCCAAACACTGTAAAGCATGGAAACATTTCAGAGGGAAAGTCTATTTTCCCTTGTTTGTTGTGGACATGTTCACTGGTTAAGAATGTTAATAATATGGAAAGAGTTCCCAGAAGTTTTTGGTAAAGTTCCAGGTATATAGGAGTTAAAGATATTCAGTTGTAGAAGTCAAGTACAGTTCAAAAGCAACTATCGCGGCTGTGGATTTGAGTTAGCTGGTCTTTACAGGGACAGTGTTAAGTGGGAACTCTTCAGTTTAACCTCTCTTAACCTCTTTGCTGTGTGTGACTTACAATTTTCTTACTCCTAATGATGTCACAGTCTATTTTTGCTCTGAATTATCAGACCTGGATGCATAATTAAACTACACTGCTTCTCTCTCCACCCTGGAAGCACCCAAACAATACCTCATTTACGAAAAACAGAATAATTATTTTGCTTACTTTTTGTCTTAACTTGATGTTTATATTTTCCCTGGAAATTCTATGAGTTATTCAGATTCTCCAAATTTTTATTTTTCTGAAAAAGGATGTATTAATAAGGTACTTGTTTTATAAAATCTTGAATTGTATTCTATGTTTCTTGGTGATCAAAATTAGAAATAAACCTTGAGACTCTGGTGTTGCAGACATCCACATCACTGTCTGGCCAGCACTGCACTTCTTCTGGAACTGAGCCTTCCCCGATTCTAAGCATGAGCAAGGTGATTCTTAAAGGATTCTACCCACTCCCCTCAAATACAGGGCCGCAGTTGATTGGTCCAGAAGTGGGCCCCTGACCCAAAATGGCCAATCACATTCCTTCCCTAACTTCCCCAACTCCAACCATGAGCAGTGGTGATCTTACACAATTCTACCTACTCGCCTCAAACACAGGACCACAGCTGATTGGTCCAGAAGTGGACACCTGACCCAAAATGGCCAATCACATTCCTTCCTCAGGCCTTTTGAATTGAATTCAATGTAGAGAGTTGGTCTATCCCTAGCAGTGGAAGCCACACAATGAGAAACAGTTTTGTTTTTCTGGGTTTTTTTGCGGTACGCAGGCCTCTCACTGTTGTGGCCTCTCCCGTTGCGGAGCACAGGCTCCAGACGCGCAGGCTCAGCGGCCATGGCTCACGGGCCCAGCCAGTCCACGGCACGTGGGATCTTCCCGGACCGGGGCACGAACCCGCGTCCCCTACATTGGCAGGCGGACTCTCAACCACTGCGCCACCAGGGAAGCCCAGAAACCGTTATTTTTAATGATCATGTTCCCTACCCCAGAGAGGATCAGCCATTAGAGGGGATGAAACTAACAACAGAGAAATCAAAAAGGGAGGAAATGAAAGGCAACTGTCAGCGTTCATGCCTCAAGTTCCAGGTGTCCCTGACACCCAGTCGTATCTCTACCCTTCTTGTGTTTTATCTCTTCACCCTTCCCTTCAGTAAATCTCTCTGCCTGACTAAGCTACTTCAAAAGATGGCTTTCTGTCACTTACAACTAAAACAAACATAATTAATACACTTGTGCTAAATCCTAAGTAACAGAGATTTTGAAAATGAGAGAACTCTGCTTAAAGTGGAAACAAATTCTTTGACATTAGTGTTTATTTTCATTTACTCTTAGGCACAATACTAACAAAGGAAAAGGCTGTGAACGAATCCCAGCATTTCCAAGGAGTCCAGCCATTTTTCCCTTGCCTCCAAAATCCTGGATCACATGTAGTGAGAATCAATGAATCAGCAATTATTTGGTATCTTCTTTTTCTCAGCACTGGCAGGAATATAAGAGATTTTATTACATTTGCCTTCTATTACTTGCTTAGTAAGGAGTTACTGCCTTAATAATTTGGCTAAGTTCACATGGGTAGTAAATTTAAATTTGCACCAAGATTTAAATACAGGAATTACTTCAGAGTCTAGTTTTTTTTAATCACTAACTGTGCATTATCTCTTTCTAAACAAGAATATTTCTTTCCTCTCCACCTCCACATTTTATTTTGACAAATTTTCAACCTAAAGAGAAGTTGAAAGAATAGGACAACAAAAAATTGGTACACCCTTCATCTGGATTTACCAATTTTGATATATTTGATCATTTTCATGATAAATAGATAGATAAATGCTAAGCCATTTGAAAGTAAGTTGCAGGAATCCCACTCCTGGGCATATATCCTGAGAAAACTATAATTGAAAAAGATACATGAACCCCAAGGTTCATAACAGCACTATTTACAATAGCCAAGACATAAAAACAACCTAAATGTCCATTGACAAATGGATAAAGAAGGTGTGGTACATATATACAGTAGAATATTACTCAGGCATAAAAAAGAATGAAATAATGCCATTTGCAGCAACATGGATGGACCTACAGATTATCATATTAAGTTAAGTAAGTCAGAAAGAGAAAGACAAATGCCATATGATATCACTTATATGTGGAATCTAAAATATGACACAAGTGAATTTATGAAAGAGAAACAGACTCACAGACACAGAGAACAGACTGGTGGTTGCCAAGCGGGGGTGGGAGGGAAGGATTGGGAGTTTGGGATTAGCAGATGCACACTATTATATATAGGATGGATAAACAACAAAGTCCTACTGCATAGCACTGGGAACTATAGTCGATATCCTATGATAAACCACAATGAAAGAGAACATGAAAAAGAATATATATATGTATAACTGAGTCACTTTGCTGTACAGGAGAAATTAACACAACATTGTAAATCAACTATACTTCAATAAAATAAATTTTTTTTAAAAGATAAGAAAGAAAAAAAAAGAAAGTTGCCAGTGTCATAACGCTTCACCCCCGGATACTTCAGTATCTCTGAAGAATCTAGGCAGAACAGATTCCCTCTATCTGTTTTGCCTTCTTAGCATTAACACCTTTGAAAGTTCCAGGATAGTGGTCTTGGAAAGTGTCTGGATTTGTCTATCATTTCCTCATGATTAGACTCAGAGTAAACTTTTCAGCAAGAATACAGCATAGGTGATATTACATGCTTTCCCCTCTATTACGTCAGGAGGCATATAATTCCACTTGTTCGATAGTGGTGATACTAAATTTGATCACTTGGCTAATGTAGTTTCTGTCAGCGCTCCTACTAAAAGGTACATTTATTGCTTTATAATTAATAAGGAATTTTAGCGTTAATTGCTAATCCTTGCCTGAATCAATTATTATACTGATAATTTGCATAATTATCAGTATAATTGATTGCATAATCAAGCAATTCTTTTACTATTGTAAAATAGTAATTTTTCTAATTTTATTAGCTAGAATTTTTCTGCAGAGAAAAGGTTTTTGTCCCTGCTTCCTCACCTTTTCTTTAATATCATAATGGATTCATGGACGAATGTTTATTGAATGTGTTATGATCCCTTACCACTATTACTCATGCTGATGCTTGAATTATTCCAAATTTGGTCAGTGAAAGCTCTCCATTAAGCCAATTCCTGTGACCTTTGGACATATTCCCATTTTTTGAGCACTTTCTTTTTAAACCACAAAATGTTCTAGGCACACCTTGCACTTCCTTATCCCAGACCTGGAATGAGCCATCTTTCCTTGAAGCCTTGATCCCCTTGCTGGGGAATGGTATTAGAGACCAAGATGTAAGTGATATCTATGTTCATTGCTTCTTGAATGTCATTGCTTTAGTTTCTTTCAAAGAACGGAGCTGTGAAATACATTTTGTTCAAATGAGTTGATACTTAAACATCTCCAATTCAAATCCTGCACCACAGGATTTCTCCTTTTTCCATTGCTTACCTGTATATCCTTCCAAACCCAGGTTCCCAATAATATCAACATTATTTACTCATTCACTGTTTTCTACAATACATATAAAATGAGTTAATTTCAATGCCAACAACAAACCTGCTTCAGTTCAAGTGTTCTCTGCAGTTCTTGTCTTAGAACACACGCTACTGATGGTACAGAACTAGAATACTGTGTATCCTGGGCGGTCATGTTCTCATTTTGAGATGCTACTGGGTTCATGTGTCCATCACAGTTCTTTTACATCGTAACTTATTCTTGAATTCTGAACTTTCATCTTTCTTTGTTTTGGCTAAATTATGTTTCTAAGTAACTTTTTCAGAGTGATACATATTTTCTGAAACCTTGCCATATCTCTGATTTTTCTTCTTCTGTCTTTATGCATGAGTGAAAGTTTGCATCTCCTTGTCCATTTATTAAGTTTATTCCAGTTATAAATTTGATGCTATTGTTAAGTGGAATTTTATCCTGCTGTGTTTCTGATTATAATAATGGATATTGGTGTATCCATTTTGAAAAAGGCCACATTGTTCAAATCATCACATAGCTCAAATAGTTTTAATTGACTTTTTTTTGCTTTCCTGAAAGATAAATGCATCATCTAAAAGTTCAGGAGCTCCTCTACGTGAGAACAGGTTCACTTCCAAATAGTTGTTCACTAGCCCAAATGTTTGCTAGTCCAAAACGACAGCCATGAACAACTGTTAACAGCATCCAATGGTGGCAAGAGGAATTGGTGTACTTTTGCTCAGATGTATTAACTTCATATAACATATACAATGCTAACTTTAAAAACATGTTATACCTGCAGAAACAAAATCAAATGCAAATGCTAGTAATAAACCTTGAAAGGAATGCAAGATAAAATTAGATTAATTATTTAGTAGCGATTGCCAGTGTCTTTAATAAATTAAACATTGCTAAACTACTGGAGTTAGGAAGAGGATAGCAAAGTAAAAGCAAGCTAAATAAGTTTCCAAACATTACAGATATGTTCTTGGCCTTGGTTATTAAAGAAATGCAGGGTTAAGATTCTTTAATTTTCAGATCATTGCCAAATGCCAAGGTAATGTGTGTTTGCTATCCTATTTGAAAATATTCAACTCTGCTACAGAAAACAAGCAAAATAAATGGGATGAATAAAACCCTTAGAATGGTTAAGCACAGACATTAAGCAAGCGGCTTCTGAGACATAGATGAAACTCATAGGATGTATTAATTGTTGATAGTGAGTAAGCAGGAAGCTTGAGAGACATGGGTGGCATAGACAAGATTTATTAAATATAGAGTAAGTTAGTAACCTCTAAGACAAGTTAAAGATACATAAAATAAATAGAACATATGATGGAACATACAAGAATGATACTTACATATAGAAAGGGATGGAAAGACCAAGGAATAATTATAGATCATGTCACATCTATGCTGACAGCCATGCTATCTATAAATTGGCCACCCATTGGTAACACCCATCATGGCCTCATTCTGGCTTTGCTTTGCTCAAGAAATTCAGATAAAACGCAGAGTTTGGGAGGCTAATTGGCAAATCACAGCAGGGATCAGGCACATTTACCTGCTTCTCTTGGATACAGCAAGTGAGTGAGTTGGCTCTGGGTATGTTTCAATTGTTGGGCTTATTCAGAACCACACCATCAGCTGGGAGGACTTACGAGTCTGGGAGAAACGATCAGGAATCAGGCGGTGCGGCCCTTCCACCCTGCTCGTACCCTGTTCTGTGTTAATCTCTCCCTTCTTTTTCTCCTTACTTCTCCTATATGTTTTTAAATGATTTAATAAACCACGTAATTTGAAAATTTTAATTTGGCCTGTGAGCTTCTCTGTTCCATGACCATTGGGATAGTTTGAATTTGCCTGGTTAATATATTTTGAGGTATTGTCACACAAGGGTAATTTCCCGTGTGACTGTAAAATGAAGAACAAAAATATTAATCCCTGTAATTATTATAAATCATGTAAAAAGCAAAGTCTCAACTAAGTTCTATTTTTAAAAATCTAGTTATTCCCTTTATAAGATAAACAAATTACCATAGAAAATTTGAAAAGATACATGCACCCCAATGTTCATAGCAGCACTGTTTACAATAGCCAAGATATGGAAGCAACCTAAGTGTCCAATAGACAGACGAATGGATAAAGAAGATTTTACACAATGAAATACTACTCAGCTATAAAAAAGAATGAAATAATGCCATTAGCAGCAACATGGATGGACCTAGAGATTATCACACCAAGTGAAATAAGTCAGAAAGAGAAAGACAAATGTCGTGATATCACTTATATGTGGACTCTAAAAAATTATATATATGAACTTATTTACAAAACACAAACAGACTCACAGACATAGAAAACAAACTTATGGTTACCAAAGGGGAAAGGAGATAAATTAAGAGTTTGGGATTAGCCGATACAAACTACTATATATAAAACAAATAAACAACAAGGTCCTACTGTATAGCACAGGAAACTATCTTCAATATCTTGTAATAAACTATAATGGAAAAGAACCTGAAAAAGAATATATAACTGAAATCACTTTGCTCTACACAAGAAACGAACACAACATTGTAAATCAACTATACTTCAATTTAAAAAAAATAAATATTCGGTCAAACAAATCAAGCAAATGTCAACCAAAGAAAGCATGTTTATAACATGGATGATACATCTGGGTACTAGCAAGCTGACTTCAAGAGATTAGCAGTTCCCAAATCCTTTTCCAGATTCTTTTCCCTTATAGATTATTACAAAATATTGAGTATAGTTCCCTGTGCTATACAGTAGGTCCTTGCTGGTTATCTATTTTATTTAGAGTAGTGTGTGTATGTTCATCCCAAGCCCCTGATTTATCCCTCCCCCCTATGTTTCCACTTTGGTAAGCATAAGTTGTTTTCAATATCTGTAAATACGTTCATTTGTATCTTTTTTTAAAATTAGATTCCACATATAAGCAATATCATATATTTGTCTTTGTCTGGCTTACTTCACTTAGTATGATAATCCCTAGGTCCAACGCAAATGGCATTATTTCATTCTTTTTTATGGCTGAGTAATATTCCATTGTATATATGTACCACATCTTCTTTATCCATTCATCTGTCGATGGACATTTAAGTTGCTCCCATGTCTTGACTCTTGTAAATAGTGCTGCAAAGAACACTGGGGTGCATGTGTGTGTGTGTATATATATATATATATATGTATAAATATACATTTATATATATATAACTGAATCACTTTGCTGTACACCTAAAACTAACACCACACTGTAAACCAATTATACTTCAATTAAAAAAATAAAATAAAATCACACACACAAAAGAAGAAAAGTGGCATGAATACCAGCATTTGAACAAGAACCGCTACAACTGAGCTCAGACAAGCCCCACCACTACCACCTTTACTAAAAAGTGGTGAAATCCACCCAACCACAATGAAACATCACAACCCCATCTCTCCCTACCCCTCCACACCCACCCCAGCCAATCCAAGGAAAGAACTAGGACAGAGAAAAGGATCATTTGGGACATCAGCCTCATGAAGTTGCAAAGTGCATGAGATGAGACTGTCTTTCCCCGGAGGGAGGCAGGGCACTGGAGGCAATCTTTGGCACAGGCTGCAATGCCCATAAAAGGGAGCACTGGCAGCTGCTCCCACCCGGACGCTCACTAAGCCTTAGAACCTGACCCTTTCTGTGCTTCTCACCTTAGCATTTCTGGAAACAAGAGGCTTGCTGGACAACTCACTGCTGCAGGACAAGAAGAGATGGGTAGGATGTCCGGGAAGAAGGTGGTCTGACCTCCCACCTGCTCTTGGGCCTCTGTGCCCTTGAAAGATGGGTTCCATGGCTTCACAGGAGAAGCACAGGGGGTGGAGAAGATGCAGCACATTAGCTGAGGCCTCTCGCGGCAGGTAGACCTGGCCCAGCCGTAGTGAGGCCGGGGAATTCTCCCTTCCACTGAGATGGTACCCTGCTCATAGTGGGTGCTCTCTATTTCTTAAATAATCAATGAATGACCAAGCTGTCAAATCACTTTTTGATACATCTTTTATGGGACTTATATTCCAAGATACTTTTGAATTTTGTGTCTATTTCATATCTCTCCTCCTACTTTATAATTTTCTTGAGACTAAAGACCAGATTTTAACCTATGACTGTATCCCTGATAAGCATCTTAAATTAGTTCTTTGAACAGAGATAGTAAAGAAGTGTTTCTGAATGAGTAAATGGGTGAATAAATAAACATATATCAAATAGCCAACACACTTGCCTGAATCAACTTCTACCAAACACTGGTCCTACATTCCCAGCTCAGAACTTGATACCGCAATTACTACTTTTGGTTTTATCTGATAATATTAGGATAAATTTCAGATAAAACAACACGATTTCCAATTGGCAATAAAGTCCCTCTCAAACCTCTCGTGGTCCCATAGCTCCACTAAGATACTGCCCTATTTCTCACCATCCTTGTACTGTCAATTTCTCAAAAAGCGTTTTCTACACTTGGATGAAGTGGTGACATCTACTGTGATAGGAACAAAAAAACAGAGAAAAAGTCAGAGAAAAAGTAAGTTGGAGTGAGAGTAAAGAGAGTAGACAGGGCTTCCCAGGTGGCGCAGTGGTTGAGAGTCCGCCTGCTGATTCAGGGAACACGGGTTCGTGCCCCGGTCCGGGAAGATCCCACATGCCGCGGAGTGGCTGGGCCCGTGAGCCATGGCCGCTGAGCCTGCGCGTCCGGAGCCTGTGCTCCACAACGGGAGAGGCCACGACGGTGAGAGGCCCATGTACCAGAAAAAAAAAAAAAAAAAAGAGAGAGTAGACAGTAGGCACCAGATCATATACTCATTTGGGGGTGGGCTATGTGATCTTCCTATTCTCCACTTCTTCACTTATTCTTCTCACTACAGCCACCAGTGTGGGTTTATCTCTATCCTACTCCTATTTTCACTTGCCTTTCTACATAATAGACATCAAACAAATGTTTGCTGAATCAGATCAATTAATTTAATTGGCCTTATTATCCCCTCTTCTAGTATTATTTTCTTCCTTTTGTTTGTTATTTTCTGCTTTCCTGCCTTCTTTCCTTTTTTTCCCTTTCTTCCTCCTTCAACATATATTTATTTGAGCATCTATTACACACCAGAGACCACGCTGAGCCTCAAGAGTATAGTTTTTAGCAGGTAATTTTCCTCTTCTCTTGGAACTTACAATATAGAGTAGAGACTGGCACTGATTAAATAAGCCCATAAATAACATTAATGATGAACAGTGCTGATAAGTGCTGTGGAGCAGAAGCCCACATTGTGTTGTACTGGACATGGATAATGTAACTTAGCCTGGGTGCGGGGTGAAGGGAAAGTTCCCTGATGGCACGGGCTGAGAGATGAAGGAGCATTGACGTGAACTTGGGGCCCAAGGGCAAGAACCAGGAGGAGGCTGGGTGGAGGACCAGGGGTTGGGGGTAAGAGCACATGGTGTTCAGAGCACAGAAGGATGGGTGTGAGGGGGACACAGAGGATGAGGAAAGAGTCTTTGCTGTGCTTTTTTTTTTTTTTTTTTTTGGCGGTATGCGGGCCTCTCACTGTTGTGGCCTCTCCTGTTCCAGAGCACAGGCTCCGGATGCGCAGGCTCAGCGGCCATGGCTCACGGGCCCAGCTGCTCCGCGGCATGTGGGATCTTCCCAGACCGGGGCACGAACCCGTGTCCCCTGCATCGGCAGGCGGACTCTTAACCACTGCGCCACCAGGGAAGCCCTGCTGTGCATTTTTATTTAATTGGTTAGCTTTCTCTTAGCTTTTTCTCTTTTGATTTTCCTTTCCTTGTGTGTTTTTGTCTTTGCTATTTAATTTAACTTTTATTTTTAAATAGCTCAAATACTGAATAACCAAGCTAAGATCAGTGCATTTAATCACCTTCCCAAGATTTAGATGTGTACTCTAAGTGAAGATGTGAGAAACATTGGAACTTGGCAAAGAGTTCAAGGGGACTTATATTCTTAAAAACTGAAATGACATTAAAAATATTTAAATAATTTCTACCTTAAGGAGGAACGATTTAAGAGTATCCACTACATACTGAGTGAGAATGCACAGTGAATTAGTGAAGGGAAATTTTAAAACCTGCTTATGTTTTAGTCTCTCTTTTGATTTACCACCCACCTGTGCGCCATTATCTACCAAGGAGTTTTGATGATGATGCAAGTTTTTATTGTTTTGGTTCATGGCATATATAGTTCAATTTATATCCATAATGGACTAGGGAATAAATATAAGAACTGTAAGGAACACATGTTCAAATATAGAACCTTACTGAAGACCATAAAAACAATAAAAACTCTGCACAATCACCCCAATATACTATTCATCAGACCCTTACAAGGCATTCATCTAAGCAACTTTTTTTATGCCAAGTTGCCTCTGGTACTTCAGAACGAGGATAAAAAGAGCAAATATAGTGATTAATATATCTAAATTGACTTTACATTTATTGTAATAAAAATGATATGTGTGCACAGTATATAATTTTGGATAGGTGCTTGCAAATACCACACTTGCATATATTAATCTTTTTAAAAATTTTTGAAAATTATATGGGTCTGATGGATAGTATACTGGGGTGATTGTGCAGAATTTTTATTATGTCACATTATGTTTATTGACAAATCATTCTTTTTCTTTCATATTTAAATTAAATAACATGGGTCACTTGATAAATGGAGAAATCTTGAAATTTACCTCTATTTTATGAATAGTATTAAATAGCCTATTAAATAAATTTTATACATATAATTAATAATGTGATGATATAATTTTTACATGAAATAGTTTCTTTATAAACCTCATAAAATGGTAAAATGATTATAACCATTCATAAAGGAGGTCTGTGAGATTATGTATTACAACAGGAATTCATTTATCAAGAAAGTTGGGAAACTATTCTAATCTACTTTATTTCCCAAAGAGTTCAAGTACACATAGGAGACATCATTGAAAGAAAAAGCACACCTGCTGGGCACATAACCTTATCTTCTCATTTTCTTACCACAATTTATCTTGTATATTTTAATACATGCATGCATGTACACCCATACTCAAGCAATCAGTGAAAATGACATTTACATGTTTCCTCAATCAATTGCATATACACATAAGTAAATGAAAATAACCTCTTAGATCTTTTAAGGGAAGAAGCATCTGGAAAATCTTGAAAAACTTACAACAATAACCCATAGAATTGATTTATGCTTCAAGTATTCAAGCCACCAAGGTCGAGGTCAGCCTTGATTGGCATTTATAATTTCATGTATTTCAAGATGTGTATAATTTTAATTAAGTCCTAAATCTCTTTCGTGGAAAGTATGCAAAGAAAATTCTTTTCTTACTACAAAACCTCCGGGATTTAGCTTGGCTCCCTAAAGTCTGAACAAATCACTTAATCCCTCTTCCTCAGTTTCTGGTTGGGAATTATAGCCTTACCATATAGAGGTGGAATGATCAAATACCCCAGCATCTATAATGAGCTTTGAAGTCTGGTAATACGGATGTACTGGCTGGGGGGCAGCGCTATTGTTTTCATTGTGCTTCACTACTTTCCTGACCCAGGGTTTCCATTGATGTGAGCCTGCAACAAAGCATTCATGGTGTGTGTGTGTTTCAAGCTGCCACATTAGTGGCTGCTTGTGTTTACATACAAAACAGCCACTTATTGGTAAATCCGTGTAAACGATGATTATATGATAGTTTTCAACTTTTCCATTCTTTTAACTTACCTTCAGAGTCACCAGATTTATACAGGTCAGAAGTGCTCTTACTGCACACACCCTGCATGGGATAACAACACTTACTTCACAGATTTAATTTTGACCAAAAAAAAAAAAAAATGCGGAGTTTTATAGCCTGCCAAATGAATAAGCCACTAAAAAAGGCTAATATTTAAAATATGTATATATGATGAGATCAAATATTGCCAAATCAGTGTGGCTTCCTGAAATCTCAGTAAAAATGAGAGCAGGAAGACTATTTCATTGGCATCCATTAGAAGAAGCACATTTAATAAAATAAAACATATTCTCCTTGGAGCGGCCAGGCCCGTGAGCCATGGCCACTGAGCCTGCGCATCCAGAGCCTGTGCTCCGCAACGGAAGAGGCCACAGCAGTGAGAGGCCCGCGTACCACAAAAAAAAAAAAAAAAAACCCAACATATTCTTCTTTTCCTTTCTTTCTCAATTTCATTTCAGAATGATGTAAAGGCTTATGTTCCAAACTGAAGCCAAGAAACATCTCCCCATCAAGACCACACTTCTGGCAGAAAGGACAAAAGATACGTCTTACAGATAAATCAACTATCATCTTCATTGCCTCATTTAGCAATAAAGGAGGTTGGAAAATGTGTTGTTTTATCTGGATGTTTTGCTGCCTCAAATCAACTCATGATTCTGTTACTAAGAATGAAAAATGAAATGGCTATTAGTACAATAGAAATCTCTGCCTCAGCATAAGAGCCTCAGGGAAGTTAAAAGACTTGAATGAGGTCACACAACTGGTAAGGGGAGTGAGTCGAGATGTGAATATGGTTGTAGAATTCCAAAACTCATGTGGCTAACCACTATAATATATTTCTTCCTCAAACAGACACATGAGCCACAGAGTATAAAGAAATGGCACCAAAAAAAGTCACTTCTGGGTTAAAAATAAGACTCTACTTTAGAGTTATACCTTATTGTGTATATAATTTACTGACATCATAAAATAAAATCTATAGCAAAATTAATCTAATTTAATGATAGAATTATTGATAAGTTGTCTTTTGTTAATAAATGCTATGCCTCGTGAGCACTTTCAATTAAACAGTACTCCGTTCACAAGTTTTACCATAATCATTTTAAATCCTCAATCTATTTAGCCTCTGCAGAAGTATCTTATTTATTCTATATCCCCAGCTAATAGAGTGGCATGAATTAGCTTCTATAGTCAAATGATATATAAACATTATTAAAATGTATTTCAATTGTAGCAGAGGAGGAAAAGATTGGGGATCAGGCAAACGCTGTCTGGATTAAAAGAACACAAGGTCCAGGTTCTAATCCCGTCTTTACCACTGACTCACTCTCTGATCCTTATCAAGACATCTCATCTTTCTGGGCCTGGATTTCCTCATTTGTTAGAAGACTGGTAAGTTGCTTTCATTATAAAATTCCCAAATCATCATGTTCAGTGACCGTTAAGATCTACATCTTAGATTGTTGGACAGGAAAGGAGCAGGCAGAGAAGACCCAAAGTGGAAAACTAGAGATTAAAATGTTTAATCCAAGGTCCTACACTGTCCTAATTATGTTTTAACAGAATCCCTGGAGAGAGACAATTTGGGTCCTCTGTGTGTTCTAGTATGAATCCTTAACCCGGGCATTTCTTGGTGTGCATAAGGAGAAAAGGGCCCTTCTGCAAAACTCTGTTTCAGAGTTCTGAATTTTACAGTGTTAGTGGTTTTAAACAGAATTTTCTCACCAAATTTTATGTATTTTTTCACCTTTAGCTAGAATTTAAGGAACCAATTCTATCTTACAATTGGATACTAGGCAGTCATAAAAAATAAATGAGGTAGTTCTATAAAACTAAAAAAGAGGTCCAACACACATTATTAAGTAAAATGAAATTCAGGTGCAGGGCTTCCCTGGTGGCGCAGTGGTTGAGAGTCTGCCTGCCAATGCAGGGGACACGGGTTCGAGCCCTAGTCTGGGAAGATCCCACATGCCGCGGAGCAACTAGGCCCGTGAGCCACAACTACTGAGCCTGCGCATCTGGAGCCTGTGCTCTGCAGCAAGAGAGGCCGCGATGGTGAGAGGCCCGCGCATCGCAATGAAGAGTGGCCCCCACTTGCCACAACTAGGGAAAGCCCTTGCACAGAAACGAAGACCCAACACAGCCAAAAATAAATAATTTTTTAAAAATTCAGGTGCAGAACAGTGCATATAGTCTGATTCCATTGCTGAAAAAAATTATATTTATATATCATCTATATATATATATTACACATAATTTGAGAAAACTCAAAGCAATTATCGTTTCAAATATTGTTTCCGACCCTTCTAGAGTCAGACATTTTCACCATATTTTAATGTTTCTTCTGCTCTTTTCTGTATTTACATTCTTTATTCTTTATAATGTGGATATTTGGATATTTTCTTCTGATCTATCTTATAGTTCATTTATTCTCCATTCATCGTTGTTTAACCTGCTGTGAAATCCATTGATACAGTTCTTTATTTCATTTATTATATTTTTTACTTCTAGACTTTCTGCTTGTTTCTTTTTTATAGTTCCTAAGTCCATGCCAAATTTTCAATTTCAGTATGTAGTTTCTTAAACATAAACATAGATATTTTAAATTTGGTTTCTGATATGTACATTATCTGGATCTCCTGTAAATCTGTTTCTACTATCTGTTCCTTCTCTTGGTTTTCAGTCACATGATCTTATCTCTTCATATGCTTTTTTTTTTAATGCTGGAGGTTATACATGAAAAATTATAGCAATAATATGAGGTTTTGGAGAATGCCGTCTTCTTCCTGAAATGATAATTTGCTTCAGACAGGCAGGTACGCTAGAGTCACTAGCAATCCCAGATCAACTATCCAGTCATGAATTGGGATGATTCAAACCTGGGTCTCCTCCATGTGAGGACTGATTTCCATTTATCATTACTTATGGAACGTAGTCATTTTGAATCCCAGTCCAAAGCTTGAGTGGGTTAATTCTCCTTAGTGGAACCTGAACTTGTTTTCGTCCCTTTAGCCCATGTATCTACTTTCAGAACTGATGGCGCTTCTAGGGACTAAAGTAGCCCCAAATGCCACGTTCAACTCTTCGAAATCCTTCTTCTCCAGAGTCTTGGCTGTGCAATCCCTCACCATTTTGGTAGCTCTCCAGTGCCTTTAAAGAGAGTTTTCAAAATTTGTCCAACTTCTGTAGGTCTTCAGAATGGGAGGGTTTGTCCAAACTACCTAGTTTGCAATTGCCAGAAGCAGAAGCCCCAGGTATATTTTTTATAATGCATAGCAATCTCTAGGAAGATATACAAGAAAATATAAATGCAATTATCTCTTGGATGAGGAATAGAAATTCGGGTATAAAGACTTCACTTTTAGCATACGTCTCTTCATATATTGTTGGAATTTCTTTTCCTACGAGTGTGCATTACTTTCATTTTCAAAGTCTAGTTCATAAAATTATTAAATGAAAGTTTTAAAAAGAAAACTAGAAATCAAATAATGGCAGCTCTGTAATTTATTTAATGCTCAACAAGTCAAAATGCTATCTGACTGCCTACCTAAACTATATATAGATCAGAAATAGTGTATGTTAATTTGATGCATGATCCATGTTACATAGCTTAAAAAAATACATTTCTGCAAAGGAAGGGAGTACATGAAAAAAATAGTTGAAGAGGGCAAAAGAAATCAGCAACGTTAATCATTACATTTGAGATCTTAAAGTTCATTACCATTTATGTGGCCTATTACTATTCACAATAAATATAATTATCATCGATTTGTTAGATACTTTGTATAGGCAGTGTGCTTTCTAATCACTAAGCTAATATTTATAAAAGAAGAATGACTGTCTCAGAGCAAAGTACAAAGTATGGAGACTTTCTAAAATTGGCAAGTGACTAGGAAAAAATTGCAGTTCTCCCTACCAATAATTATGTTGTTTGTGCCTCAAATATGTACTTAGAACTATTTGGTAGTCCTGGTAGATCTAATCATTTGGTCCTTTGGTAAAACCAACAAAAACTATGGCTTAAATGGTTAGTGATTGTGAGGACCATTGTTCTTTAATTTCCACAATTGTTGAGATCTGAAACACACCATTGGTCAGGCCCTCGTGCAATAAATACCTCAGAAGGAAACAAACAAACAAAAAAAAGTAGAAACATAACATTTAAACCTGAGCTAAAGGCATACTTTCATTGTGAGCTATGGTTCATATCTCAATCAATGAAAGTATAACTTTGCAAATACTTGTTGTCTGTTAACAAGCTTGGACTTGAAATTGATTTTAAAATGAAGAAACACAGGAGTACAGAAAATGTCTAGTTACACAGTCGTACTCAGATGCATCTATAAAAGCTATATGAACTATTCACATTTTGCTTCCATGAACTGTATTACTGTATTTTGTTTTTCAAATTTATGGGAGAACAACTAGTTCTTTAAACAAAATTTTAAAAGATTAAAACTGAACATCAGAAGAAATCTTTCTTCCAAATCTCGACTTCCATTCTATTCCTGTTATACTACCCCATCTTGATACCTGGAAACCCTAACTGCCAAATAAACCAGCTCACATTTAACCCCACATAAAGTAGAAAGGAAAGTGAAAGAGGGAAACACACACACACACACACACACACACACACACACACATACCAAATCAAGGCAGAAAATGTAACGCTGTAGCTTCACATCTTCAAATAGTCATGAGGATATAGCTGATACTTTATAATTTTATAAATCTTTCCTCCACTGTTCATTCCATGTTCTGTTTCTTGTTCAGAATCAATGTTAAGTGATTCATCAAAGTGTCTTACTCATTTGGTGTCTTATTCACCAAGACAGTGAATAAGATAAGCAGTGACTTTAAAGTCAGGTATAGCAAGCAGGGAAAACAAGTGTATATCGAAAATAAGCACTTATTCCATTGAATACAGTTCGACCAAACAGAACAGACCTAACATAATCCACCTTCTGCTAGAACATGATGCCCTATTGGGGACTTAGCTTGCATATTTGCAATAGACCAATTGAGCATTAGTTAGCAGTAGTTTGATCCACCTTCAGGAGGAGGAATCCAGATTCTCAGGTTTCTATCCCTGCTGCCTAAGCCCCCTTGTTCATATGCCCATTGATAGCCTTGAGATGACCAAGAAAGAGGCTACCACCCACAGAGCAGGAAATTTTGTGCACTAGATTTTTCAGAACCTCTTCAACAGGGAACACTTATGATGAATATTCATTTGGGGCACTAATATCCACCCAGTCTAAGAGGTCAATTTACATACCTGTTCCCCAAACTTTCTTTTCACCAGTCTTCCAATTGTGGTCTCCCCAAGTCCCTGACCATTTGATCAAACCACTAATCACTACCCAAGAATCAGTGGAACTTCAAATCAAAAGCAAAATTTCCTTCCAGGAAAGTGGAGAAGTGGATGAAACTCTCTCAGTGTCCTTTACTTGGAGGATTTGGCTTTGACAACATCCCTCAGAGCCAGGATGGGCACTGCAATTCTGCAGCAGCCGTGTTCCAGCTAGCGTTGGCCCATCATGTACCACTAGTCAACTGGCCTTAGGGAAAACCTCATGAGGAATGGGTATAGATTGGAAGATGGCAAAGGAGCCAGTGCCCTGGCACTGTGGCCCACCTGTTTTTAGAATAAATTTGTGTCTTCAGGACCTGCTCTAGCCACTTGATGATAGAATGTTACCATGTAGACTCAAGTGACAACAAGTTTACATTGTATTTTTTACCCAAACCAAAAGACCTCACATGTCCCATCCTTATTCTTTTGTGTCTCTTTTTTCTTTTGCCCTACCCAGGTATGTGGGGAGTTTCTTGCCTTTTGGGAAGTCTGAGGTCTTCTGCTAGCATTCAGTAGGTGTTCTGTAGGAGCTGTTCCTCATGTAGATGTATTTTTGGTGTATCTGTGGGGAGGAAGGTGATCTCCACATCTTACTCCTCTGCCATCTTGAAGGTCCCCCCAGACTTTGTTTTGAGTTAAGTATCTTCATCAATATTGATTTGCTTTTAGCGATTCAGCTTCTTAAACAGCACTTCCAGATTGTGTGAAAAAGCACTGCATCTTTTGAAAAGTACTTTACACACAGATTTCAGTGTAGATTCACAATAAATCTAGGAGGTGAGGTAAGCAGGGAAGGTATTCATTTTTTCTTTCACTAATTTAAAATTTTTAACTTACTTTATTAATTGATCATTTTTAGAGCAGTTTTGGGCTTACAGAAAAATTAAGCAGCGAGTTCCCATGCCCTCACTCTCCCACATACACAGTGTCCCCTATTATTAACATCTTGTATTAATGTGGTACATGTGTTACGGCTGACGAATCAATAGCAATACATTGTTATCAACTAAAGTCTATAGCTTACATCAAGGCTCACTTTACGTGTTGTTCAATTCTAAGCATTTTGACAAACTCATAATGTTTTGTGTCTGTCTGCTCAGGCTTTCATAAAAAAATACCATAGAGTGTGTGGTTAAACAACAGAAATTTATTTTCTCATAGTCTGGAGGCTGAAAGTCCAAGATCAGGGTAGCAGCAGGTCAGTGTCTACTGAGGTTCCCTTCCAGGTTGCAAATAGCTACCTTCCTGCTGTGTCCTCACATGGTGGAGAGAAAGAGAGAGCTTTCAGAACGCTCTGGTGTCTCTTCTTAGAAGGGGACTAATCTTACCAGATCAGGGCCCCAGCTTACAACCCCATTTAACCTTAATTACTTCCTTATAAGCTCCATCTCCAAATACAGTCACATTAGGGATTATGATTTCAACATATGAATTTTGGATGGGCACAAATATTCGGTCCATAACATAATGTATCCACTATTACAGTATCAAACAGAATAGTTTCTCCAGTTTAAAATCACCTGTGCCCTAATTATTCATCCCTTCCTCTCTACTAACCCCTGAAAACCACTGATCTTACTACTGTCTCCATAATTTTTCCTTTTCCAGAGTGTCATATATTTGGAATCATACAATATGTAGCCTTTTCAGACTTGTTTCTTTCACTTAGTAAGATGGTTTGGTGGCTCACGTCCTTTTAGCATGGAATAATGCTGCATAGCCTAGACGTACCACAGTTTATTCATACATTCACCTACTGGAGGACAGTATAAAGATACTATAAATATTTGTGTGTCAGTTTTTGTGTGGAAGTAAGTTGTCAATTTATGTGAGTAAATATCTAAAAGCTTAATTGCTGGATCAAACGGTAAGACTATGTTAAGCTTTGTGAAAAATTGTGGAACTATCTTCCAAAATGGCCATATCATTTTGCATTCTGACCAGCAATGAATGACAGTCCTGTTGCTAAAAATCTTCATCAACATCTGGTATTGTAAATTAAAAAAAATGTTTTTGCCATTCTATTAGTTGTGTAGTGGTATCTCACTGTTTTAATTTGCAATCCTCTAATGACATATGATGTTGAACACCTTTTCCTATGCTTGACTGGCATCTGTATATCTTCTGTAGTGAGGTGTATATTCAGATCTTATGTCCATATTTTAATTTAGATGTTTGTCTTCTTATTGTTGAGTTTTAAGTGTTCTTTGGATAAAAGTCTTTTATCAGATATGTGTTTTGCAAATATTTTCTCCTAATCTATGACTTGTCTTTTCATTCTCTTAAATGTCCTTTATTTTTAAAGAGATTATTATGTATCAGGCTTTATAACTAGACACCAATACTACAGAAATAGATAAGATACAGAACCTGCTCTTAAGGGGTCCATGATCAAGTTGGGGAACAGACATTACTAACTATTACCTACATTGAAATGACACGGTGCTTTAAAAACATGTATACAATGTATTTTTAACATAGAAAACAAATGACTAATGAGGCATTGATAATTCTTCACAGAGAAGGTAAAATTGTTTAAAGAATAAGTCAGCTTATCTTAAGTAGAAAAGGGAAAAGAGCATTTTAGCAAAGAAAAGAGTGTGTGCTAAGACATGGAAACATGAAAGAGAATGGGGTGTTCAAGGTGTCGCAGAGAGTTTTACAGTCCTAGAAGGTAAGGATAACCCATATTGGGAAAGGTCTTGAGAGCATTTAAAAGGATCTCAGAGCTATCTTATATTTGACCAAGAGTCCTAGAAATGTGAACTTGTCATAGAGGAAGAAGGATATGGTCAGATTTGTGATCATGTGAAAGATAGGACCATCAAAACTGAACAAACAGAGGGGCCATTTAGTCATGGGGATGGTGAGGGAGAGTATATTTTTAAAATAATTATGAGATAAGATGGATAACATTTAAAAGCCAATTGAATGTGAAGGCAAAGAAGGATGAACATTTGAAGATGACACAAGGTTTTAAGTTAGAATGATTGATGTTGCCTCTAACGAAGGAAAAAAATACTCTTCGGTTGAATTGAGATAATAATCGGAATTTTCCAACTATTGAACTTGGGATGTCTTTGGAGATTTGTCTAGAACTGTTTCAGACAGGGTCCCAACACAAAATATATGGTGTACTCGAAAAAAGCATTTGAATAGACCTCATGAAGAAACTATTTACAAAGTTGTGAGTAGTGTAGAAGAAATCAGTAAGCAATGATGAAGCACCCCAGGACTAGCAATCAAAACTAGGCTCTACCACATCCAGGCTTGAAGGGATAAGCAAAGGGAGGAGTTACCAACCCAAGGAGACCTTAAGCTCTAGCTATAATCAAGAGCTATGGCCATCAGTACAGGATCACAGTCACTAAGAACCCATTGGCTGAGAGGAAGGGCACCAAGGGATGAATATGCTCACCTCTCTTTCTGCTGCCCCACAATCCTTTGCCATTGGTTTTCATTAACCAAACACAGATGGAAGTCAGAAGGCAAGGGAGCCTGTGTCCACAAAGGTAGGCCTCCTGGGGCCTGTGACAGGGTAGGGATAGGGGAAGGTGAATCTGGAGATCCAGAGAGCAAGGGAATATCCTCCAAAGAGAATATTCTAGAATATTCTATGTCAGAAAGAGATCTGATCTAGAGATTAAGTTTGGAGATTCGTCACCATGTAGGTTACAAATGAAACAATGAAACAGAGATGAGGCCCATTTCACAGATTGGAAAACTTAATTCAAAAATAATTAAGCACAATTTAAAAGTTATAAATTATAATCATTCATAATATATAATAATTATAATATATAATTATAAATATAATTCATATAGTTATTTGTCTAAAAACCATCAGCTAATAAACAAAGACTCTGATCTTCTGAATCCTAGTGCACTCTCTGTATTTTTATGCTAGTAATCTTGATCAATGATAAAAGGCAATGACCATCAAACTCACTGATGCAGTCTTCTGTACTATGCATTGGAATTTTTTTTTCTCTTCTATCCCAATCTTCATGGTTCGAAAGGAACTGAGCCTATGTCCTAGCTTCAGAGATGAGCACCTGTTCCAGACTTGGTCAATTAGAATATTCCATTTCTCTGGACATGGTGATTAATTCAGGGATTGTCCTATGTTCCAAATCATATGAATCAGAATAAATGGCTAGAAATGTTGGCAAAGAGGATTTCTCCTGAGACTGCTAAGGTTTTAAGACATGAGCGCAGAGTTGCTGATGGCCTTTTCTGCCACCACTGGGAAAAGTCTAAGATTAAAACCAATACACATAACAAAAAAAAAGAAGAAAAAGTAGAAGAAAGAAAGTTTCTATAGCTTGCAATATATGAAGCCAATATATGGACCTCTGGACTTCATAGTTCTGAAAACAAAGAAATGCACTTCTTTTCCATACTAATGTCAGTTTCAGTTTGTTTCTATCACTTGCAACTGAAAGAATGCAGGCTAATACATCTAAGTTGACTTTCATTAAAATTTACAAAATTGGTTTCAAAATTTTATTTGAACTTGACTTTTGAAGATCTTCTGTCAATGCAAAGGTATGTAAGTTGAAATTTTTAAAGAAATTGTCACTAATTAGGGAGTCCTACAATTATAACCCACAAGGGGAAATCCACATAAAAGTCTGAACCTGAGTGACCTACCCCTAAACATCTGGGCCCTTTCACTGAGGCAGATTTTGTAATAAAAAAGAAAAAGGGGAAAGAAAAAAAATGATCTTTATAGGAAATATACATTTTTAAATATTTGGATAAATCTCTCTCTTTTATTTTTACACTTTTGTTTTGTTTTGGCAAACTACAACTAAGAACCCCAAAGCCTAAGTAATATAAAGCAAAAGTGGGGTAATACAAGTTCAATATCATTAAATATTACTTATAGAATATTTAAAAATTCAAATAAAATGATAGCTCTCTGTTTTCCATGTGCTTTTACGTTGATCAAAATGCAAATGGAACCAAGTCTTTGATACATCATATTTTATAATTTATGAGTTTATATATAGAAATATTGCATGATATCAAAATTGAAATATAATCCTTATATAGCAGTTTGATTCACAGTGCAAGATTATTTGAACATTATAAAAACAGAGTTCAATTGAATTTGGGTAGGATTATTTCCAACATACTTATGAGATGACTTCAAGATCTGGGAGCAAGGGGGTAAAACAAAAGTTCCTTCAAAGATACTTTCCTTCCAGACCTAATAGTGACAACATGAAGCCTGCCCTCTGCGAACTGTGTCATCTGGTCCTCCCCAAAAGAGGCCGCTTACTATGTGGCTGTCATTGGTCCAAGGCAGGGCTGGCCTTCTCCCCTTCAGACCAATTTTCTGGTCTGAACGCCCGTGCTCTGAGGCGTATAAACAGCTTTACTTCCCTTATTAAGACATTGACATAAGTGTCCCTGGAGTAGTAAAGAAAGACTTCCAAATTAAGATTAACCACCCTTGGGGTTTAGTGTTCTTGTCCTGTAGAGTTTCTTCTTTTCTTTCTTTTCTTTCTCCTGTTCTTTTCTCCT
This sequence comes from Globicephala melas, assembly GCF_963455315.2. Lineage (NCBI taxonomy): Eukaryota > Metazoa > Chordata > Mammalia > Artiodactyla > Delphinidae > Globicephala > Globicephala melas. The sequence goes on from NC_083330.1 coordinate 14,263,691, forward strand.
TTCTTTTTCTTTTAATAAAGACTATAACAGCGGGGAATATGCAGACCCTGAAATCACTAGAAAATGAAATGTTTCCGCAGCACTGAGATGCATTTAGTGCTAAGACAGATATTTAGGTCCCTCTATTGTTCTTTTGTAAGAAGGAGTTTTTTTTAAAAAAAACACAAATGAAATAGAAATAATTTCAGGGTAATGGGAGAGACCCATGCTTCAAGACCTGCTGCTCTCTTATTTTCAGGGTGTTTGATGATAAAAGTGAAGAAAAAGGGAAAATTTCCTAATTAGAATTCTATCAACAGAGTGGATACACTGGAGAAAATGAAAATGGTTGGTTTTGTACTCATTAAAGTGACTTTTCAAAATGAGAGACTTCAGAATCAGTGACACTGAGCGCTTACTGCTGAATTCATTGTTGATTTTTACTTGGACCTTTTTGTTTTATGCACTTTTCTCTATTTCTTCTTAAGTGGCATAGCTTCATAATATATACTTACATATGTAAACATACATACATACATAGTTGTGCCTTTCTTTTATTTCATTCTTTAAATTCAGACTGCTGATGTTTCATTGTCCTCGAAAACCTCATTCAAAAGAAATTTAGAGGTTTTTAGTTTTTAAAAAGCAATAAATAGGTCAATAAATATATACATTTTTCATTTAAAAATTTAAAAAGAATAAGCTATGCTCTTTATATATATATTGTTTTTATTCTTAAACAGTTCTTTATTTGATAGTTGTCAGATGATAATGGTATTATATAATTGTTGTAACCAATTAAATAATACAATAAATATGTATAAATGCAAAAATAATCATTTCCCATACACTCCTATCCCTCACCTCATCCACCTACCACCATCTCATCCCATTGAGTTAACCAATACAACACTTTTGGATATATCCATTCATGCTGCTAAGTCCATTTATCTTATATGGGCATATATACAGAGATTAGAGAGTGATTTCTTTTAATAAAAAATAATTTTATTTTATTTTTTCTTGCAAATTGTTCTTTTAGTTTTGAAAATTAATCACATAAATTAGAAATGAAAAAGGAGAAGTTACAACAGATACCGCAGAAATACAAAGCATCCTAAGAGACTACTACAAGCAACTCTATGCCAATAAAATGGACAACCTGGAAGAAATAGACAAATTCTTAGAAAGGTATAGTCTTCCAAGACTGAAGCAGGAAAAAAACAGAAAATATGAACAGACAAATCACAAGTAATGAAATTGAAACTGTGATTAAAAATCTTCCAACAAACAAAAGTTCAGGACCAGATGGCTTTACAGGTGAATTCTATCAAACATTTAGAGAAGAGCTAACACCCATCCTTCTCAAACTCTTCCAAAAAATTTCAGAGGAAGGAACACTCCCAAACTCATTCTACAAGGCCACCATCACCCTTATACCAAACCAGACAAAGATGTCACCAAAAAAGAAAGCTACAGGCCAATATCACTGATGAATATAGATGCAAAATTCCTCAACAAAATACTAGCAAACAGAATCCAACAACACATTAAAAGGATCATAAACCATGAACAAGTGGGATTTATCCGAGGGATGCAAGGATTCTTCAATACATGCAAATCAATCAGTGTGATACAGCATATTAACAAATTAAAGGATAAAAACCATATGATCATCTCAATAGATACAGAAAAAGCTTTCAAGAAAATTCAACACCCACTTATGGTAAAAACTCTCCAGAAAGTGGGCAAAGAGGGAAACTACCTCAACGTAATAAAGGCCATGACAGACCCACAGCAAACATCATTCTCAATGGTGAAGAACTGAAAGCATTTCCTCTAAGATCAGGAACAAGACAAGGATGTCCAATCTCACCACTCTTATTCACAAAATCCAAATCAGAAAAGAAGAAGTAAAACTGTCACTATTTGCAGATGACATGATACTACACGATAATACTAAAGATGCCACCAGGAAACTACTAGAGCTAATCAATGAATTTGGTAAAGTTACAGGGCACAAAATTAATGCACAGAAAGCTCTTGCATTCCTATACACTAACAATGAAAGATCAGAAAGAGAAATTAAGGAAACAATCCCATTTGTCACTGCAACAAAATGAATAAAATACCTAGGAATAAACCTACCTAAGGAGGTAAAATACCTGTACTCAGAAAACTATAAGACATCAATGAAAGAAATCAAAGATGACACAAACAGATGGAGAGATATACCATGATCTTGGATTCAAAGAATCAATATTGTGAAAATGACTATACTACCCAAAGCAATCTACAGAGTCAAAGCAATCCCTATCAAATTACCAATAGCATCTTTCACAGAACTAGAACAAAAAATCTTAAAATCTGTAGGGAGACACAAAAGACCCCGAATAGCAAAAGCAATCTTGAGGGAAAAAAATGGAGCTGGAGGAATCAGACTCCCTGACTTCAGACTATACTACAAAGCTACAGTAATCAAGATAATATGGTACTGACACAAAACCAAAAATATAGATCAATGGAACAGGACAGAAAGCCCAGATATAAACCCATGCACATATGGTCAACCAATCTATGATAAAGAGGAAAGGATATACAATAGAGAAAAGACAGTCTCTTCAATAAGTGGTGCTGGGAAAACTGGACAGCTCCATGTAAAAGAATGAAATTAGAACACTCCCTAACACCATACACAAAAATAAACTCAAAATGGATTAAAGACCTAAATGTAATGCCAGACACTATAAAACTCTTGGAGGAAAACATAAGCAGAACACTCTATGACATAAATCACAGCAAGATCTTTTTTGACCCAACTCCTAGAGTAATGGAAATAAAAACAAAAATAAACAAATGGGACCTAATGAAACTTAAAAGCTTTTGCATCAAAGGAAACTATAAACAAGAAGAAAAGACAATCCTCAGAATGGGAGAAAATATTGGGAAACAATATTTATGGACAAAGGATTAATCTCCAAAATATATAAACAGCTCATAAAGCTCAATATTAAAAAAAAAATCCACCTAATCAAAAAATGGGCAGAAGACCTAAATTGACATTTCTCCAAAGAAGACATATAGATGGCCAAGAGGCACATGAAAAGCAGCTCAACATCACTAACTGTTAGAGAAATGCAAATCAAAACTACAGTGAGGTATCACCTCACACCAGTTAGAATGGGCATCATCAGAAAATCTATAAACAGCAAATGTTGGAGAGGGTGTGGAGAAAAGGGAACCCTCTTGCACTGTTGGTGGGAATGTAAACTGATACAGCCACTATGGAGAACAGTATGGAGCTTCCTTAAAAAACTAAAAATAGAACTACCATATGACCCAGTAATCCCACTACTGGGCATATACGCAGAGAAAACCATAATGCAAAAAGACACTTGCACCCCAATGTTCATTGCAGCACTATTTACAATAGTCAGGTCATGGAAGCAACCTAAATGCCCATCGACAGATGAATGGATAAAGATGTGGTATATATATATAATGGAATATTACTCAGCCATAAAAAGGAACGAAATTGGGTCATTTGTAGAGACGTGTATGGACTTAGAAACTGTCATACAGAGTGAAGTCAGTCAGAAAAAGAAACAGAAATATCGTATATTAACGCATATATGTGGAATGTAGACAAATGGTACAGATGAACCGGTTTGCAAGGCAGAAATAGAGACACAGATGTAGAGAGCAAACATACGAACACCAAGCGGGGAAAGCGGGGCGGGGGGATGAATTGGGAGACTGGGATTGACATGTATACACTAATATGTATAAAATGGGTAACTAATAAGAACCTGCTGTATTAAAAAAAAAAGAACTTAGGTAAGTTACTTTACTAACCTGTGCCCCAGTTTCTTCATCTATAAAATAGAAATAATAATAGCACTTCTCTCATAGAGCTTTGTAAGGCTTATATACGTTAACAAATGTGCAGGGCTTAGATGAGTATATGGCATATAATAAATATTAAGTAAATGTTACCTGGTGTTGTTAATTTAAACATGCTCTTCACACATTCCTACTACTGGGCTTTCTCTTCCAATGATAGAATTCTTAATGTTGTAAGTTTCTATTTTTATCACAAACACCTCAATTCTTTCTCAGTCAACCTTAAATTCATATATATTTGTGCAGGGATTTTTGTCATAGAATGGTCAAGGTATGCTTTGATACCAAAGCCAGATAAGGATATTACAAAAAATAAAAAGTATAGGTCAATATCCCTGATGCACATAAATGTAAAAATCTTCAACAACAAATATTAACACTCTGAATTCAATAGTATATTTAAAAGCAAATATGTAGTTAAATTCAGACCACTCTGGTGTTATAATGGTGGTGGGTAAATCACTTATACAACAATACGCTAAAAAGATCGTACATTATGATCAAGAGGGATTTAATGTATGATCCAGGGATGGAAGCATGGCTCAATAATCATAAATCAATATGATACATCATAATAACAAAACGAAGGATAAAAGTCATATAATCATCTCAATGGATGCAGAAAAAGCATTTAATATTCATTCATGATGAAACTCTCAGCAAACTGGGTATAGAGAGGATGTACTTCAACATAATAAAAGCCATACATGGGAAGCTTAAAGTTAATATCATACTCAGTGGTGAAAGGTTGAAAACTTTTCCTCTAAGGTCTGGCACAAGACAAAGATGCCCACTATTGCCACTTTTATTTGACACAGTACTGGAAGCCCTAGCCAGAGAAACTAGGCAAGAAGAAGAAATAAGAGACATCCAAATATGAAAGGAAGCAGTAAAATTGCCTCTATTTGCAGATGACATGATTTTATATAGAGAAAACCCTGAAGACTCCACAAAAACTGTACTATTCTCACACCAATTCCAAAGTGTGGTTCTTTCCCCACACCATCAAGCAGTTAATTCTAACACTATCTACCTGGAGATACAGCATCAGATCACAGTTTATGGTCTGTCCTATAAGATGTCCTCCCCCATTCCTCTTCAGATGCCAGTGGCAAGTCCAGGTTGTTAATTATGCTTCTAACCGACCAGCTATAGATCAGAGGTTCCAACAACCCTCTTTTGGGTTTCAATTAATTTGCTAGAGCAGCTCACAGACTCAGAGAAACATGTTACTTACTAGATTCCTAGTTTATTATAAAAGAATATAACTAAGGAACACTCAGATGGAACAGATGCATAGGGCAAGGTACATAGAAAGGAGTATGGCGCTTCCGTGCTTTCTGAGAACACAACTCTCCCCAACTCACCAACCAAGAAGCTCTCCAAACCCTGTCTTTGTTTTTTGAATAGAGGCTTCCTATTGTATGATTGTATGTAGTATGACTGACTAAATCATTGACTGTTGGCAATTGATTCTACCTCCAGCCCCTCTCCCCTCCCTGGAGGTGGGGGGTTGGGGGGTGGAAGGGGGGAACTGAAAGTTTCAATCCTCCAATCACATGTTTGGTTCCCCAGGCAACCACCTCCATCCTTAAGTGCTGTTCAAAAGACATATTATAATACACTAAGGTGTGGTTGAAAGGGGTTTGTTATGGATATCAAAGACACCTTTACCACTCTCATAACTTAGAAAATTCCAAGGGTTTTAAGAGCTCTGTGTCAGGAATGGGAATGAAGAGCAAATATATATTTTTTATTATGAATCACAAGATATTTTATAATTATTTAATATATTCATTATAAATCACACAGTTGTGACAACTGTTAGAACTAATAAATGAATTCAGTAAAGTTATAGGATACAAAGTCAATATGCAGAAAACAGTTGTTGTTTTTTGTTTTTGTTTTTTTTTTGGCCCATGCCCCCTGCAGTGGAGGCATGGAATCTTAACCACTGCACCACCAGAGAAGTCCCCCAGTTGCATTTTTATACATTAGCAACAAACTATCAGGAAGAGAAATCAATAAAACAATCCCATTTACAATAGCATCAAAAACAATAAAGTGCTTAGGAATAAATTTAGCCAAGGAAATGGAAAATCTGTACACCAAAAACTATAAAACATTAATGAAAAAATTTGAAAAAGACACAAATAAATGGAAAGCTATTCCATGCTCATGGACTGGAAGAATTAATATTGTTAAAATGTTAATACTATCCAAAGCAGTCTACAAATTCAATATAATTCCTATCCAAATTTCAAAGGCATTCTTCACAGAAATAGAAAAAACTATCCTAAAATTTGTATGGAAGCACAGAAGACCCCAAATTGCCAAAGCAATCCTGAGAAAGAGGAACAAAGCTGGAGGCATAACACTTCCTGATTACACAGCTAGAGTAATCAGAACAGTGTGGTTTGCATATAAACACACACATGTAGATCAATGGAGCAGAATAGAAAGCCCAGAAATAAACCCATGCATATATGCTTAATTATGCAAAGAACGAAACATGGACCCCTTTTTTATACCATACACAAAAGTTAACTTAAAATGGATTAAAGACTTGAATGTAAGACCTGAAACTATCAAACCTCCAGAAGAAAACAAAGGGAGTAAGCTCCTTGACATTGGTCTTAGCAACGATTTTTTTGGACTTGACACCAAAAGGAAGGGCAACAAAAGAAAAATAAACGTGGGACTACTTCAAACTAAAAATCTTCTGCACTGCAAAGGAAACAATTAACAATGAACAATAAAAAGGCAAGCTACAGAATATAAGAGAATCCTATAGGAGAAAATATTTGCAAACCACATATAAAATAAGGAATTAATATCTGAAATATACAAGGAACACATACAACTCAATAGCAAAAACAAACAAACTGCCCCCAAAACAATAAAACCCAAAAACCCAATTTAAAAATGAGCAAATGACCTGAATAGACATTTTCCAAAGAAGACATACAAATGACCAACAGGTACATGAAAACGTGCTCAACATCGGTAATCATCAGGGAAACGCAAATTGAAAGCACAATGAGACACCACCTCACATCTGTTAGGATGTCTATTATCAAAAAGACAAGAGATAACAAATGCTGTCAAGGATGTGGAGAAAGGAAAACTCTTGAATATGCTGGCAGGAATGTAAGTTAGTACAGCCACTAAGGAAAGCAGTATGGAGGTTTCTCAAAAATTTAAAATAGAACTACCATATGATTCAGCAATGCCACTTCTGAGTATATTTCCAAAGGAAACAAAATCACTATCTTGAGGACATATCTGTACTCCCCTGTTCATTGCAGCATTATTCCCAATAGTTAAGGTATGGAAACAACCAAAGTGTTCATCAGCGGATAAATGACTAAAGAAAATACGGTGTACATATATGTCCAATAAAATATTCTTCAGCCTTAAAAAAGAAGGAAACTCTGCCATTTGCAACAACATGGATGAAACTGGAGGGCATTATGCTAAGTGAAATAAGCCAGACAGAGAAAGATAAATACTGCATGGTATCATTTATATGTAGCATCTGGAACAAAATGGGCTAACTCATAGAAACAGAGGTAGAATGGCGGTTGCCAGGGGCTGAGGGATGGAGGAAGTAGAGAAAGACCGGTACAATGCATACATATTTTCAGTTGTCAGATGAATACCGTTTAATGATCTAATGCGTAACACAGTGATTATAGTTGATAATACTTTATTATTTTCTCCAATTTTATTGAGATACAATTGACATATAACATGTATCAGTTTAAGATGTACAACATGATTTGATATACGGGTATATTGCAGAGTCATTTCTACAGTAAGTTTAGTTAACACCCATCACTGCACATAGTTACAGTATTTTTCCTTGTGATGAGAACTTTTAGATCTACCCTCTTAGCGGATTTCAAATCTACAATACAGTATTGTTAACTATAGTCACTATGCTGTACATTACATCCCGAGAACATATTTATCTTATAACCAGAAGTTTTTTTTTTTGACCCCTTTCACCCATTTTGCTCACCCCACCCCCACTCACCACCTCTGGCGACCACCTCTCTGTTCTCTGTAACTATGAGTTCAGTTTTTTTTTAGATTCCACATATAAGTGAGATGATGCAGTATTTGTCTTTCTCAGATAATACTGTATTCTATAATTGAAATTTGCTAAAAGAGTAGAACTTAAGTGTTATTAGAAAAAAAGAAGTAAATATGTCAGGTGATGGATGTATTGATTAACTCAATGGCAACAGTCCTTTCACAACATATACACATATCAAATCATCATGTATGCTTTACTACAATTTCATTTGTCAATTATATATCAATAAAGGAGAAAAATGTATTCCTGTAGGCAGCAAACAAAAAATTACAATGGAGCAGTTCCTTCAAACTTCTGAAGGAAAAGCTTTCCCTACTTGGAACTCCACCCTCAGTCAAACTTCAGATCAAGTCAGAGGGCTAATAAAGACATTTTTAGACAAGTCAGGTCTCAAAAATTTTACATGGCTTTCATCCTTTCTCTGAAAGCTCTTGCAAAATACACTCCTGAAGAATGAGGTCATAAACTAAGAAAAATGGAATACAGGAAACAGGAGACCCCACTCTGAAGAGAGGTGATGGAATTGGCAAGAGGATGAAGAGGCAGACCCAAGATGGTGACTCTGACCTGGCACACGAGTCAAGGAGGCTGCGTATATGCAGCTCGGAAGGCTCTGGCCGGGATTTCCTCCAGAAGATAAAAACATGAGAATTGCGGGTCAGTCTTTAGGTCTTTAGGGCGTGGTTCATACCCTCATGCCCTTCCTGTGTCGGTAATTCTTCTGCATGTTCAGGTTAACTAATTCCACGTACCATGGCATTTAGACAGATGACTGCCATTGGAGTTAAAACTATTAATGGTAAGAAAATGAAGCAAATAAGAAGAGAATAATTGTAAAATATTTAATTCGTATTCCAGAAGGTTGAATTATGAGAGACATGAAAATATTTCATGTAACATCAACATTCACACCACGTCAGAATTAACGTTTTTACAACTATATAAAATAATAATATATAGCATTCATGTCAATTTTTTTAAAAAGGTAATTATCTCAGAGAAAACACAACATGCTGATAGAAAAAGTAAGAATTACTTAGTACAGGGCTCCACTGGGAATAGCATTTACATTTACGCTGTCATGATAGTATAAACTTTGACTATTGACGGCATCAAAACCGTGATACAACAATGTTGAGAGGACGAAGAGCACATGTGTATGGGGAGGGGAGGAAGCTGAAAGGGAACTAAATACCATCCATAGGGGAAGATGGATCATACCTTAGCTAAAAGTCAGAAAGAGCAAGAAAATTGTAGAATTTAGAGATATGGAGTTCAATATAAAAATCAGCTTAGGGTTTCCCTGGTGGCGCAGTGGTTGAGAGTCCGCCTGCCGATGCAGGGGACACGGGTTCGTGCCCCGGTCCGGGAAGATCCCACATGCCGCGGAGCGGCTGGGCCCGTGAGCCATGGCCGCTGAGCTTGCGCGTTCGGAGCCTGTGCTCCGCAACGGGAGAGGCCACGACAGTGAGAGGCCCGCGTACCACCAAAAAAAAAAATCAGCTTAAAAGAAAGTGTTTGCCTCTGGGAAGAGAACTCTGGGGCAAGGCAGAGAGAATTGCTATTGTTCATAACATAAATTGTAAAACTATCAAGTTCTTTCAACTATAGGTATACACAGTGGTGCTAAAAGTATGAGAAACTAAAAATCATTTTTATGAAAATAGGATTACTAAACTACATTTTAAAATTATAAATTCCCAAATGACATAATGGACACATCTTCAAAGCTTACTTCCATCATTTATTTCATTATCATATCCTTTTATTATTGATGGAGCCTGTCCTATTTCATAAAAGAAAAATTAGAATTAGTAGAATTCATCCACTTATTTATGCAATCAGTGAACATCTATTAAGGTGTCTCTGTCTTCAAGGACCTCATAATTCCTTGGGAGAACGTTAAACCAAAAATCTTTGGCTGCTGTAGAAAAATTGCATAAACAGGGCTATCAGAGTACAGGACAGGGCTAGATCCACCTAGGACTGTCTCAGAAAGCTTCCCAGAGGTATTTTAGCTAGGTCTGAAAGGGTTTTAGTTTATTTTGTAGGTTTTCTAAGTAATTCAATATAGTGAGTGTTATGGTATACATCTTTGCGTGAATCACTCTATGGGGGCTCTAGGAACTATGAAGGTGAGTAAGGACAATATTTTTATACCCAGGAGGCACAAAATATAAGAACTAGGGTTACCACTGATAGGAAAGTTCAGAGAGTTGTTCCAGATGATGGATCTGGAGTTTGGGGAAAGTGGCGTTCAGGGGATGGGTCCTGCTTCAATGTCTATCTGTCCCATTGAATTCCAGGAGAAGAATGTTATTCTTTGATTCATTCAACTACCATTTATGGAGCACTGTCTTCTATACACCTGACATCGGGCTAAGTACTGAGCACACAAGGTGTCCCTGAGCATAGGTGAGGGAACAGATCACCAAACAGCTTCAAAGAAAGGAGACAAGCCCAGCCAGGTAACTGTATAGGAGGGAGATGGGTAGGGAACCAGCAGGGAACGGAGGAGACGTAACACAGGAAAGTGAGTCCAAAAATTAGGAAAGGAAGGCTAGGCTGTTTGGTAATTCTACCCTTCTTGATTTATTTTCCCGATGCTCTCTAACCCTTAAATTACTCACTGCCAGTTTTAAGGCATTTTTAAAGCACTTCAAAGAAACAGTTCAAGTTCTTAAAATGCAGAAGTAAGGTTGCTTCTCTGTTTTATAGCAGGAGCATCTGACATCCTGAAGGGTGCTGATGACCTCATTGGAGCCCTAGGATAGAGAAACCCTTCCCAGACCTGGTCTCTGGACCCTTGTGTGATAGTCTGCCACTCCCCTGCTGAGGCCTTCATTCTTTCTAAGGACAGAAATGGTAAGTTCAGTATTTCAAGTTCATCTGTGTTGTAGCATGTATTGGTCCTCTGTTCCTTTTCATGGCTGAATAATATTCCACTGTGTGGCTATATCACATTTTGCCAATTCACTCATCTGTTGAGGGATGCTCGGTTTGTTTTTACATTTTAGCTACTGTGAATAGTGCTAGGAACATTCATGTACAAGTTTCCCTAGAGACAGGATCAGATGAGTGGTTGCCAGGGGCTGGAGAGTGGGGAGCCACTGCTTAAGGCATTCCTTTTGGGATGATGACAAATACCTGAGACTAACACTGCGATTCTGCAACACTGTAAATATACTTAATGCCACTGAATTGTGCACCTAAAACAGTACAAGTTATAGGATGTGTATTTTACAGTACAGTGAAGGAGCAGCTCACTTTTTCTTGTCTCTGAAAACTTCTCCCTCCCACCACTTCTCACTCGCCCAGGCAACTTCCTCTTCCCACCTTTACTCAGGCAAAGCTTTGACTCTGGGGAGTACTGGGCCTTTGCTTGAAACTGTAGGAAGAAAATGCCCAAAGCAGCGTATTTTACAGCAGAGCTTACCGGGCCTGGATAGTCGAAAGGAAATGGCCTTGGAAAATCCACTCAATCCCATCTCCATCTGATCTTATTCTTCTCTTGTCACTTTGCTGAAATCTTTCATGGTTTCTATTAAAATTGCCCCTCAAGTGTAGACAACGGCAATCCCACTCCAGTTCAGTCTCTGACTTTGAGTCCAAGCGCGTGCACGCGCGCACACACACACACACACGCACACCCTGCACTTGGAGCCCCTCGTGCATCTTGCTTTGGGAAGAGGAAATGATCTACATGGGTCTGTGTGCTCGTGGGCTCACGCATCTTCATCAGGATGAGCAGCGAGGCAGAAAGTCCAGTGGCAAGACTCCTAAGGATGAGTGATTTCTTATTTGCTGCCAGCAGAAGTGGAAGAAAGAAGAAGCTTTCCTCAATTATTAGGAGTTAATAGTACATCCGAGCTGGCAACCAGGCGTGGAACTCCCCACTGATCCCCACCTCTAGTTTTCTTAAGTAACATAACAGAAAAACTACCCTGTGACTCTCTATTTCTGTCTGCTTTTATATGCGGATTGGGTGAGACCTATTTTGCTTCTGAGGTTTTGTGGGGGTTTTTCTTAACCACCGTGCATAAGATTTTTCACGGTGCCTAATAATGAGAACTAAACTAGTGATAAGAATTACAGAAGGGGGTTCCCTGGTGGCGCAGTGGTTGAGAGTCCGCCTGCCAATGCAGGGGACATGGGATCGTGCCCCGGTCCGGGAAGATCCCACATGCCACGGAGCGGCTGGGCCCGTGAGCCATGGCCGCTGAGCCTGCGCGTCCGGAGCCTGTGCTCCGCAGCGGGAGGGGCCACAACAGTGAGAGGCCCGCGTACCGCAAAAAAAAGAAAAAAGAATTACAGAAGGATCTTTAGGAACTTAACATTAATGAACAGATAGATGATTTGCAGTTACCTGCTACACACAAATAGGTAACATCAGGTTAAAATGAGCATCTAGAGCAAGTCTGCAAGACAAAAAATATATTCTAACACCGAAGTCAGATGTCCCAGCATTAGGCAAGGGAGGGAGAAGGTGACTAACCATTGCCTTATCAGCTCATGGATTACTCGATTGGTCCTATTGGTTAGAATTTTATCTTTAGGAATTACAATAAAGTATTCTGAAATTTTAAATCGAGTGAAGAGCAAATGGAAATGATCAGAATCCTCAAACCAGATTTATTTTCATTTATCTCTAGGGAAAACCTAACACAATACAGATTTGTTTGGCTATTCACCTTAATTTTTAGAGTGAGCTTCAATTTGCCACCTACCCTATTACAAAATGCAGATACTGAATCTCTGTTTCACTTTTGTCTCCATTCCCTCTGAAATGATTCCTTCTGTCCTGAAGAGAAGACACCAAGATGTATTCCTGACTCAATGATGGCTTACCGACATTTTTAGACAAGCTTGTTTTGTATCACAGGAAGCTCCTTAGAAACTACCTGGAAGAGGAAGGAGTCACTATTTTGTCCTCTGTATCTTTTTCAAATAGAATATTTTCAAATAACAGCTTTATTGAGATATAATCCGTACACTTTACAATTCACCCATTTAAAATCTATACTTTGGGACACTGAGTGACAGTGATGTGTCACGTTGGCTCACCAACTGTAACAAACATCCCACTCTGCTGGGGGATGTTGATAACGGGGGATCTAGGCATGTGGGGGGAGGGTTATATGGGGTACTGAAGGGGGTACCTTCTGTTCAAGTTGCTAGGAACCTAAAACTGCTTTTAAAAATAAAGTCTGTTAGTTTAAAAATTTTAGTTAGAAAATAAATTAAATGTACACTTTAAAGACCTTTAGTCTATCGGCTGAGTGGGGCAACCATCATCACGATGATTTTAGAACATGATCATCACCCCCAAAAGAAACATCATTCCTATGAGCAGTCGCTCCCCACTGCTGGCAACCACTAATGTACTTTCTGTCTCTATAGATTTGCCTATTCTGGACATTTTGTTAAATGGAATCACGCACTATGTGGTCTTTTGTGACTGGCTTCTTTCACTTAGCAAACTGTTTTCAAGGTTCAACCATCTTGTAGCGTGTATCAGTACTGCGTTCCTCTCTATAGCCAAATAATATTGATTACGTGCATATACCATATTTGATTCATCCATTCATTGGTTCATGGACGGTTGGATTGTTTCCACCTTTGGTTATTACACATAAGGCTGCTCTGAACGTTTGTATCCAGGTGTTTGTGTGGACATATGTTTTCATTTCTCTTGGGTTCACATATAAATTTTGACTTGAGGTAGACTGGACTTGCTTTTGAATTACCTGGGTAGGTACTCTGAGTAGGTGGGTGGGTGGGTGCCTGAGAAGCGTGAGGAGAGGGAATCAAAGAAAAACATTAAAGAGTAAGTGGATGGGACTTAGTTCACAGATTTCCCAATTTCCAAATCCCTCTAAAATAATACCACCTAATATCATAGCATCTTAGAATCATAACATTATGTGGGAAACGGAGAGCCCAGTAAAGTTAAATAACTTGCTCAACGATGGTTAAAGACCAAGCAGGACCGAGGGCCTATGGTTTACAGTTCTTCGGACACTGCTTTTTGTGCCACCTGCATCATGTCAGCATACTCCATGATCCAGGAGGTGTCTAATTCAAAAAATTTACCAAGGACCCTATTGAAAAAAAAGTTTAGAGTTGACTAGGATTGTCTTCATTTTACTGACAAGAGACATTCAATCTCTCTGTTAATCAAAGATAACGCTTATAGAGGGCTTATCAGGTACCAACTTAAGTGCTATGCCTGAGCTACCATATTATATTTTGAAAACAGCTCCATTTTACAAATGAGGGAACTAAAGCTTAAAGATAAGAATTTAAACAATGTGATACATGATGAACAAGAAAGTTGAAGCCAGAAGCATCTCACTCTACAAGACTCGGTCCTTAAGTGCACTGCTGTGCATCTCTCTCTACAACACTTGGTTCTTAAGTGCACTGCTGCGCTGATAGAAATCAGGAAAACACGCTCTGCCTCCTTTCCGAGTCCTCCCACACTCCCAGCTGCTGTTTCATAGGTTATGGGTCTTAAACAACCTACGAACGGAACATTTGTAAATTGGGAACGTCTTGTCCATAAATTTATAACTGCACTTAAGCAAAAATATGAAATCATTCCATTTCTAAATAAAATCACATATACGCTTCTCCAAAATTATCAACAGACGTGAAATGTTCTTCCTCTAAAGCCAGATAGGCAAATGCTTTTTGAACTCAAGTGCAGACTTTAGCTAAATGTTAGTGACGTCTGGAATGTTGTGTTCAGTATTCCACAGATTACTGTGAAGCCTTGATCAGATTCGGAAGAAGACTGCAGCGATCTGTTTACGAACTTCTACTGGTGTGGGAATGGGGCACGAAAGACATGTTTTTGCCTTTCCTGGGTGTTTAAAAAATTCTCACATCAAATTACAGACAGTAGAATGTGTTTGTATGTGTTCCTTCTAAATGTTAGTTTTCCATAGGTATGCCAGCTTGTTTGTTTTTTCACTTTAAAAAATGTCTATTCGTGTTTTATTTAGGGTATATTGTAGTTAAATAAAGAACAAGAAAATCAAGGGTAAATAAATATTATTGTAAGGGTAAATGTTAAATTAAAATGCCTTCATAGAATAGTTGGATAACTTCTATGATGATAAGAGTAACAACATCACTTTAGAGGAACATCTCTTTGGGCAAGTTGGGTAGCCAAAGAGAGTCTATGAACTAGTATAGTGACTATATTTTCTAAACCTAAATCAGAACAAACAATTCCATACTGTTGTTTTAAATGAATGACTACATTTAATGGTATAAAGATATTTTGAAAAGACATTAAAATTAAATTACATTTAAGGATGTGTTCAATAAATCACATTTATATTAAAAGTGATATTTAAAAGATATACAAATACGTTATATTTGGGAATGGCCTTGAAAAGTGCAGGACTGTTGATTTAAACAGAAGGGAAAAAAATTCTGGAGCTGCTGCTCTCTGATTGCTTCAAATAAAAGTCCTTCCACCATGCCAGACACATCACCTCCCTGAAATTCATTCACCTCCTTTAGCTTCTGCCTGAAATCCATAAGTAGGAGATCAACTCTTCTGGTCAGCTAGAAACATACATTTCTCTCCAGAATGAGCTAATATTCTTAACAGCAAACTCAGGTTCTGAGAGTTCAGTTTCTAGAGATATAAGGATGCCACTTCCTATATTAGTTGTAATTTCAGGGTCATTCACATCAAAGTTCGAGGTTCCCACCCTTTCATACTCCTGAAATCTCCCCCTTCTAATCATTTGCTCACTCTCTAGGGGTGGCTTTCTTTTAGCTTTGGTTTTCATTTTCATTTTCGTTTTTCCTGGTGACCAGGCAATCTGTTACTTTCATGAATGGTCTTGGAATTCTTCAGTAGAGTATGAATTCCTCCAAATCCCAGCTCTATTGTCCTTGCTCATGACCTTTAGCCCCAGTTGAAGACTTTTTCCGTAGTCATCTGCGTTTAGCTTCAGGACACTGTGCCAAACGCAACAGGACAAAGTCTTTTAACTTCGGCATCACTTGTCAGACCTACCCTGAATGACCATTTTTCTCTTTTTCCCACAATAAATATAAAAAGTGGGTGCTAGTACATTAACTAAGGTGAACCTCAAGGTAAACCAACTACCCTATTGAATGCCCACGAATAATGTTTCATTTTATCATGTTTTCTTGCCTCTTCCTACCCTGTTAGATGTTGCTTAAAGGTTAAATCAAGCTTCTCCACTCCTGGATTTTTTTCCTCCTATTCTTTGATACTACATTGAAATCATAATGCTGGATTTGTGACGTCACTCTCAATCATTTCCAGATGGTTTCTCAGGCTGATCAGAAACAACGTGAGACCAATATATGTCAGTAAAAAAGTAGACCTTCAAACAGGGAGATGGGTCAGAAAAAATAAAGAGTATAATAATAATATTGAGATTGCAAAACAACTATAGGTAAATTGCCTTTTATCTGTATCTTACAGTCTTTGATCAATTGTGCCAATGTATGAAAATTTGAACTCTAAAGAAGCTGGGCAGCCTTTTTAAACCCAAACATCAAAAGCTTTGCTTTCGTTAGAAAATTTTACATCCATGATACTCTGAATGGATTTGAAATTCTCTAAAATGAGCTCTAATAATAATCTTTACAAGCAGAAAGGAAAAGAACAGTAGGTTATGTGGCTTCATGCTACCATTTTCTCTGGTACATTAGTTTTCCAAAGATGGCATTTTGGCTTGTTCCAAATAAAAGGACAAAGGTTACCAAATGCAAGCCTGGGGAAGCCAGAAGAGAGAACAGCTATTACAATGGAGGGGGAAATCCAAGCTGTCAGCTCTGAATGGATAGAAATAGCATGTGTGAAATCGACAAGCAGCAGCAGCATGGCGCCTTATGAAGGGCCAGGAAATGAATTCTACCAGCATTCCTATTTACTGTATTAGAGCTGCAGTTCTGTGGTAGTTTATTTAAGATTCATAAAGAGAAATGTCCGGGTCTTTGATAACTTTGGTAATATTTGGTGGTTGTTTAGAAAGGAATTTAAACAAATAAATATCCGGGTGAGAATGGTAGAAAAATGATACAGAAGAAAAAATAAAGAACAAAAATCACCCATCATCCAACCTCTCAAGAGGCATTGTTTTTGTTTTTTTATCTTTAAAGTCCAGTGTTTATTTTTGTCTTACTGCAGCTCCATGGGGTTCTTTTTCTTTTATAACATCTTTATTGGAGTATAATTGCTTTACAATGATGTGTTAGTATCTGCTTATAACAAAGTGAATCAGCTATACATATACATGTATCCCCATACCTCCTCCCTCTTGCGTCTCCCTCCAACCCTCCCTACCCCACCCCTCTGGGTGGACACAAAGCACCGAGCTGATCTCCCCGTGTTATGTGGCTACTTCCCACTGCTATTTTACATTTGGTAGTGTGTTTATGTCACTGCTGCTCTCTCACTTCGCCCCAGCTTACCCTTACCCTTCCCTGTGTCCTCAAGTCCATTCTCTGCATCTGTGTCTTTATTCCTGTCCTGCCCCTAGGTTCTTCAGAAACTTTTTTTTTTTTAAGATTCCATATATCTGTGTTAGCCTATGGTATTTGTTTTTCTCTTTCTGACTTACTTTCACTCTGTATGACAGTCTCTAGGTCCATCCACCTCACTACAAATAACTCAATTTCATTTATTTTTGTGGCCGAGTAATATTCCATTGTATATATATGTGCCACATCTTCTTTATCCATTCATCTATCGATGGACACTTACGTTGCTTCCATGTCCTGGCTATTGTAACTAGAGCTGTAATGAACATTTTGGTACGTGGCTCTTTTTGAATTATGGTTTTCTCAGGGTATATGCCCAGTAGTGGGATTGCTGGGTTGTATGCTGGGTTTTCCTACTCCAATATATTTTCCACTGGACAACTAAGAGTAAGCGTTTAGAAAGTCAAAGTTGATCTTTTTACTCTTTTTTTAAATCATTCAACAATTTATCATTGCTCATAGAAAAGATCACTATCCTTAGCAGGCTCTTGGGGGTACGTTCTTGCTTGTACATCACTCTCACCTGGGGACTTCACAATGTAGAATCTCTACCTCTTCCCAGAACTACTGAATCAGAATCTGCATTTTTACAAGATCTTGAGTGATTCCTATGCATATTAGGATTGGGAAGCGTTGGTCTTCATGATCTGGCTCTCCTGTCACTGCACTAGCCTCAGTGGGACCAGGCTCCCCAGGGCTCCCAGTGATCCAGCAGCAGAGATGTACCCTCAGTGCCTAACTCACCATGCCCTTTCCCCCATAGAGCCTTTGTGGGTGATACAGAGTGAAGGTTTGTGTGCCCCAAGATTTATATGTTGAAGCCCTAAACCCCCCACCTCTGTGTGATGATATTTGGAGACGGGGCCTTTGGGAGATAATTAGGTGTAGATGAAGTCTTGAGGTTGGAACCCTCATGACAGGATTAGTGCTTTTATAAGAAGAGATAACAGAGAGCGTTCTTTCTTTCTCTCTCTCTCTCTCTCTCTCTCTCTCTCTCCCTCTCTCTCAGAAAACACAAAGAGAAGGAGGCCTTCTGGAAGCTAGGAAGAGAGCTCTCACCAGCACTTGACCATGCTGGCACTCTGATCTCAAAGTTCCAGCCCTCCAACACTATGAGAAAATATATTTCTGTTGTTTAAGCCACCCAGTCTATGGTATCAGTCTGTGGCAGCCTGAGCAGACTAAGACAACAGGTATACACTGTGCTCTCTGCCCAGAAACATCTTCTCATGACTCTTTACCAAAATAACTCCTTTCAGAGCCCAGTTAAAAGGCAAGGGGGTGAGGGGCAGGTCTAATATCCTGAATATATAAAGAACTCTTATAAATCAACAACAAAAAATAAAACAAATCAATTTAAAAATGAGCAAAGGACATGAACAGACATTTCTCCAAAGAAGATATACAGTTGTCCGACAAATATATGGAAAGATGCTCAATGTCATTAGTTATCGAGAAAATGCAAATCAAAACCACAATGACACACCACTTCACACCCACTAGGGTGGCTAGAATGAATAGATAGATAGATAGATGTCAATATATAAATAGATAGATAGATAGATAGATACCAAGCATTGGTGAGAACGTAGAGAAATTGGAACGCTCATACTTTGCTGGCAAGAATATAAAATGGTGCAGCCACAGCAGAAAACCAGTTTGGTGGTTCTTCAATAAATTAAACACTGAATTGCCATACAACCCACTCCCCAATTCCACTCCTGAGAGAAATAAAGACTTATGTCCACACAAAAACCCGTACACAAAAATTCAGGGCAGCATGATGCATAATAACCTGAAGGTGGAAACAATACAAAGGTCCACCAATATATGAACAGATAACTGTGGTATATCCATACAATGCAATTTTAATTGGCCGTAAAAAGGAATATAGTACTGATACAGACTACAAATGGATGAATCTTGAGAACATCATGTTAGGTAAAATAAGCCAAGTATGAAAGACTGCTTACTTTATGATTCCATTTATGTGAAATATCCAGGGTAAGCAAATCCTTAGAGATAAGAAAGCAGATTAGAGATTGCTAGGGGCTGTGGAGAGGGGGCCATGGAGAGTGACTGCTTCATGGGTGTGGGGTTACCATTTGGGGTGATAAAAATGGTCCAGGCCTAGATGGTGATGATGGCTGCAGAACATTATGAATGTAGTTAATGCCACTGAATTGTACAATTTATGATGGTTAAAATGAATTTTGTTATGAATAGTATACCAAAGTAAATTTTTAAAGAAGAAAATAGGGAGAAGCAGAAGGAAAAGAAAAGAAACAAGCTGGGAGATAAATAAAAACAAAGAGCTCAAGAAAAAGAGACCCAGATAAAAGAGGATTCCTTTAAAAAGATTGCTTATTTACTGTGAAACCCAACCATCCTCTTTTTTTTGATGATATTTAATATTTGATACTATTGGTAATCGGGTCTTCTTAAAATTTTCCTGGATTCTCGCACGTCAAACGGAAGTGCTTCTTCCAAACTTAGTCCCTGGGCACAGATCTGCTGTTTATATCCTTTCTCCCTCCCAAGCTTCAACTTTCCAGATGCGATGATCCAGCTGGTATTTTTAGTCCTCACTTCTCTCCTGAGCTCAGGGACGGGTATTTCCAGCTCTCAAATCATCATCTCATACTTAACATATTCATAATTCCACCCTGAATACATCCGCCGTCTCCTGCTTTTCTCCTGTACCATTTTGTACATTTTTCTCCTGTACCCAATCCTCTGAATTTATAGAATCCAAAATCAAAGAGAAGTGAGTGAGTCACGACTCTGAAAGGTTACAGTCTTCTCTCACTCAGAATTTTCCTTCATCCGGGATCTCCCATTAGTCAGGAAGTTGTGTTGACTTTTCCTTCAAATGGTCTTTGTATCCACCTGCACCCTTCCATCCCCACTGCCAACCCCCAGATTCAGCTTTTCAGTACCTCTCGCCTCAATCCTGTGGTGACCTCCCGGTAGGTCTCTGCAAACCCATCCTGCACAGAAGCTTAGGGAGCATGCCTGAATCCACAGAAAGTTTGCACAGAAAGGTTTTGGGAGATCATCAGATCTGTTGCACTAAGCAGGGAGAATGTGTGAGCTAGTATGAACCTCCAGGTCTTGTCTAGGTCCACGAAGAAAGCAATATAGGATGAACTTTAAGATAACCATGTCCCCCCACCCCCCGCCAGACTGTCAGCAGGGCCAGTCTTGTGCATGAAGGGACCAAACAGGGGTAGATGCTCTTACACTCTCTCCACAGGGAGCAGAAGCACAACACTGTGTGGGGTTTGAAAAAATGCACAACCCAGGTGCTGTCCTTCCTCCTCAGACCCGCTAGGTCTGCAACATCAGAACAGAGGAAATATGGGATTTGGCCAAAAGTGAAGGGTCCCAGGATTAATTTTTTAAAAATATATTTTTACTTATTTATCTTTGGCTGCGTTGGGTCTTCGTTGCTGCGCGCGGGTTTTCTCTAGTTGCGGCGAGCGGGGGCTACACTTCCTTGCAGTGTGCAGGCTTCTCATTGCGGTGGCTTCTCTTGTTGCGGAGCAACACAGGCTCTAGGCACACGGGCTTCAGTAGTTGTGGCACGTGGGCTCAGTAGTTGTGGCGCATGGGCTTAGTTGCTCCGCGGCATGTGGGATCTTCCCAGACTAGGGCTCGAACCCGTGTCCCCTGCATTAGCAGGTGGATTCTTAACCACTGCGTCACCAGGGAAGTCCTGGGTCCCAGGATTATTTTGAGGGAACTTGGGAGCCACATTTTGATGGTATGTGGCTGCCTAGAGCAGGGTCCTGGAGGGCCACAGGGGTAACAGAAGACTTTAAGGTGGACCTTGGAGCCTTCCAACATCCCCATTTCACGGATGGGAGAACCGAATCCCAAGAGTGCACAGCAACCCATCCGTGATGCTCAAACAATGGGGAGCAGAGCCAACGTGGAACCAAGATGATCTGCCTCCCAAATTAGCACTCACTTTCTCTCCTTTATGCCTGACATCAACCTCCCCTAAACAGGGTAGTACTCCTAATAGGGTAACATTTGAAAACTATCAAAGCAGCAACATTATTCACAGTTTTCTGCCTTCCACAAACTCCGCTCCTGCCAATCCCAAGGGTGAGACAGCTGGGGGCTGCCACACTTTTAATCTTATGATCCTCAGAGGGTGGGTACCATGGGCTTCAACTGCCAACCGCACCGAAATGCCCGGACATGTAAGATCCATCCTGAGCTCACTGTCTTAGTAAAGGAGACCACGATGTCCAGAGATCATTACATTAGTGCCTCCTTAAGCACGACCACAGAGGTACAAATGAAGCGGGAAAGCAGGAAAAAGAAAGGCCTGATTGTCTCTGTCTGTGAGGGTAGAAAATATTTGCAGAAGTGACACCTGAGCAGGACTTTCCAGGATAAACAGAAGCTGTGCAGATAGATGACAGGAAAGTGTGTATGTTCTGGATACACACCAGCATTTTGGCTTTGGACCTCACTCCCAGCTGCTGGAGGCGGGCTTACTGGAGAAGAGCGTTTGTTACTCTCATCACAAGATCCTGTCCAGGAACACTGCTTCAGTCTGTACAAAAATTTCCAACCCTCTTATTCCTGATCTGCTATTTCTAGGTGAGTGTTTCAAATCAGGGAAGAGAGAAGAAAGTCTCTGGCTTGGCAACTATTGCATATTAATTAGGCAAATGTACACACCTCTTCCAGATTCTGCAATGGTTTTCTGTTCTCCTGGTCTGAAACTTTTTTTCTATCCATTGTCACGAACTCCTAAATCCAATCCAAGCCTCTGCACTATGACTGCATTCCCTCTGCCTAGCTCGGACCTCACCTTCTCCAATTAGTGGTACTTCGAACTCTGATCTCTCTCTCTCTCTCTCCCCTTCCCTTTCCCTTCCTGTTTCTGCATCATGACCCCACTCACTAAGCCTTCCTCCCCATCTTGACTCTTCCCATACGTCCTTTTCCTTGACTGCACGTGGCCTTGGTCTGCACTTAGCATCCACAAAGAGACCCCAAGTCAGACTTTTGATAGTATCTCCAAATTTGATTACATTTATAGACCCAGAAGTACTCTAAAAGGATTGAAGAAAGATGTTTGTCATTCAACTTAAATGCGTGTCCTATTTCCAGCCCGTGCTCTCCGTTGTGTACTAGGAATTACTAGTTTTGATATATCTTATAATCACAGTATGAAGGGCACAATTAGATTGCATTATATATTTGTGGGTTACAAGCATAAAGTTTCAAATATAAATGTATACCACACTTAATATATACCACAAGGCTGTATTAAGTTATAGCAGAATCACTTTTTTTTTTAAATATGCTAGAAACTTCCCTCCAGCCTTATATTCTCCTAGACAACATCATCTCTAGCAAGGGTCTGCAGAATTTGGTCCCCCAAAGCTACTGCAGAGGTGAGGGTGAAAGAAGGGAGATGGGAGGGTACATTACTTTCCAAAGGTATATAGGAATTTGGGGGCTGTCTGGATGCTTACAAAATAAGTTTATTGCTAACACTAGCTTTAGATTAATTTTCATTTCTAAACTTCCTATAAATAATACAGAAAACACAGTGTCCAACTCACTTTGGATTCCTGGTGTCTGGAAACCTAAGAAAACATTTTTCCTGATGACACGATGCTATAAATATGGTTATCTTTGAGGCAAGGAGCAGAAGCCTAATTGATCTGCAGTTCGACTAAATCATGCAGTATGGAGGAATCTCACTCCCTGGTTTAGCGAAAGGTCAATGCTAGGCACAGATGTTATTTGACGTCCTCCCACCCCTCTTTCTGTCTTCTCTGCCATCCTTCCCACATCACCCTCCCATGCAAAGTCCAATATCCTCATCATGAGTTGGCAAATTTCTTCTCTGAAGAATGAAGGGCAGATGGTTTTTGTTTTTAAAACTACACCTATTAAACCAGATAAATCCCCACCAGAGGAATTTCAGATATGAGAGAGATCAACAGGGTTAAGAGTTTTCTGTGAGCATCAGTTTCCCTAAGCTTCCACTTTGTAGCTCTCAGGATACGTATAATTCCAAGGTTTTTGCAGTGATTCTCGTGGCTATGTGAGTTGGGAGACTTTCAGGGTTAGAAGAAGCATCGGCTCCATTTCAGACCCCCAATGTTCCTATGTTAAAGATTGTGTAAGCAATCCTCTTCCCATCTCCCAGAAGACTGGGCTTCTGTGTTGAGTTTGATATTATACTGAGTTCATTTTAATGAGGCTCAAAACAGCCAAGATAGAGCCCTGATGAGTTTCCGTCCTTCCTTCCTTCCTTCCTCCCTTTCTTTCTTTCTCTCTGTCTTTCTTTCTCCCTTCCTTCCTTCCTTCCTTTGTTTTTTTCTTTCTTTCTTTCTTTCTTTCCCTCTTTCTCTCTTTCTTTCCCTTGCAACCATTGCAACCATGAGGAAAGTATCCTCACAATTTGGACTTGGTGTCTAACACTCACGATCACATAACACCATGACTATCAGAGAACAGTAGCATTTAAGGCAATAATAAAACACTTTAAATTGGCCCTTTTAAAGGCTTCACTTTCCAGGGTAACAAAATACAAATGCTTGATTGCCACTTCTGTTCTGAAAGATGATCAGAAAACAAGGCTTTGGAACCCTTCCCTCTGCTACTCTCCATGGGTGTGACATATGGAATGTTCTGCCAGTTGATAGGGGCATTTCTCTAAAAACAAATTGCCTTTGAATTCAGGTCTTCCCATTTATTTAACTTTAAATCACCTCCTCAAAAAAGTGCCTTGAATTTATTCAAGTGACTCTTTCCAGAAAATGTCTTATTAATGACTTTATCATCAAAGGTTAAGAAGTACCTTCCTAAACCTATTGACATACTTTGAAAATCAAGGCCCTGATATATTTTCTCTAGGAAAAACTTATTTTTTTTATTTAGTCAATAAAGGAGCCTGAGATACATGAAGTATTTTACTCAGGAGATCTTTATAACCAATAAGAAAGTTTAATCAATTTCCTAGGCAACTTAGCCAGCAAGGTAATAAAAGTAGAAGATACCATATAATATCAAATTTTCTTTTTTAACGTATTTTGACAAACCATTTAAAAAATATCTCTGGGGGATTAAAAGCCATAGTCTTTTTTAAAAATGCTAGAACCCTTTACGTTTACCCCTTGGCTACTTCAAAATCTAATTTCTAATCCCATAATTGAGCTCACAGTGGTTTAAACTGTTATCAAACATCTTTAGGGGATTAGGACTCACTTCTGGTCCAAACGAAGCATCAGAAAAGCATGCTTGGGGTTCTCCTGAGAAAGTAATGCCTGTCAATTAAAATTCCCCTAGGATTAATTAAAAGAATTGGAAATGATGGATTAAGAATGGTATTTAATGACTGCCCTGGGGCAGTCATATTTTTTAAAAAAATCAAATGCATGTGGCTATTAAGCCCTGCAAAAGATGTAGAGGCTTACAAAAATGAAAGGCGACCAAGGATCTGATATAGAGAATGCAGGTGTAAAGAGGTGCACGTCCTGCCTCACTGCTACTTAATATCACCTCAAATAGCACCTTCTGCGTCCTAAGTGCCCTGGTGTCCTGGCATTGGCTAGGTGCGCGAATGAGATCCTGCCCATCAAATGTCAGAGACAGATCACGCATTGTAGGAAAACCCTTCCTTAGGTGCTAAAAAACAAAATCCAACTGAGTACATTTTCAAGATCTTATTGGCTCTATTCAAGAATCCATGATTGGGCAGCATCCCATCTAGCAGATAAAAAGGAGCTCCAAGGAGCTGTACAAAATGAAAGACTTATAGGCAAAAGGCAGCAGGAACAAGGAAGTTATATTAGACAGAAAAAGAAGGCTGTTATTGCGAGGTCACTTTCCTTTAGGGCATGGCAGGGGTCTGTCAGGCAAAGCACCTCACTAGTGCTCATCAGGCGATTCCTGATTGGTTTAAGATTCCATTTCTGGGAGAGTCGAAACTAATTATGTCTTGGTTTGGTGATGTGGGGCTTGGCATAAGTGACTCCATTTTGGGCCTGTTGTCTGGTTTCTAACAGGGTTCACTTGTGTCTCTCATTTCAGAGCAAAAGTGGAGAGTTATTTCTCCAATTTGTTGAAGGCTTTCCTTCTGGAAGGTATTCTTATACTTCCTAAACACATATATAAACGTGAGTACAACTGGGCTTTAGCAAAGTGACAGACGTTCTTGAGGAATGATCCTACCGCCATCAAAGTCTCATAAATGGAAGTTAGAGAGTTGAAACAAGAACAAATTCATTAGTGACATACACCCTGAAGGTTGGAGTTCAAATCCAGGCTTTGCTTCTTACTGGATGTTTGACCTCAAGTAGAGCACTTTCTATTCCTAAACTTCAATACTCTTGTCTGTAAAATACAGATGATAATAGGATCTTCCTCATCGGAGTATTGTGATGGTTAATTAAATAGCCTGGGTGAATATATTAAAAAGCTTCGCTGATAGTGAGTGTTCCAAGACTATTAGGTGTTATGTGATTATGATGATAGAATTTAGAAGAAGAAACAGTCCTTTTCATGGGATAGGTCAGGGGGAAGAAAGGCCGGACTAAAGAGTAATATCTTTAAATGAAGAGCTTTATCAATGCTGGCAAGGTTTACTTTAGCAGGAGAAAATTAAATAAATTTTAAAAATAAAATTCAGAGAATAGACTTTCAAAAAATTAGTTATGTTTGTTTTAAAAATAAATTAAGAATCATGGTAATGAACCTCTAAAAGTGCACTATTTTATAGCTTCTGGCTTGAATATTTTCATTGATGACATTAGAGGCAACTAAACCATTGATTAGAAATCTTCACCAATGCAAAGCATAGAGGAAAGAAACTTACTTCATCTTTAGCTTCTGACATATTCACACTTGAAATCAAAGCTTTTGTTAAATTAGACCAGAAAGAGCTATTTAGCATAAGTAAGAGCTAACACTGGCTTAGGGCTGTCCTATTTTTAAAAAAGAGGTCTGTTGGAAAATACTTGATAAATCTGCCTTTAAAATCAGCATAAATATTGTGACTGCTCTTTTGACAGCCTTCCTAGGAAGCAACTGATGCGAAAGAAATTGTGATTGTGAAAATAATAAGCAAACTACAACTAGCAAGAGAAAAAGAAGCAGAGTTTTCTATTTTATACAGTTGCGTTTTTTTTGCGTATCCTGGTGTGTGATGACTAAGAAAGACCACCAAAAGGATAGGATAATAATGTCAATCTGTCAAATATCTTTCTAAAAGAATCTAACAAAATCCAAGATTTTATTTAGCTTGCAGAAATTCCATTGGCCTATTAAGTAAGCAACTGAAGATGGCTGCTCATTTAACAAACTCTATATTTTATGGAAATGAGCTTTTTTTTATTAACATCTGTTAGCTTCGGTTTCTTGACAAAGACTGTAACAGTAACAAGTGTGAGTCTGCAGCTGTTACTCAGAAACTTTTACACGGGTACTTACTTCCCAGTACTGTTGAGTACTAGAACCATATTACCTTCCTGAAAATGAGAAAGAAAAATATGTCAAGGGACTATATTCTGCTTTTGAAGAGCTATGTATTCAGCAGGTTGGCTATAGACTCAGAAGTAAGGGCCTTCAAACTAACTACTTAATCTCCCCCCAAAAACTGAGCTAGGTCATTCAAGAAGCAGCATTTGTAGATTCATCCAAGACAAGCAACCCTCAGCCCTGGAAACTTATACTGAAAATCTGTTTTGTAAATGCACTGTACTAAATTCTAAAGAGAAGAGATGCAAAGATAAGACAGTTTTTGCTCTTGAAGAGTTTGTAATTTTAAAATGGATTGACTTGTGAGCCCAAGAGAAGGAAACTCTCCCTCTTTTTTCTTTGTTTACTGACAAGTTATTTATTTATTTTATGGAATGCTTCTGCCGTAGGTATCCATTCTTCTGTGGTGTCCTGTTGTGGCATTCAGTGATTATTGTTTTTGTCACTAAATTTTTTATATTTTCCACTTGCCTAAGGCCCAGCCCTATATTTTAAATTTTTCAAATAAATGTCAGAAAAGCAGTGAACTCTACTTTTAAAAACATGATTCTGGTTGGTATATCGGACACTATACCTTTGTTAATTTTCCAGACATTAGGCAAATAACCGGGACATATTCCTGCCCTATTTCCCAATTCTTATGGCCCCAGCAAGGAAAAATTTCAGTTCAGGATCTGATATCCATTTCTCCCTAAGTCAATATAGCATTAATCTTATTGAGATATCCTCAAATCTCTAATCCTGTATATTGAAAAAAATACATGAAAGTAAGAAAGGTTGATGATGTGTCCCCTGGGATCTATCCCACTTTTTGCAATAAAGGATAGCCACAAGAAAAATCATTTTACCCAATGATTACTAAGGAAAGCTCTGTGGCCTTTAGGATTACACCTGCTACCAAATCCCATGGCTTTCAGCACTCTAATGACTTAAAGAAGAAATACTGCAGAACTAAAGGTATTTCGTGCATCTGAATTCCCCGTAATTTCTCAAATTATTTAACACCAATAATCATACTTATTCCAGTTTAAGAGAATTTTTGCAGTTTTGAATTTTCTTTCTAATAAAAGTGCATGATGCTGTTGAGAGCAAAAGAGGTGAGCTAATAGATTGAACCCTCGGGTTTATTCCTCGTCCCACCGATGACTTTGCTGGTTGGCCTCACTTTTCTTACCTCTAAAATACAGGGATTCAATTCTATCTACTAACTCTTCCAAAGGCAAAATTCTGGTCTATTCTCTGGACATGAGTGATGCCCATCCCCGCATCCAGTTTTCTCCCTTCATTCACACTATTTACCTTAACTGGGAAATACACATAATACAAATGAAAGACAATCATGCGACTCTTTAGGTCTCGGATATACACCCCATCTCAAATATCCCAATCCTACCTCCAAGTGAATCCGATAAAACCTCAAGTTCTTACAGCCAAAATTCATATTTTTCTCTTACCTGATATCTATACTTTCTAATATAATGTCTCATAACTTTAACTATCTGCTCAAACGAGGACTACTATCCAATGCCTCAAACACTGATTTCCACAAATATGGATTTCAAATAGGTTTTTAAATTTTTTATTAGCCTATTTGCCATATTCTATTGAATCCAGTGTCTTTTATTAAATTACCCCATTTGTGGGTCACTGTTTTGTCCTAAGTGGTTCAGCACCCTCCCCTTTATCCTCCCCAAATTATTTACAGTGCACAGCTACCTACCCCTTTTCAGCAAACTTAGGCTTGTGCTTCCTGGAGGAAACTTAACTTCAGTGATAAAACCATCCATCTGACATGAAAGTCATCACTGGCTCCAGTGTCACCTCCCCTATAGCTCTGCAGTCATTGACAACACGAACAAGCCTAATGCTTGTTGCGTACCATGTGACTTAACATTTAACTGGCAATAATTTCCCCTCTCTTTCTGAGAATGATTTGGTTCAATGCGAATAAAGACAGTAAAGTTTAGCTGAAGGAGTGTAAGTGAATGTCTGTGTAGCCCTGAGTAATTTAGAAGTGCAGGATGTTCCAAATTATAAGATATATTGGGCATATAAGACACTTTACATGATATGAATAGCAATGGGCTAATTATTACACGTATTTCTAGCATCATGGTACTTTAGAAGACATTTGCCATTTGTTTTAAAAGAAAAAACCTAAAGGGATGTTACCATGAAAGAAAAAAATTCACCTGGATAAGGAGCGCCCCAGATTCCCATATCCTATCAGATAAAACATTGGTGATCAGAACTTTTTTCTTTTGTAATACGTAGATTAAGATGACCTCAGAGCCAACCTCAGAAACTTGTTTTAAGAGTAAAACATTTCAGCAGCAGAATTGGGGGAACCTGGATCTTAGTTATGTCAAAACAGGTATTGGAAAAGCAGCGGTAGCCGAGGTTACACGAAGAGGAGAACTCTAAGGCTACCATTTTGACTTACTCTTATCAAGATTAAACACAGCCCTAATGAAAGCATTGGCTTCCAAGCTGTTGGTATCATCTCAATTCTTATAGGGAATGGCTTACCTCAAAATAACACTAATTTAAAATTGAGTCGTGGGACTTCCCTGGTGGACCAGTGGTTAAGACCCTGTGCTTCCACTGCGTGGGGCAGGGGTTCGATCCCTGGCCAGGGAACTCACATCCCACATGCCGCGCAGCGTGGCCAAAAAAATAACAATAAAATAGAGTTGTGTCCAAAGAAGTAAAGTCAGCACAAATTATTAGAGCCCTTGTCTTGCTAAGTTCTCACAGTTTCAAGCTTTTGCTGACGGTCCTCCCCCACTTTCCATGGGATTCTTCTGTAGTCACACTAACATTCAGGCACCCCAGCAGCATCACCTGCCCGTGGCCCTGGGGCACAGCGCCGCCTGTGACAGCCAGGATGCTGCAGAGCCTTGTTCCCTCCCTCCCCACCAGGAGTCTGGAGCGGCAGGCTCACTCACCCTCCCTGATGATTTGTTTACTGAGCCCAAGTTGGGATTCTTGGCCAACTGGCAGCACAAGGGGCAAAGAACCACGGTGTCTTAAGTGCATTAAATCTTTATATTAGCTCCCTGGCTTGGTAAACCTTTCTGCTGGCTTTGTTCTCTTTTTCCCAAGCATGACAAACAAGTGGTTTTTCTTTTTCACGTTAATGATTCTTTAGACAAAAAGGAGTCGTTCAGGGCTTTCTCTGAGGCTGATAGGTGTTTCTGTTTAATGAGGTTTTTATTATACTGTATTGGCTTCCCTGAAAAGAAATTACAAGCAGCAAACAGCTGATAATAGAACAAGGCGGGAAGAAACAATAACCAAGAGGGGGAAAAATTAGTGTGGCAGCAGATGCACGCGTTGTAGCTCAGGGATGAAATGCCGCTTCCATTCTCCCCTGGCCACCATTGTACTAGTAATAATGTGGATGTGGGCACTTATGTGCCTGTTACATGTGTGCAAGAGATATGGGTATAGATATAGACCCAGCTAAACTGCCATCTGTGGAGGAAGAAGGGTGGTGAGCTCAGCCTAGACAAAGATGAGCCAAGCTCAGAGCAGGGGTTTACAAGGGCTGACCGGTTACCATGGAAACTAATTGGCGCTAATAAGTAAAGGGACATTTTAACTGTGGGAACAGAATAGGAAGGGCTATTTTTCAATATCACCGTTACCTACAATTAATCTTTCATTTTAGGAGTGTCCCTACTTAATTCCTGTGATGAAGCCATACCCTCTGCACACAACCTCACCCTGATCAACATGACATTCAAAAGCTGAATATCATCTTTTAGAACGTGTCATATTTTAGGTTTCGATCTTTCAAGATAGAATCAATTTCACTTTTTTTTTTTTTTTCTTAAAAAATAAACTGTTTGCAGATGGCAAGGGGAAGGGAAGAGAGGTAATGGAAAATTCTTAACTTCTAAACTGACACTGCTGAGCACTGGAGCTGGTTACAGAGAGAAGGGGAGCCCGGATCTTATCCTGCAGCACCAGCTTCAGGTCTTTGTTTGAGTTGATTTTCCTTAACAAAAGCATGGCAGAACATCAACCCCAAAATGTGTCATTGTGGACTCATTTTAGAATACTTGTGAAAGGTAATGTTTACAGGCACTGCACAGGACAAGAATTAAGATCATAGCGAACAGGCAAGATCTGTTGCTCCACTTGTATTTTTAATTTTAGAGCAAGTTTTAGGTAGCATAATAACTGAAGTTATCAATAAAAGAGAAGTAGTGACTGAGATTTTAGGAAAAGATTTACAATTGAGAAGAGAAGAGAAATGTTTCTGCTAAAAAGCTCTTTCCACAATCGTGTGGATCAGAGCCAGGAGCACTGGGGAAATGTCTCACAGAAGGTGTGTTACCAGCACAGGGTTGATAAAATGGGATGCAACACCCTTACAGTTTCTTAGGTTTTACTTTTGTTACTCAATTTACAGTTTAAGAGAAGGCAAACTACCTTAATAACGTCTCCAGGGTCTTCAAAATCTATGCAGTTGAGGTAATCCAGATTTCCCGACATGGGTCTGGTTGGATTAGCCAAAAGAAAAAAAAAATTTTAATGAAAAAATTGCTTTGCAATAATTGGCACTATTAAAAAGTTTATGGTGCCCAAGGGAAGTTTTAGCCCCATGGGACCACTTGCCATTGTTGAATGTTCCAGTGTTGATTATGTATCTGGATTTAGCTGATTAGGAGTAATGGTTTAGGGAATCTACTAGATATTGTGAAACAGACACCTCATAATCACTTCTGGGAAGAAACTGAGCAAATGATTCAGGACTCCAACTTCCAATACTGTTTTTTTTTCCTTCTTCCCTACAGCCCAGTTATAGGAAAAATTAATTGTCTGAAAATAATGGTTCTCTAATCCTGTGCTTCAGAAAATGGTACCAGAAGTCATTTTTAAGTATCTTAATATAATATCACACAAAAATTCCTGAAAAAAAAAGTTAGTCAATTTTGCCAGATATTGAAATAATTCCCTCTGTGATATGGGCATTCTGAGTATTCGATATCTATTTGTAGTCTAGATTTTCATGCTTTAGGCAAGTTTAAAGGGTCCCCCCCCAGGTGATCCCCCTCCAAGTCCAAAGAAATTCAAAAAGTGCAATATTTAAAATGTTGGCTTCCCACAGATGGTCAGGGAGTTGTTAATATTTCAAATTCCTGTTTTCTATTTCAGGTTATCAAAATTCCTTAGAAGTCTGATGGAGTTTTTTTTAAGTGGTAAGATTTGAGGCAATTAATTTATTTCCAGATAGCTCTTTAAAAGTACCGTAACAAGTATAGCCATTTTCTCATTCAAATTGCTATCAAAGTAATTACTTCTATAAAACAGTTCAGACAACTCAAAAAAAAAAAAAAAAGAAAGAAAGAAATGCACAGAAGAAGGAGGTATTGAAATGGCACCAAACTGAAAACATTTCAAAGGAAAATTGTTAATGAGCTGTTTGAGCTATATGGACATTATAAGTGCAATTAACTAGAAGCCAATAAAAATAATCAATGACAGAGTGCAGCCCTCTGGTACCCAGTGCTTTTTACAAAGAGATGTCTGTGAAGGCAGCGAGTGATTCAAAAAGCCGCCTTTATCTATGGGAGCGCGTGCTATTTTACACGAGTAGAAACGAAAATGATTTTCATTGACTGTTTCTGAAGTTCAGCCCCTGACAAACCGTGAAGAGCTGTCTGTGAGAAGAGAGAAGTTTCTGCTCTTAACTGCACTCCCCACCCGCTTCCTCCCAGGAATGCTGGAGACAGCCGCAATCTCATCACAGGAAGGTAGGAGTGTAGATTTCAAAATGTAGATGTCACATTTCAGTGCAAACAACTCCCACATGAACACTTTATCAGTATGTCAAGATGAATTTTTTATCTCCCGGGCGGGGCGGGGGGGGGAATGGGTGCTCGCTGAGTAGATTGCGCTCCCTAGATTGGCAGGAAAATTTTTTAGTGTTTCTGTGCATCCTACGGAGGGTCCCCACGGTCCCCCGGGGGCGCACAAGGAGTTGTGAAAAGTACCGCACAACTGGCCACCGGCATAATTAATTCCCTCCACCTTCTCTTTAGCACCTCCCACGTCTTCTCTTTTTATAGCAGTTCTTTCTCTCGGAAAATCTCAGGTTACTTGACTGGGAGTTCTCAGACCTCCAGTTTCAGCCCTGCCCTCAGCCTCCAGTCGGTGAGAGACACCCAGCCCCAGCAAATGGATTGGGCAGCCCGTCTTGACACACCACTGTGCTGAGTGCTCGAGGACGTGTTTCACCAGATGGTTGGGGTTAGTGTGTGTCATCACATTGGAGTGGGGATTAGGTTCAGGAAGGCTGCCTCGCTGGAGCTGTGTGGTCTTCTCCAAGCGGGAGCTGCAGGCAAGAGAACTACTTGCTTGGGAAAGAAGAGGAGGAATTCGTTTTCTGCAGCCACAAGAAAAGCAGCTTTTTCAGGTAAAGTGAAAGATATTGAATGCGCCTGTCTCCCTCCCTCCTTCTCTCCCTCTCTCTCTCCCTCTCTCTCTCTCTCTCTCTCTCTCTCTCTCTCAACATACTTTTGAATGGAATGCTGGCACAGCACACTTGTCAAACCCAGTTGTTGCTCTCCTATCAATGCTACTATTGTACGGCTGACAGATAACAGTGAACATAGCTTGGTGCTTGGCTGTCTTTATAGAACTAACACTCCTCAAGCCTTGCTCTGGAAGGTGTAGCTCAGAAAATGTCTTTGGAAGCGGTGTTGGTCCCCACCCTTTAATATCCTCATTGCATACTCAAAACAAGAGCTCTAAATTGTTCATAAAGGATGGGTAAGTCCAAGAATGCATGTATCTTAGCTTTCAAAATTAAAAGTCTCTTTCAAACTGTTGCATTTTACTACCCAATTGATCAAGATTCTTTGAAGAGTCTATTACTGAGTTGCTGGCAGAGATGGAAAAGCTTTCTTCCCCGATTTTTGCAATGTAGGTCCTGTCTGATTTGTGATGGACCAAAGTGTTTCGAAAACAATTTGGAGATGGACTCTAACGTTGGAAACTCCTTAAGAGAAGGGGCTGCCTTCGGAGCAGCTGAGAGAGCGTCTTTAAAACAAAAATGCTTAGAGCTAGAAGAAAAGCAGAAAAGGAAGAAGTAGGAAAGTGCTTTTTAACACGGCCCTTTTGCAGCTGCAGGGGAGCAGATGGAGGTAATTCATTTGCAGATCTGTTTGTGAAAGTTTTACAAGTCACTGAAAAGTAAAGGAGCATCTCTGTAATGGATCGTTAAAGTCCCTACATTTATGTGTTTTTAAACAGGCTCTCTGAAGTGTTAATTAAATGTAAATAGATTTTCTGGCTTGGTTCTAAACAAACGTTAAAGAAAAAAAAAGGTTTTAATTACAAATTAGTCACTGGAAATGAATGGTCATCCAGTAACACAAAATGAGTTGTCATCGTATCTGTGAGTAGCCATTAATTTAACCACTCTGACAAAAGCACCATGAAAATTAGATTGAACTGAACGTAGCAATGGGGTTTATATCTGATGCTTAATTTGTGGTATAACAAAGGCCTTTCAAGTTGATGCCCTATTTTTACAGGGATCAAAGACATAAAATTTTCATTTTTCAAGTTTGTGATCCAGCAAGGTGAGTCCATGAGTTACTTCTTTTGCACCCTGACAGACTTGCGCTCCCACGTCAGCGTTCAGATACCTGTGGTGCTTAAAAATTCCTGTTCCTACTGGACTTCCACACTGCATAGAGAAACCCAACACTGTCCTTACCCTTGGCAGGTGAGAGAGTCTGTGAATAATACTGTATATAAGCTATTCTGAAATAGGAGCTGTTTTGTAGGTTGAATAACAAGAATTTATGGCTAATGCCCTGTGATTTTTGTATTCAGCTGCAAAAAGATGCGTGAAAAATTATGTTCCAAGTTGCATTACCTATATTTTTGGCCACAAGAGAGTTGATTTTTTTAATCCTCTTTTTAAAAATGTATTTATTTTTTTCTTTTCCATTATTGTTTATTAATCCTCTTTTTAAAAAAGTAAGACTCCAAGAATTTGTTATATAGTATCTAGCTGTTATTCAGAGTGTTCTCTGAAATAGTCTCAGAAGTCTTCTTCAATGAGAAGATATCCTCATAAATGACCAGGCGGTTATTACAACTGAGTAAGATCCGATTCCCAATATTACATAACCCAAACAGGACTAAGTTCATAAGCTGCAGTCTTTTGGAATTCCAGTCATTCCAGTTTAGCTTTACAATGGAACTGGGGTTTAAAAAAATAAAGACAGAAAGGCAAACTAATATCTGGCATCGTGTCAGGATTAGGATTATAAGCACAGGCTGGAAGCAGGTACAGTTCTG
This sequence comes from Globicephala melas, assembly GCF_963455315.2. Lineage (NCBI taxonomy): Eukaryota > Metazoa > Chordata > Mammalia > Artiodactyla > Delphinidae > Globicephala > Globicephala melas. Next base: position 14,299,053 of record NC_083330.1, read on the forward strand.
GCTACCAATGCCCTTTTTCACCACAGCAGAGATATTACAGGAGAAAGTCAAGTCCCTCCTCACCAATGGGCTCTTCCTCCAGGACATCTGGCGTGATGGCATCTAACAAAGGCAGGTCCCTGTTTAGCCATGGGAGCCCAATCCCAAGCATATGTTGCTAATGTTACAGACTGACCACCGGGCTGCCCGCCCAGGATTTTGGCAATACGGAAGAATCCCCTCCACCCCACCCCCACCCCCGAAAAGTCAACTGTCCGCAGGATTTAGGCAGGATGAAAACAAGAAAGGAAGTGTTGAGAAATTATAAATTCACACCTTGAGAAGGCAACGTTGTGTGTTACTCGCCCTAACAAGGCTTAGGTGACAGTGAAGTTACTTAACGAACCCAAAGGGTCTGTTTCAAGACACTGCCCGCAGGGCAATCCCAGTTTCTTGTCAAAATCTAAAGCCACTGTTCCAGATGGGAAACATTCAGAGGCATATTTATGGTGACTTCTACATACCTCAGTTTGACATTTGGTTTCTTCCTGACAGCACTTGTGCTGGTAACACACATGAAGTTCCCATCAGTATTCTAACAGCTGTGACAGTGTTTGAGCGCCCTGGGTATCCCTCCCAGAGAGGTGAAAAAATCACTGGGGAGTGGGGCTGAGGGAGATCTCGACTTGCCCTGTGGCTGCATCCTGTGATCTAGGCACGCAGTAAGGTGACAAATCTCAGAGGCGAAAAGCGATCTGAAAGCTTGATCCATTAACTTACAAAACCCACTTTGACAGTGGCGTGGAAAACTAAAATACATGAATGCGGATAATCATTGAACTCGTGGTGGATGACAAGCAGGAACCTTCATCAAAGAACTGAAAGGGCTCTACTCTTTCCTTCTAAGGAAATTTATGTGACTTCAAGCAGATTGCTGTGGTCATTTCCATTGTAATAGCAGAGACGAGTGACACGTGCGACACTTCGCATTTACTGTCTTAATTATACACCCATATGGGAAAGGATAGGGGCTTGGTTCTTTTGTGTTTTAGATTTCAATGGTTTATCCTTTAGGAATCCAGAAAGCAGGATTTCTAATACTGAGTACTGTGATTTCACCAACCGTTGCCAGGTGGATGAGGCCAACCAATGGGTCAGGTCAGGACATCTGGTTCTTTTTTCCCTCTGCAATATTTTTTGTGGGGAGAGCATGGAGTAAATTTAAGGGGATTAAAATGTTTAAGGAGCTGACTCTAAATAGATTTTTATTTTTAATCATCATTATTGACTTTGAAGAAAAGGAGGCTCATGTATGAAATTAAGTCTCTAGTCATATGGTGAATTTACCTTTCCTTTATGTTAGATCCATGGGCGGAAAAAGATATTTGAAGGAAGATATTTTATGAGAAAAGTTTGTCCTGAAATATGTTTCCTATTTAAAATATTTTCAATTCAAACTCAGTATGCTGGGGAGGAGGGGTATTAGCCTGTTAGCTTTTTTTTCTCCCTAATATTCCCCTCACCCCCATAGCCAATCTGTCATCAAATTCTGTGAGTCCTCCCTTTAAAGCGTCACCCACATCTGGCCCACAGCTACCGCTCCAGTGCAATGATCCAATCACATGGGGGTCATTACAGCAACCTCCTAACGGGTCCTCTCGCCTCCACTTCCCTCCTGTCCACCAGTTGTGGGCTGAGCTTCCTAAAACACGGCTTCCATCAAAGCATTTCTCAGCTGAGAATTACCACATGGACCCTCACTGTCCACAGGATAAAGTTTGAATTTCTCAGTCCGACATGTTGCCCCTGTGTTATTCAGCCCCAACTTTCCAACTGTATCTCCCACCAAATCCCTACAGCAGCAGAAGTCTACCCTTCCCTGTGGCTCAAGTGGCCAGCTCAATGTCCCCCACTTCTGGTCTCTTCTCTTACCCCTAATCACTCTAGTTTTCCATCTTGTTGTCTGCAAAATGAGAGTTTATCATCATGTGAGATATTCCTTCTAGTTCTACGTTTATAAGCCTGTGTGTAGGACATCCTCATCACCTCTGTATACTCATTCTTCAAAGCTTCCGCTTAAGTTCCACCTCCTCCAGGAAGCCTCCCCTGACTACATCTCCCAGTGATGTTTTCTTTCCATTGAGGCTATTGGTTATCTGTGGGTTGCAGTTAGCACAATTACCTTGGTTTTTTTAGCCCTACTTTCTACTTTGCCTTTTTATCACTTGACTCCTCAGGTACGGTGAAGACTCCTAAGACAGGAACTGGCCTGGTCCACTTTTATGCCTTACTAATAAATGAGTGTTGGCTAGCTCACAGGGACATTCAGACATCCAAGGCACTTTCCTCTCTACTTACCCCACTTTAGAGCCATTTACTGGCTCTAATAGTCTCCTCTCCATTCATAAGAGAAACGGAAAAAAAAACCCCGATAAAACTTGATTGGTTGTATTTGGGGGCAGCTTAGGAAAAATGCCACTTGGGCAGAATGTGTGAAATGATTGTCCAAAATTAAGCTTGAGTATTTTCTGAAAACTCCCCTCCTATTTCAGCTTTCATAACCGTGGTAGGAATTACATCTATTAGCTGCCCCGCTATGGTGTGAAATTTCAAACATGATTTTGAAAGCAGGAGAGTACAGTTTTTGGGTTCAGACAGACTTGTGTTCTAATCCAGGTACCCCCTCTGACTAGCTGCATGGCCTTGGACAGGTGACTTAACCGTTCAGCTCCCTCCTCTGTAAAATGAAGATAGGAATACTTTCTTTGGGGATGTTATGAAGAGAGAGAAAACCACAAAGCACCTAGCTCAGCACATGTGCGATAAATGGGGGAGAGAGAAGGTGGGTAGATGCCTATGCAGATATAGATCTAGGATGCATGACTGTGTTCATCTCGGTCATGTCAATCATTCCTTCTATCTGTTTATTTAAAGTGTGTCTTCTTTTAGCTGTTTTCTCTGCCACCAAAGGCAGGGGTTGGGGAAGGGAGCAGGGGTAGAGAGAGGTCCAGAGGAGCTGCTTTTGGCATTTAGGGATTTGGAGCAACTGAGTTAATGGACCCGTAGGGACAATGGTGACAGTTGAATACCCTTTGCAGGGAGGAGGGAGTCCTGGGTCCTGCGTTAAAAGATAATAAAGAGCAGTGCCCATAGGGCTGGGGGAACAAAGGGCCCGAACAGTGGACCCCAGCAGGGAGTTGAATTCACCAAAGGGTCATGTGCTTCTCTTCCTTCCTCCTGGCCCACTGTTCAGAAAGAAATCATAACTTGGCGAAACATTGTAGAGAGTCAGGTCAAACTTCCAAAAGTAATTGGTACAGCGAGATACCATTTAGACAAAACAAGGGGCTTGGACCTTTGCTGTCCTTCACCCTGAAACCAAAGTGAACAAAAAGCTGAAAGCAATCAGCGTGAGCTCTGGCCTGTTCCCAGACTCTGCACCCACCATCAAACACTGAGCTGTCTCTCTGTACCCTCTCCCCAGAAGGGCAGCTGACCGAGAAATGATCTCACAAAGCACTAAATGCTACCTAGCAAATACATCCTTGGACACTGGTCATTCAGCTTCAGTTTTCAGGATCTTGGGACAGATCAAAGCATATTCTTTCCAATCCTGATCATCTGGTCTGCACCTGCCCCAGACCAGGGAGAGGAAAGAGACTGGAACTCCTCTAAACGAAGGGCAAGGCAATATATCTGGAGATGCCTCTCTCTTCCTAGCGAACATGACTATAGAACTTCCAAAGCGAAGCATTAACAGTTACGTGGCTTGACCTCATCTTTAGCTGTAGCAGATAAACTAGCTGCTCAAAATATGGGATACACGTTCAACTGCACCATAGTGTGTTAAACCTTTGTTAATCAAAAAAAAAATGTAGCTCTCCTCTTGACCTTCAAAGGTAAAACCTTTTCTTACATGCTGATCTCCTTTTTCACTACACAGCTAGAAATCTGTAAGAAACTATTCCTGCATACTTGAAATTGTGACTCTAAGAAACCTGGCCACGCCACTGTTCATTAACTGTAGCGGGTGAGGTTGATATTGAATGGCTGTGCTGAATAAATGAGCAGACGCGTGTTTCTTGGTGAAAAGGTAGAGTCTCCCCAAATTAATCTACACATTTCAGAAAATAATAAACCAGTTCTCACACGAGAGAGTTCGATGGCTGACAGTGGGAGCAGTGTTTGGGAACAGGCAAGAGCCCAGATGGCTCTGGCTGAACGTAAAATGAAGATTCGAAAGTTTACGTGGATGATAAACTCATGAGTAAGACAGGACACTTGTGTAAGAGAAGAACCATAGTAAGAAGGGGACTTGTTTTATCCCATATCCAATCATGTTATAAAACTACATTAATTGGGGCTTCCCTGGTGGCGCAGTGGTTGAGAGTCCACCTGCCGATGCAGGGGACACGGGTTCGTGCCCTGGTCTGGGAAGATCCCACATGCCGCGGAGCGGCTGGGCCTGTGAGCCATGGCCACTGAGCCTGCGCGTCCGGAGCCTGTGCTCCGCAACGGGAGAGGCCACAACAGTGAGAGGCCCATGTACCAGAAAAAAAAAAAAAAAAACTACAATAATTGAATTTTCTGTTTCAAAACAATTGACTCTGAAGTAGATGTTCATCTACCTTCACATATTTTTGCTTTTGTTTTATTCTCCTCTGCTTTATTTTTTTTTTAATTCTCCTCAGTTTTCATCTCTATTCTGTTGTTGGCTTTGTCCAAATCTTCAGCTCAGCCACAAACTGTGGTTGCTAGAAAGAAGGTCTGTTGCTACAATTAACTGAAACCCTGAACTCGTTTTTTTATTACTTTGTTCTATGTTTTTTCCCCCATCTGCAAATAAAGCTACTAATATATGCAGCTTTTCCACTTCATGGAATACATAATGGGCCTGAAACAAGTTTATTTCAAGAACTCGGGAAAATCCTCCTGTATTCATTCCCTGGATGGAGGCCCCAAATACACCAATCTAAGCATTTTCCCATCCTTCTGAGCAATAAGACTTTTTTTTTTTTTTTTTTTTTTTTTTTTTGCGGTACGCGGGCCTCTCACTGTTGTGGCCTCTCCCATTGCGGAGCACAGGCTCCGGACGCGCAGGCTCAGTGGCCATGGCTCACGCGCTCAGCCGCTCCGCGGCATGTGGGATCTTCCTGGACCGGGGCACGAACCCACGTCCCCTGCATCGGCGGGCGGACTCTCAACCACTGCGCCACCAGGGAAGCCCGAGCACATTCTTAATAAACAAAATGGAAATCTGAATTACAGGGGGTTCTGTTTATTGTCCAGTTCTGTGGCATGGTGTTATAACTCACAGGCAACACCTGCTGTATTAAAATAAAACTGAAGGTTAGCCTATTTTGAGATATTAGCTATACCAGGGTCATGGGGGGAACAGATGAAATGCATACAGAGTGTGCATTTATTGATAAGTTAATTTAGAAGCGTGCACCTGTGGATATTAGCCTCAAACTCCCATCACTAATATGGCTTAGCATCAAAATCACCTTTCTATAACACGTCCTCTGAATAGACTTCCTGCCAGTTTAAAGCCTCCCCCTTAACCTTCACCTGCCAATAATCAATCTTCCCCTGAGTAGAACGTCCTAGTACACAGATGTGCTTAGCGTTGCATCCAGAAATTCTAGAAACTTCAGCTTTTAACTTTCATCTGTAAGTGCATCCCCCGCAAAAAGAGGCCCCTACAAATCGCATGTTCCTTTTTTTTCCTCTTGAGAGCTTCACGCTGGCAAGAAAAAAGAAAATGTTCTGGATATAGCAAATGAATAAAAGCATGGGGTATGTAATTTTTTTTATTTGAGACACCTAGAGGATTCACATGTGTCATCCCATTCTTTTTATATATGACATCTAAATTTAGTAAAAGAGATTTGAGGGATAGGCTCAGTATCGAACAGTTTAAATTACTTTTTGGCATTTGATCTGATGTCTAAGGAAGAGCCATAGGTGCCTTCTAAATGGAGTCAAAAGGAAGAGGCTTAAGAAAGCTGTGTCGATGTGCTAATTCATTTAGTCCGTGTGTACTCAGGAACTTCCTGTGTGTGTATCTCTATCCTAGTGCTGAGAGGAGTACAAAATAATATAGGACACCATCCTTGCCCTGAAGGAATCTCTAGTTTAGCTGTGAGCGGAAAATGCGCCCCCTACAAAAAAAAATTTCTAGTAGCAATGGAAAAAATTTTGTGGTTAAGTATCAATTATTAATACTAATTAAAAGGGATGTCCACAGAGCCCCCTACTGGAGGAGCTGGAACCGGAGCGGGGGAAGACTTTTCTCCATATCGTGAAGCAGATGAATCAGAGCTGTGATTCATCTCCATTCTTGACAAACTCCATGGGGACAATTCATTTACCCTCTTTTACTCAGTTTCCTTCTCTATAAAATGGGGATACGGTGATCACAAAGTGTGGTTTCCAAGGTTCAATGAGATAATAAAGTTAAGCGCCTAGAACTTAGGATTCAAACAGCTGTATTCTTTTTCCAAGATGGCAGAAGGAACCACTTGAGTTAAGTCCTGGAGTTAAACTGTGTATGTCATTTTCAAGCTAAGACATAGTATTTTTGAGTCAGAGGATTTGTGAATACAGTGTAGAGAGGCACTCGGCAGAGGAGAGGGTGGAAAGGAAGGGGAAGAGGGAGGGAGGAGGGGTGATGGAGGAAGAGAGAGAAGATGAGAAAGGAGGAGGAGAAAGATGGGTTTCCCTGGTGGCACAGTGGTTGAGAGTCCGCCTGTCGATGCAGGGGACACGGGTTCGTGCCCCAGTCCGGGAAGATCCCACATGCCGCGGAGCGGCTGGGCCCGTGAGCCATGGCCGCTGAGCCTGCGCGTCCGGAGCCTGTGCTCCGCAACGGGAGAGGCCACAACAGTGAGAGACCAGTGTACCGCAAAATAAAAAAAAAAAGAGTATGGTCCTTGGTCGCCTCTCCTCTGTACTCTTTTCTATTTTAAGCATGTCATGTCAGCTAAATTAGGCCAGACTCTAGAGTGTGGTGACACATCAGGACATCAGGTAGAGAGGTTGGATTTCATAGTTGAAATAGATGCCTTAGGAAGTTTAAGCAGTAGATTTTTCAGGAATGGGGAGAGAGATAGACAGAGAGAGAGAACACACAACTGGGAGAGTACCAGGAGTCCAAAAAAAGAAAAAAAGCGTTGCCTGTTCTCATCAGTGACATTGGGAATGAGGAAAGGATGGGTGTAAGAAACACTGTGAAGAACTAAATGACCATATCAACAACTTGGTAATTGGTCAAATAGAGGACAAACGAAAGACAAGTGACAGAGAAGACACTGAGGCTTCAAGCCCAGGTAGCCAGGGAATGGTGACACCACCTAAGGAAAATGGGGATGCTGGAAGTGGAATTTCATTTTGCAACACCATAAATATCCCAAGCTATGGTTGGGATAACTTTATAATGCAAACAGGTACATATATGTGCATATAAATGTTCAGTAATATAATTTTAAACAGATAAAATCTAACTTTCTGATCATCAATGGACATAAGACATACACAACTGATGTTTTTTATGACATATTCCTCCTTAGATAAAAAGAATCTCTTCTCAGATTAAGAAAATAGTTGACCCAATAACTATTCTAGTGTTTTTAAACTTTAGGGTAGTAAGGGACTTTTCAAGTCAAGAACAACAAACTACTTCTGCAAAATACCTATAATTCTCTTCTTTCAACTAAGAAAATGTTGCTGAAGAGGGACATTTAATTTAAAGAGTCTAGAGGCAAGAAGAGATGAAATATTTAAGTTGCTTCTGCTCAGAACTTTCAGCTTCTACCTTGGTTGACATCCTTTTGCAGAATGTATGTATGAATGACATTTTACAAGTGATATTGACACTCCCTTTTTCACTAACTACAAAGACAAATCATTTTTCATTTTAAGGTTTTCCCACCCCACCCCCTGCTTTGCTTTCTATCTCCTCTTGTACCACCCTTTCATTTTGTTTCAGCCACAGTTCATTTTAAGCTTCTCTCCAAAACAGGAGAGCCATTCTTGATACTAAATCAATGAATAGTTTTCAGGATTAGGTATAATTTTATTAGAGGTAGACGATTATATTTGCCATTTCACACTATCGCACTAGATGTTGGGAGCAGCACGATTAAAGAATACACAGCTTGGGTCCGCCGATTTGGAATTTAAAATGTAGTCCTGTTGCTAGAAATTTGTGGAAATAAAATTGACCTGTGGAGACCTGACAGCATTTTGGTTCCTCAAAAGAGACTTGGGTTCTGTTCAAGTATCTAATGAAGACTTTGGCCCACTTTATTTTACTCAACTGAGTTTTCTGAACCATGTTCCCTGGTTCCTATGGGAGAAATGCCAGCCTAAGTATTAGCACTTGTAAATCTCGTTCTCATTTAGGGTTGCATGGGGGTTGAATTGGCATGAGTCAGTATACACTCAGAAACTATTAATGGCTAATGACTGAATTGGTCATTCTTGAGACATCCAGTGCAAAGAACCAAGGGATAAAGATAGAATACACAAGCGCCATCATTAGAGCAATAAACATCATATGCGGCGAACACAGAAGCTGGATTTAGCTGTCAAGTTTAACCCTAGGTCTCTTCAGCTGGTGTCCACGTAGGTCAATGGGCTCATGTGCATATTTGGAGATGAAGGTATGGCATGTGGACTGATATTCCTAACCTCCTTCATCTCAGACTGTCTAAACTCAGACTTCAATTCAGGATTCTACTCCTACATGTTAGCTTGTCAACCTGTCTCAGGGGTACAAAGACTTCTTCAATGGGAGAAGCGTGGTCCTTGTAAGAAAAGAAAAATGAATAAATGGAGAGGAAGGGGGAAAAAAATACCAGTCAAAACATGTTCTGTCCTAGAGCCATGTTTTTTGACACAAAAATAAGGACAGAAAACAGAGAGGAAATAAGCTTTATGAAACACTTCATGCATAGCGATTGTTATTCTCAGTTGTTTTGCTCTAAAATCAGAGACCCACTGAGCCACCATTCCGGTCAACCACTACAGTTATCTCAGAAGTGGAATTGGAGATATTTTTCCAATTGCTTCTGCCACTGTTCTAACCCCTTTGGAAGCTTAGAAAACCCCACTGGACTGCCTCATTGGCTTCAGGTAAATCACATTTCATGCTGGGCCAGTAGTAAATTAAAATGTGACTAGCAATGAAATAAAATTTGCTAAATAGTGGCAGTAGTGTTATAGCTGGGAAAAAGAAGCAGGGTGGTAAAGTGGAAAAACATTGGAAACCTGGATTCTAGAACTTGGCTACCATTAATAGTGAGATATTGAGCAAATTAACCTTTCAGGAGCATGCCACCCACTACCTTTTAACCTTTATTCTGCCATTCTCTCCATCTAGATTACATTATTCTCCTTAACTGGAAAACTCTACTCTTCCCTTAAGACCAGTCTAAATAAATAAAACATTCTCCTTAAAACTAAAAACGATGGTGGGAGAACAGGGAAGGACTTTAATCCAGTTCTGCATCACCTCTTGCTTCTAAACGGAGCTTACACTTTATCTTTCTTCTTCCCATTCATCTTACATATCACTGTTAAACTCATCTTCCTTTAGCACTGTTTTCATCCTGCCCTTCCATTACTCTAAAACAGCCATCTTCCAGTTTCCTACAGCATCCAGCCTAAATGAAACACCAGCCTTTAAGGACCCACATCATCTTTTCCACTACAACCATCCCCTTTCCCCAATGTGCTTTCTGCTCTTCCTAAGCTGGTCCAGCATCTCCTAAATTTACATCGCTTACTTCTGCTACTAAGGATTTGCTCATACTGTTTTCTGGGCTCGGACTGCCCTCCCATTATGGTTGTGAATGTCCACATCTCACCCGTCCTTGAAGAAAAATTACCCCCTTACTTCCACGGAACTTTCTTTTCCTAGCTACACCAACTGTTAATAATTTCCTTCTCATAGGTGATCTCTTACCACTTAAAATGTTGCCGTATAATTTTAGCTCTTAATTAGGTCCAATTTTGCATTTCTTGCTATTCTTCATAGATTTTTAATATTGCTCCCTCTCTTTACTGTTAGAAACAATAAGGTAGAAGTTAAGTTTTAAACCTCTGCATCTATCAAGCATAGCTTCAAGATGGTATATCTGATATATAGGTCTTCATTATATAGTCAGAGCCAGAATAATCAAGGGATGGATAGATAGATAGAATAATCAAGGGATAATTGGGATAGAAAATTGCATTTTAGTCGCTGAGAAATTTCAGGAAACTAATCAAAAGTAAATTCACAGCTACACCAGGCAATTCTCTTGACAATGTGGAAAGCACTGTCTCATGCACCAGTTTTCTGGCTTAATTTTTTTCCTTCTTCTGCCCACATCACTGTCCCAGGGCTACATTTGAGCCAGCTGGATTCCATCCAGAAACAGATTCAAATAGACAATAGGCCAACTAGAATTCCCATCTTCCTTGATTAGATGCGAAATTGTAGAGCTGGGTGTCACTCACACGCCAGCCATGCAGGAGTCTATGCTATCAATTAATTTCTCTTGAGAGCTGAACTGAGGTGATTGTGACAATTCCATTTTTAAGGACATGTGAAACTACGGCAAGACCAGAATTTTAAGGACAGTGCTAGATAGACCCGTCCCACCTGAATGAAAGTGTCCACTATCTGCTGCATATCATAAATTAAAATGCCCTGTAAACTCCACAGAAAATCATACTGTTTTTTGGGGGGGTTTTTTGTTTGTTTTTTATCGTGGGATTTGACTGTAAAAATTCATTGGCTCAAAATCACATTCTCATTTGTAGGACAATTTGCCAGTGAGATGAGAGGCTTTAAATCACTTAGAAGAAAGAGGAAATTATCACACATTCTGTCAAAGCTACCAGATATTATGTCGTGTAGTTTTCTTAAATAATCAGAATGAAGGCTAGATTTCCCAGGAAAGGCACGGAAAATATCATAGAAGTACAGAATGTTAGAGATATACCTTAGAGATCATCTACGTAAAATCCCTCATTTTACATCTGAGGAAACTGAAGCCTGCCTAAGAATCCTAAAACTCATTCTTACCAGAGACAGTTCTATAGGCCAGGCTTTATCAAAAATATAAGGCAGTAAAATTCTACCAGGATTAACCGGAGTTCATGCGTCAGTTGTACACTAGAACTAAGGAGAACATGGAGCTATGAACCCAGCTCTCCCATGGCCCCTCTTGCTAGTGCCATGATGAAAAATCAGGGACTGCAGAGAATTCTTGGGACTGGAACAAATACCAGCAAAAGCATTTACTGTTTAAATGTATTCTTTGCGGAAAATCCATTCTACCAGAAATACCCAAGCACTGATTCAAAAGTTTGTAGCTTTGTTATCAAGAGCCTTGTTTGTAAAGGCACTTTTTAACCTTTGCCGAAAGAATGCTACCCAGGCAATGATGACAGTATTTACCATCACTCCCTCAAAACATTTTCCCTTGAGTTAAATCATTGGAACTTGCAATCTTTGGGTAAGCAAAGCAAATACGGCATTTCTGCACACCAGAAAACTGAATCTGAGATAGGATTCTAGAGAGCTAGTGAGTGGAGTAATCAGTGTTAGAACTCATGGCTTCTAGCTCCTACTTCACTGCTTCACGCTTCAAGTGATTACAAATATATTACATTAGGGAAACCTGTTGCCTTACATCAGTTGGGCTGTCCCTCAGTGATGTCACCTCATTGAGAAATAAACATTTAAATACGTCCCCAGGTACTGGACTTTTCCCAAGAGAAGTATAAGAGCCATATTCTTCACAGCTTTATAAATTATGTGAGTGTATATACCATTATATACCTACATAATTTATGTCTAAAACTGATCTATTTGTAAAGGAAGTAAAATTAATCATTGTTGGATTATAAATGTCTTTCATAACCATTAACTTACATTTTTCATCTTGCACTATTGAGAATAACAATTTAATAATTCAAAATAAAAGATTAACTTAGAATCCTTAAGTGTGGTTTTGATTTTTTTGAAAAAATAGTTTTGTTTTCAAAACATGTCCTAGATTTCTTTTTCTTGTTATAAGTACCTAAAGAAAGCCATTATAATTTTCAGAGCAATGAAAGAAATATGCCACAGGAAAAAGAGTATTTGCATTCATATTGTTAAGTTATTGGCTATATTTCAGTTCACTGGAGGGTGTGACTGGAAACCTGGTTATTATTATAAAGAAATCAGGCTTACCAGTATTACATCTGCTGATGAAAGGGAGAATTCTATTGTCAAGGTAGAGGTAATTTGGCAGAATAATTACCTGTTTTTCATATAGCTAAACCTTAATCACAGCGAGTGCTGGAAACGGATTCTATGAAAAATTATGTCTTTGGTCCTTAAGAATACTTTGTTCATACTATTTTCAACTAAGCCTATACATTGACCACTTCTATAAAACATGCTTTCCTATTTCTTATTTGTATCTCAACTGTTGTTTATAATGAAAATAAAGCAGGTCATTTTCACTACTCAAAGGGAGGACCAGTAGAAATAAAGCTGAACTCTTCCCAAACTCTTTACAGCTCTTTTGTTCTGCCTCTGAGCAGCAACTGCCCTTGAGTTTCGATGATTTTTTCTCAAACATGATCACGATCTCCACCAAAGAGACCACATAAAATGGCAAACTGTTAAAAATAAAAAAACAACACAAAAAAAGGATGCAGGTCCTTCCAGAAGTAATATAACTCGAGAGCATCTTTCTTGTTTCCCTCACTCATCACAGAGACTCCTAAGTTTGCTCAATCTTTAGCTTCTTGTACACATTGAAAATGGACTTCCTTAGTTTGTCCTTCCTTAGTAATTCCTCTGATGTTTTATGAAATTTGATTTTTCCCAATTTATGAAACTTTTAATTTTATGTAACAATTTATACTTTCCAAAGTGCTTTCCAACATTTCATTTGATTTTTACCACCCTGTGGAGCATGTCACCCAACTAAGTACCTGTGTCATTGAAAGATATCTAGGGTTATAAGACCATGAGGTATGCAACTTTCATTGAATTCAAGGAAGAACAAACAAAATATATACGTGCAAACATACATAAATCCATAGAAAGAGAAAGTGAGTGACCAATTGATAAAAAGACTGGGCAAACTATTAGCAATATATGGATCTGAGTAAATGATATACAAGTGTTTTTTCTATTATTTGTGCAACTTTTCTGTAAGTTAGATCAATTCTCCAAACCTTAGATTTTTTCTTTGTAATTATTTTCAAATACAAACTTTTTTATAGAAGATACAGAGACACAGGAGTTAAATAATTTGCATATGCTAATAGAGCTGATTAGAATCCAGGTCTCTAGTTCTCCACACTTCCTCCAAACCTATAATCTATTCCTGTATAAACTGAAAAGTAATTTCCACCTAAAATATTTATAAACCACAATTACATTTTTTGCCAGTCAGTCATCAGTACCATAGCTCAGGGAAAACTCATAATTATTATTTAGCTGTAACTTTTATTTATATATCTTATTACCCATTTCAAATCATTTTTACAATCCTATTTTATTTGATCCTCATAACTCTTTGGATGAAGTAGATAGCACAGGCATTACTGGACCCGTTTTACAGATTAAGAAACAGGCTGTGGAGGTTACTTGTATCATTATTGTTCATAGCTATTAACTGGCAGTCATATTCTGCAGAGAGATACTCAGGTCCTAAAATTCCAGAACCAGTACTCTTTCCAATTTATGCCCTTGACATTCCAATGCCTTTTATACTCCTAATGACCATAGCTGAAAATTCTAGGGCTCATGCTTTATTTAGTAATAGAAAAAAATAACATTCTCTTAAAGAACAAAACTAAATGACTGAAAAAGATGCCTGTGTTTTATTTACTAATATTATACATAATAACAGCTAAGGTTTATTGAATACGTACCTGCTGTGTGCAAGTAAGTGCTTTATATACATTATCTAATTTAATTTGTTCAACATCTCTATGACATGCAGTTCTCATGGTCCCCATCATACAAACAAGGAAACATGTCTAAGAGTCTGACTAACTTGACTGATGTGTAGAACTACAGGGGTTAAGGCAGGACCTAGACCACTCCGAACTCCTACCATTAATTAAACTGTCCTATTCCACATTTTCCCTTTTTTCCTTTAAGTTCAGTTGATATTTTAGCCAATTTCTTTTCCATATATTCAGTGATCTTTCACTTCTGCAATCGAGAGAATTCTTTCCAGGAACACAGTTTGTATGGAAAAGCATGTGTTTGAAAAAGCAGGTACCACATCCTATTTGTATCAGCAGCAACCCCTGGCACACATTAAGCATTCAGTAAATGTTTGTTAAATGAATAAATGATGTTTGGAGTTCTCTATTAAAAAGCTTCTAAGACGTCATGATCTAAATACTTAAATACAAGACCTAAAAATTGAGTTGGTTCAATTTGCCAAACCTCAGCTTTAAAGCAAAACACAGTTTCAAAGCCAGGGGAAAAAAAATGTAAAGAAACCAAATTTCACTTTAAAAAATTTTTAAGCCAGCTTTTGGAAACTTGAACTGCTCTGTCAATAATCTGACAGATTTCAACTGTCTGGATAACCTTTTTTGGATAATCTCCTGTCTCTGTGACAAAAGTCATACTCAGTCTTACTGCTGGGAGTCCATGATTTTTCCCTTTGCTATAACCAGTCAGGATAAAAGGTGAACACAGCTGACTTACTATGTAAGGTGCCCTCGCAGGTACCGGCTGACGATGCAGGAAGGGACCAGTCAGGGAAGACGTGAGGTCAAGGGAAGTGGCAGGATACAGGGGATATACTTTTCCACCTCCTTTCTTCCAGCCCACGATTCCAGCTGTCCCTTTTGTGGTTTCTTCCCACACCAGTTTCCAATAATATTTACTTGTATCCATTTTTCCTCAAACAAGAAGAGTTAGGTGAGCCAAGAGGACAACATTCTCCTGCCTCCTTCCTGCTTTAGTAATATGACCTTTGTCCTACTCCGTGCACCGCCCCCCAGCACACAGACACCTTAAGTGCACAGCTTAGCTTGACTGCAATGTCAGGGAATTTCAGGGTAAAAAGTGCATTCGTGGAAGTCAATCACACATCGGGTCTCAGGTTTCTCCACTTGGCACCGGTTTATAGCATTAAAGCAGTTCCTTTCAGGCGTTGCCCATTATCACTCCTCCTGCTGTCCATCACCCTTGCCTCAGGCTTGGGCTCTTAATCTCTGGTTCTTCTTACTAATGCACTTGCCAGCCCCAGACACGGGTACTTGCAGATTCTGCAAAACGAGGCTTTTTCCTGTCTTGGGCTCAGCACATCCTCTATCAGCAACCCTCAGAGACTTCAGCCCTGCGGTCAGCTATGTCCCCCACGCCTCTGCTTTCTCCTCATCTTCTCTGCCCAGTCTGTGCTCCTGTGCTCTGCCCAGCCCCTGCTCTCTAGTATATATGTTTTTGCATTTGCCTTTTTTTTTTTTTTGCGGTACGCGTGCCTCTCACTGTTGTGGCCTCTCCCGTTGCGGAGCACAGGCTCCGGACGCGCAGGCTCAGCGGCCATGGCTCACGGGCCCAGCCGCTCCGCGGCATGGGGGACCTTCCCGGACCGGGGCACGAACCCGTGTCCCCTGCATCGGCAGGCGGACCCTCAACCACTGCGCCACCAGGGAAGCCCTGCATTTGCCATTTTTTCCTCCGCCTGCTCACAAAAAGACTGGAGGGGGCAAACTGGATTCGGCATCAAAGAAAGAAAAAGCTTTCTTTGGATTTCTTACACCAGCCCTAACAGCTTGAGTTGACCAGATGCCCTGAATAACTGTTTGTCTCCAGGGCTGAAGTCACAACAATAACATTCAGGTTATTATTAATAATGATCAGTCATTGTCTTTTTAAAGAGACCCTTACTGTTATCTCTTTATATCATTTAATATTTATATTTAAATACAGGAACCTAAGCAGCTATTGCCAGGGTCACCGCTTAGTTCGTGCTCACTGAAGAAAGGAATGTTTTTTACTGACTCAGGGCAAATAATACTGAACTAGTGATTAGGACACGAACACCCTAAAAGAGCCAGAAAAGGAGGGAGAAACTGAATGATACTGAGTACCGACCACGTGCTATACACTGCTGTTCACTTTCTGACTTCATTATTCCTGTACTAGTCATTCTAGTTAGAAGACTAAAAATTAAAAAAAAAAAATTACACACCTGTAGAGCTAGGATTTGGACCCATGTCAGTTTGTCTTCAGAAATCAACGCCGATTTTTTTTTTCTCAAAAGAAAGTTCTACATAAATGCTAAACAGTAAAACCTCATCATTAATTACATGAGGGAGTTTACATTTGCCTACAATTTACACCCTTTTTTTTCCAGACTCATTCAACTGCCAATGCCAGTAAAGTGCTTCTTCCCACAATTTACTAGGCTTTTTGGTAAAGAGCTAAATGAAGGTTTGCTATCAAGCTAGCGAGGCAGAGAAGACTGAGATTCCAATAAAGACTTGCTAACTGGTGTGCAACACCACACCCATTAAGAGTGGGACAGTTCCTACAGAATACAGACTGGTCTCTACATCGTTCATTAAGGGCTGCCTTAGACGTGTTCCGTTGGGTTAATGCCCAAGCCGGCCCTGAGAGGGTTGAAACAAACCCCCATGGAAAACACTATGGGTTATTTAGAATCTAGGGCATCAAGATGAACACGCTGTTTGGTGTTTTCCATGAGGCATTATTACCGTTGTTCCAAATTAGCAAGACATACGTGCGCTTACTTAATGCGTTTTCTCTTGATTTACATGCCCTTGCTTCTTAAATCATTTCCAGAAATCCTTAGGAAATATGAAAGGAGTTTATCAAACGAACGTGTTATCTTTTCCTCCAGCAGAATGTCAGACCACTTCTTGAAAGATCCTCTCCAAATTCTTCAGCTCAAACCAATTTTAACAAACTTGAATATACACACCATAATTAGGAAGCCAATTTATTCAGTTCATTTGCATCCGTCTAAATAATTTTTCCTGACAGATGACTTCCGTTCTAAGTACCAAGTACTTTTTAATCCTCGGCAGGTTATTGCTGAGGATAAATGATTTCACATTTCTCATAAAGATGCCAGTCATTAAGAATATTAACACGAATTCCTTCCCCTTGAATAGAAAGGAGATGTCATTTTAGCAATGTTGCTGTGTCAGCCTTTCTATTGTCAAACACAACAAATGATGAGAAAATCAATTTACTCTTTAGAATTAGTCAAGTGAGGAATTCTTTGAAGTGACCGCGCAGGGTTTTGCCTGGGCCCCGTAATCACATAAAAGCGAGTACTGTATATATGTGGGTAAAATGTTGTGAAATTTAATGAGGACTGTTTGCTGCCATAGACCTTCCAGACATAATGTATCTCTGAAAAAGAATTCCCCACTCCTAAAATAGAGGTTTGATGAGCACCAGATGTGGTTCAAATGAACCCTTGTCCAACGGAACTAAGAATATATTTTGATCTGTATGAGGCACAGTCCAGAGACAGGGGACGTGATTCCAACACAGCCTGCGTTGAGGTTGGTGGTGGAGTTTGAATGTATTTATTTACTCCATAAAGCTTCTCTCGTAAGGCAAAATGCAAATGAGCTTTTAATGAATACTTTCTAATAACTGGAGAATGTCATACTTGCTGCTTCTGAGACAATTTACAATTTTATTTTGTAATCTAAGATGTGTGGAAGAAAAGCATTTCCACGGGTAGCCACAAACTTTAGAATGATCTGTGTCCTGGCGATGATTTGCAAGTTTCACAACTCAGTTTCTCCACCCATAAAGGGAAGATTAGATCATTGTTCAAAAATGACAGGCATTTAATACTTGGAAATGACTAAATAATGAAGTGCATGGATTCTACAGAAATGCTGAGGAGAAAAGAAGATTAATTTCAAGCCAAAATCTAGTACAAACACGACCTTCCTATTGTAAATCTCATGAACAGGGAAAGAAATTACATCGAAGGCTTTGTTTCTAGGGCTGAGAATATTGTACATTAATATTGGGATGTTTCAGATGGAAAAAAAATCTGTTTATTATAATCTCTTGTCTGTAGAGATGCGAAAAATTCTTTCTGCTACATTGTTCTGAAAGAATGCTGTTAGTAAAGATTTAAATGACAGGCATGGCAGGGTCATCTTCTGATTCCTTTGCCTTTGGGCAGGACTACAGTTAAGCCGTCTCAGGAAAGAGAACGATGCTGTTGCTTGCAAAAATCTCCAGGTGAGAATGGTAAAAATTAAAAAGGGCAGATGGGAAAGCTCAGGGGCCTTGAAATTAATAAAGGTCAGTTTATTAGGTCAGTTCTGGCTAATTTCAGTTAAAAGTCATTTCTATTTGCCAATAGCCTAATGCTTAGCGAAACTCCAAAGGATGTGATATTTGGCACTAGTTCTCTGAAAATTCCATTTCGTATTAGCATTAACGTCTGGTCATTGTTTTGTTCGCCTCCTCTTCACCCCGTGGGGGAGGGAGGGACTCCTGCCCTAGGGTTCTGGGATGACCAAACATAGGACATCTGACTTGGGACACAGGGGATCAAGAACAGTTTATACTAGTCACATACACTAATGACCCAGGGGAAGCAGACACTTCGTGCCACATGGGGCAACACAGAGGCACATTTGGGAACAGAGGGAACAAGAAGGAGCTGGGGGGCTCTATTTACAATAGCCAGGACATGGAAGCAACTTAAATGTCCACCTACAGAGGAATGGATAAAGAAGATGTGGCACATATATACAATGGAATATTACTCAGCCATAAAAAGGAATGAAATAGTGCCACTAGCAGAGACGTGGATGGACCTAGACATTGTCATACAGAGTGAAGTTAAGTCTAAAAGAGAAAAACAAATATCGTGTAATATCGCCTATATGTGGAATCTGGAAAAATGGTAGAGATGAACTTATCTGCAAAGCAGAAATGGAGTCACAGATGTAGAGAACAAACATGGTTACCAAGCACGGGGGTGGGTTGAATTGGGAGACTGGGACTGACATATATACACTACTATGTATAAAATAGATAACTAATGAGAACCTACTATATAGCACAGGGAACTCTACTCAATGATCTGTGGTGACCTAAATGGGAAGGAAATACAAAAAAGAGGGGATATGTATAAGTATGACTGATTCACTTTGCTGTACAGCAAGAAACTGACACAACATTGTAAAGCAACTCTACTCCAATAAAAATTAGTTTTAAAAAAAGAAGGAGCTCTGGGGAGCAGGCTCTGTAGTAACAAGATGGTAAGTGGTACCCTGGTTCCCAGGGACGATGTGATTGGCCTGTTGCAATGACTGTGTGGGCTGGCAGGGGAGTGAAACCTATTAGGATGAGGCCCAGGTGGAGTGATGATGCCCCGCTATCGGGGACCTAACCACTGGGGGAGCCTTTCCCACTTCGGTGGGAGCACTGCAGATAAAAGCAGGGGAACTCACAGCCCTTCGGGGCCCCGTGAGGCTCAAAGATGTCAAAGCAGCATGTGAAATCTTAGACTTTACAAGCCGTGCAAGCTATGTGGACTTGCAGGACACTCACTTCCCCTTGGCTATACTGACCCCCTTAAGAGTCATGTCTTCGCCACACCTATGAGTAATGTCTTCGCCACACCTATGGTGTCTCCTGTGAAAAGAGTCACTTTTGATTGGACTGATAACCATGGGGGCATAAGCAGTTTTCTAGCAGGAGTACTCTCAGGCCAAGGCTATGTCAGCTAGATGATTCACGCGGAAGTATCCTCTGCTACTTGCTTTGATTTGAATGAAAAGAGGACGAGAGCCCTAAATCATCCAGACAGATTACATATTTACTCCTCATTTGATCTTCATTTGCCACGAGGTGAATGTTGACTAATTTAGACTCTGAGCCAAAGAGACAGAAAATGGTCTATCAAGCCAAAGTCAAGAGTATGCCTGCCTTCAGTTTTCAAGAAGAATACTGTCAGGAAACACAGTCAGGTCAGACTTTCTCTCACTCTCCCTGCAATTTAACCACTGGGGAGATAAAGGACTCAGGGAGACCTGGGGTTCCAGGCAGAGCTTGGACATCTGAAGTTAATGCTGGGCCTGTTATAAAATCTTGGGCAAGGCATTTAATCTCTCTGAACCTCAAGCTGTATACCTTTTTAATGAAGAATTTAAACGAGTTCTAGAGTTTCAAAATAATTTTTTTTTAGTAGTAAAGCCCTTGTTTTAAACAAAGTCTAAAGTCACTCTATAAAACAGACGGAAATGAAGCTTCTTTGTTTGAATCCAGTGAATGGCACCCAAGCCCAGGTGACTTGGTCTCCTCCTCACATTTGCTCCCTCCCTATCCCCCCCCCCCACCAACCCCAAATTCCTGAAGCACTTCCTTGGAAGTCTACTGCTCCTCGGAACCCAGACTGAAAACTAGCAGATGAGATTCTCAGGTTTCTTCCAGCTTTCAGCAGAATGGAAAAATCACAGACAGACTTAGATTCAAATACTAGTTCTGTCACTTCCTAAGCTGTATGACCAGTTTTCCCATCTGAGAAATGAAGATTTTTTTTTTTTTTAAACAGCTCTATTTTAGGACAATCGCTATGTTAAGAATGCGTGTAAAACATCTAGCCAGTGCCTGACACCTAGCCGGGACTCACACATGGTAGCAATAACAATGGTTATGGCTCAGACTTGAGCAGAACAAAAAGACAGATCTTACATGTGAACAACGGAATTGCAATGAGACCGCTGTCCTTCCTGAAGCCCAGACCGCAAGAACTGGAGGCCAAAATTCCTCCTTAGAACCTGAATCCGTTTTTATTGTTCCAAATTAGTGGAAGCAGGAAACTTCTTCTAATTCACTGAACATTCTGTGTGCATGGGAGAGCATGTCGACACACCCCAAGTCTCTTAAAGGGCATCACAGTCCACCCAACCACCACAGGTGGCATCGACAGCACACGGCTTTCACCAGAGACTAACGGGAACGTCCCGAAGAACGCTTGAACGCTTAGCCACAGAAATTCAACACCTGACAGCTCGCGTTCTGTACTTCACCCCATATCGTAAGTCACCAGAGAACTATTGTTCTCATGTGGAGCTGCTGTTGTGATAGTCTCTGTTCTTTCCACAGTGGAGAAGTTCTCTCACAAAACACATCCCAGAAGTCTGTGGTTTCTGAAAAGCTCACCTTTCGGGAACTCTTCTGGCCTTCTAGGAAGTAAGGTCCACTTCAGAGGTCTCCTGATGTGCAGTAGCAGGAACTCAGTAGAGGCCACAGTTCCTGGTACCCTCATGAACACATGTCCTAAAGGAATATGACTCAAGGTTAGACATTCCTCTCCACTTTTTGTAAAGCTTTCTTTCTTTTCTTTTCTTTTTTTTTAATTTATGAAAATTTCCAATACCCCAAAGTTATGCCTATCACAAACCCTCCTGGGCCCACTGCACAGCTTCAAGAGCCCATCAACACGGGCTTTCACCTGAGCCCACGGAGGTTACATGCGGCCCCCCCACTCTAAGACTGATGGCCCAGGTGACACCACGTCGGCTGTCAGCTGAATTTCTTCAACACTCACGAAGTGCCTGTCCTAGGCCACCCCGGAGAACCACACAGGACCCCAGACTTACGAAACCAGACGCACATGAAGAATTACGTGCCGGGTCAATGGGGAGAAAAGAAGGGAAATTGGGGAAATCTTGTGGAGAAGATGGGATCTGAACTGTGCTTTGAAGGAAACGGGAGTGAGGACATTCCAGGCTGAGGGAGAGGATGTGAGGAAGGGTGGTAGGGGAAGGAACGGAAAGGCCTTCTTTAGAGAATGATTCATATTCTCATGAGCTGGAGTAGGTGAGGGGCAGTAGGATGGGAAGCGGGTAATTAGTGGGGTGACACGTGGAAGCCACGAATGCCAGGAGGATGAAGCTCCTCACATGTTGGGCAGCGGGGCCAGGAACGGGGCAGGAAAATAATCTAAGAAAACTGGAGGTAGCAGGATGGGGGAGGGAGGGTCGCAGGGAGGATGGGTGCTCAGAGTGAACCAGAACTTTCTCAGACCCAAGCTCTGGCCTAAAGAACAGTCTGGCTGGGTGTCTTGCTCCCACAGAGAAAAAAAGCGGGGGCCCACAGAGATTGAAAATAGAGGATGCACATAGAGGGTTCGGCCCCGGCCCAGGGAACTCCCCCGAAAACCATCATTAGGAAAACAAGAGACCAGGACGAAAGCAAAGCAACAGAAGCACCTGGTCTGAGTCTAGGAAACATCCGTGTTTACTAAGCACTTGGTCTCTGGAACGTCTGCCTTTCCAAATACCACATCTTCCTCATCCACTCCATCCCGCCACGGGCGGCTACTGTGCCGGGTGCCGGGGAAGGGGGAGCCGGGACCGCAGCCTGGAAGCCCTGCCTACCCCCTCTACTGCCCCTCCCTCCGAGGAGCCCCCCCGCGTGGCCGGCCAGCCAGCTGCAGCTCAGTTTGTTTGCCGAGGTTTGCATACACGTATTGAGTTGCCTTTTTTTCCAGCCAGTTCAGCAGTGTCCCGAAATTCACCCCCAGTGTAACTTCTGCCTCTGCCCCTCCCCTTCTTGGAACTGCCTTTTGTTTGTCTGGCAGCCTTGGTTCTATGGGGGTGTGTTATGATAATAATACGCGGGCTTATATAACCCTCTGCATCTCGCAAGCACTTCACAGACTGGCCTTAATGCATCCCCGGGCCCGTGTCAGGCTGGGCGGCTGGAGCGGCTAATAGGAAACCCCGACCCGAGGCGCCGAGACCAGGAGGGAGGGCCGAGGGGGTCAGAGGCCGGGCCTTCCCGGCCCCTTGCGCCCGGAGGTCAGGGAGATAAGGAACAATGAGTCTCGCCCCCAGAAGGAGGAAGGAAGCCCCGCTCCCACCTTATCTCTGCTCCTCCGCAAGCTCCCAGTTCCCAGAGCTTGTTCTCCAGAGAAGATTTTAAAGGCGACTTTTGTAAGTATGATGCTCTGCTTTTTCTTTCCAAAGGAGGAAAACAAAGTTTCCTTACTGCTCTTGTCCATTTCATCGTATTTATTCGCGGGAATGGGTTCCCGCACTCAGACGCTGCCATGATGGGAAATGTGTTTCTGGCTAAAGTCCTCCACCCAGATTGGGCCCCTCCTAAAAGTAATAGGAAGGGAAAGAGGTTTCTGTTGATAATTCACTTATTAACAAAATAGCACCAAGAGGAAGTGCTGAAACTGCCCCTTTCCCCGTGTCCCGGTCCTGGTGCTGGCTGACTGTTCTCCACTCACGCACACATCTTGCCCTGCAAAGGAGTCTTGGTTATTCACCTGGCTTGTGAGGCATCCAGAAACGATGCAGCTACTTCCAGCTTCAATTTCTCTGCTTTCAGTGCTCACAGTTTCAGGCAAATATAGTTGCTGGAATTTTCTTTTCACACTATGAAATAAATCCCATTTTTTGGCGTAGGCTTGAAACTTGCACTGGCTTGTGTAAACCCTGCAAAACACTGTAACTAGAGTGGACATGTGAATTCTTCCTAAGTTTATCACTGCATAGCTGAAGGGTCTAAATATTAAAGGAACGTGGGCACGAACTTCTTAAGCACTGGCAAACCCCCAAGCTCTGTTATTGAACTATGTGTCTGTAAGGGATGCTGAATTAACAAGAGTGTTTTTCTCAGGGGTGATGCTCATGGCTTTGAGAAATTGTCTCTCAACAAAAGATGAATTTAAAACTCTAGGGTAACACTAAGAGAGATACAATTTCTGAACATTTAGAAAGTATGATTCACTAAATGAATAAGCCGAGAAAATAAAGTTCTATTTTGGGTAGTTGTTCAATTTGCATTTATAAAACCGTGATTATAAGTTGGTGTACTATGAGATATAGAAAATTAGTCTTTATTTCAGGTAAGAAAACTAAGAAATATAAATTGACAGTAATGTAGAAAAGCAAGGCCTCTCACTTTTAGTGTCGTTAAGTGCTATGATGAATCCATTGAGTTTGATTGCCTTTATCTTTAGATGAATAGCTATGAAAACCACACGTAATGTGTGTATACCAGTGTGTGTGTGTGTGTGTGTGTGTATAAAAGAGTTCAGGATACCCAAATGTATGTATATATTTAATTAAATATACATATATATATATTTAATCATCCGAAACTCACATTAGTTGTAACTCTCCAGTGTTCAGTATCTTACATGATGGTGTAATACCCAAAATAGACCAAGTGGAAAGATTTCATATCAAATTTCAGAATGCAATAGAGCTATTTATTCATTATTTATTCAACAAACATGGGAACCATTATAAAAGTGGGTCTATTTTTAAGATTCCCTTTAAATGAGATTTCCACTTAAAATTCTCTGTGGCTTCCAAGAAATTCTAAGGCATAATTAAAGTTGGAAATAAGACTGGATTCTACTTGGTTTTCCCCCTAAATTTAAAAGTGAGCTGTCAATACTAAAATTCTATAATCTAGCTAATTTTGTTACAAAGATAAGCCACGTAATCTCAACGTTAGCCTCCAAAGCCTACTCAGTCATGGCAGAAAGAACGCAGACTGTGACGAGATCTGGATCGGAGGCTTGGTTTTGCCATTACGTGGTTATGCGACCAGCAGCAAGATCTTGCAGATTTTCAACCTCAGGTTTCACCTCTACAAAAGGAGACCAATACTACTTACCCCAAGGAGAGGATTGTTGAAAGGACTAAAAGGAAATAATATATGTAAAGTACCTAGCACAGTGTCTGAAAATAGCAGTTTCTTTCAATTTTAGGGCTTTTCCATTTACTCCCTTTTTTCATCTTTGATTCAGTGCCTTGGATTTTTGAGCATTTACCGTGTATTGCTTGCTGTGCTGAACACTAGTGATACCAAAATGAAGCAGGTTAATATCCTGCTGCCCTGGAAGAGTTCCTAGTCCAAGGAAACAGACCAAAACAACAGATTAATTTTCTTAACAGTATATAACACCTGCAAAAAACAGAAGTGTGTTGTGATTAAGTGACAGAATTGAGGCCCAAGTAATTTTCCCCAGTGAAAGTCAAAGGAACTTTTACAAAGATGATGTTGATTGGTGTGACTTTTAAAGAATCAGCAGGGGGCTTCCCTGGTGGCCCAGTGGTTGAGAGTCCGCCTGCCGATGCAGGGGACACGGGTTCGTGCCCCGGTCCGGGAAGATCCCACATGCCGCGGAGCGGCTGGGCCCGTGAGCCATGGCTGCTGAGCCTGCGCGTCCGGAGCCTGTGCTCCGCAACAGGAGAGGCCACAACAGTGAGAAGCCCACGCACCGCAAAAAAAAAAAAAAAAAGAGCAGGAGGTGTGGAAGGACATTTCAGAAGGGAAGAGCACTGGAGAGCAGACTATGTGAGAGCCAGGGGACGGGGAACTGGTTTCGGTTGGTGCTGGAATGTTGAATCCAGGGAATCTGCAGATTTAGTCAGGGGTCCGATCATGGGTATTGTGGTGCTTCATGCTGAGGTGTTTGGACCCATTACTCTAGTAAAACTCAAACTCATGCTCATGAGTCTTTTTAGACCAGCTCATGCTCCAAAAAAATTTGTTTTATAGGTTCACATCCATATAAAAAGCTTGGGCTGAAATATGTCACCTACATCACTAAGACATTATTTGGTTCAATAGACTACTTTGTTTATTTGGTTTATTTTGTTTGTAGCAAAGCCATCTCAATGATGGAAGCGTTGCAGCACAAGCTCCTTACCTCCCCAGACCTGGCACTTTCAAGATTACTCTTGAGCCAATGGAGAGACAAGGAAGGACTCTGCTTGGGGTTGAGAAGGCGGAGACTAGATGTGATTTATGTTTTAGGAAGATTTTTATATAGATCATCTACTCTCCAGTGTGGAATGTAGGTTAGGCAAAGGCCTAGGGGGTGATAATGCTATAAACTAGGAGACCGATTAAAAGACTACTGTCGTAAACAAGTGAGAAATGCTGAGGGTCTGAGCAGTGTAGGTGGACAACAGGGCACAGATTCCAGAGAGATTTAGAAGGTGGAACATTCTCAACTTGAGGACTGAATGAAGACAAAGGAAATGTCTATGATAATATAATGTCTATAATATTAGTTTTAAGCTTGGTCAACTGGGTAGCTATAATAGAATACCATAAAACAAGAAGAGGTACAAGTTCGTAGAAGGAAATTGAGTTAATTGGGGTAATGTTGGCTTGAGAGGTTAAACTACAACATCAAGTAAAATAAAAAGTCAGTTTGGGGGACTTCCCTGGCAGTCCCGTGGTTAAGACTCTGGGCTTCCAATGCAGGGGGCGTGGGTTCTGATCCCTGGTTGGGGAACTAAGATCCCACGTGCCGCGTGGCGTAGCCAAAAAATAAAAAAAAAATAAAAGTTGGTTTTCATTTAATCTTTTGTTTACATAAGTGGTATTGCTTTTGTTCGTTTGTTTACTTGTTTTACCATGTTGAGTTAGTTTCAGGTGTACAGCAAAGTGATTCATATATATATATATATTCTTTTTCAGATTCCTTGCCATTATAGGTTATTACAAGATACTGAGTATAGTTCCCTGCACTAGTAGGTCCCTGTTGGTTATCTATTTTATATATAGTAGTGTGTATATGTTAATCCCAAACTCCTTATTTATCCCTCTTCCGCCCCTTTCCCCTTTGGTAACCATAAATTTGTTTTCTATGTCTGTGAGTCTGCTTCTGTTTTGTAAATAATTTCATTTGTATCGTTGTTTTTAGATTTCACATGATATCGCTTATATGTGGAATCTAAAAAAATGATACAAATGATATTGCTTATATGTAAAAAGTGGTTTTTAAAAAGTATAAAATTGCCAGATTTATCTTAGAAGTTTAGAGAAGAAACATAAAAACCGGGCTGTACCCATCATGCTCAGTTCCCCCAAGAAATGTCAGTCTCTGGGCTCATGGGGCTCTGAGCTTTCATCTCGTATCCCCGCTGTTGAGTGGATTGTTTCCCATTCACTTTTCATCAGGGAGGCCATGTCCAGAGCAGCCTTGCCAATAACTTTGTATACCCTCAAAAAGAGAAATATATACATCCTCTGAGCCTTGAGAAATGAGCGGAGACCGGGAAAGAGCTCCGTGGGCAAGTAAAATACTTATTCATAAAGAACACGTACTCATGAAGAATTCATACTTATTCATCAAGAAGCAGCTCTTTCTTTAGCAGGGTTTTTTCACTTCCCTTGAATTGGGGGCCCACTCAGAGACTAGAGTAAAAGAGGAAACTTCTAAGACTAAAGCAAAGGAGATGATTTCTTACCTGGGCACGATGTACCCCACAAACATTTCCTTCTTCTTTAGGCTGAGCAGGAAATTCTTCCCATGGGCTTGAATGGTGGGTAACTGGAAAGGAGAGGTATGTCACGTTTGTGAGTTTTTTAAAGATAACAACGGGAAGAACTTTCACATTTAGAATGAATAGAAAACAATCTAATTAGCAGACAGGAAGCTGAGGTCTGATTACTTGATAACCTTAGTTTTCTTATACCCTTTCACATCTTCTGTGGCAAAGCCTCTATCAGATTTCCTGGATTTCAGAGCTCTCAACCCCACCTGAACACTTCAGAGCAAATACCATTTATTACGAAAGGGGCTGAGCCCCAGGCTTCATGGCTGGTCTCACAAAGTCGTATAATATTTCCTCCTGGTAGGTAAACTGTATCAACACATTTAAAAGCAGATTTAAGAAGCTCTTGTCACCTCTAAATAGAAAGAGTTTTATCACTCATCAGAAAGATCGTATTTGATGGTAATCTGAATTCCATCCGGCTTCTGATAGCTCACTTCAAATTCCCCAAACTTCAGAGATTATCTTTGGTTTTGGAGATGATGAAGAGGTTTCTATTTTTGCTAAAAATGCTTCCACAATAAAAAAAAAAAAAAAAAAAAAAAAAGAAAGAAGAGACCCAGAAAAGAACTGTTACTATCTCAGTTATACAAAATAATCAGCAAATATATACTTTAGAATAGGATGAGCTTGTATCATGGGAAAGTTTATTCTTTAAAGAAGGAGTAAGATATATTGGAGGGAATTTCCATTAGCATGATTGAAAGGGTGAGGAACATACTGATACATTGTTGACGTGAGGATTACCAGTGTTTGATCGCCAGTGATCGCCGGGGTTTCTTGGCCTTCTTATTCTTCCATATATGGTGCTGGCCATTCTGCTTTTAGGTTACTCAAGCCATTTAAAGTCTTGTCATCCTAAGCAAGGGCTACAACTTCACAATCTTTGGGGGTTTGCCGGCATAATGACTGAGTCCAGGCTGGGTGCTGCCTGAGCCACTGTACTCTCCTATGCAGTGTTTGAAGAGGGCTGGG
This sequence comes from Globicephala melas, assembly GCF_963455315.2. Lineage (NCBI taxonomy): Eukaryota > Metazoa > Chordata > Mammalia > Artiodactyla > Delphinidae > Globicephala > Globicephala melas. Next base: position 14,327,364 of record NC_083330.1, read on the forward strand.
GTGCAGCTGTTCTGTCCCCCAGATACCTGAGTCCAGAATGTTGCTGAATTTTGCTTCATTTCTGTGCTCTCTGGAAAGCTGGAAGCTCCCCAACTCTCTCGGGTTTGGCTTCCTGTTCACATGTTTTCTGGTCTCATGTCATTGTGCATGAAGTAATAGCCCCACATGCGTGCACCATCCACAATGGCAAGATTGGTGTGGCTTGGTGTAAGCTTTCTAATGAGGACATTTTGGACCTTCCGGCAACGCCTTAGGGAAGGCAGTTTGGAACCGGATATTACTTTCCAAGGTGAAGGGAGCAGAGACAGGATGCATTTCTGCAACAGGGCTAAAGCCACTTCTAGGAGACAATTAAAGGACAGCTGCTTAAGAAACAAACAAACATCTCTTCTACACATCTATCTAAACGCATGCGTGCGTACAGTCTAAAGAAAGGCCTCCAATCCATAGTTTTAAAATACCAGTTACTGTTTCAGCATTTCACTAACTATGAATGGTGCTAGTGTTTCCCACCGGGGACTGTTATTTTAATGACATTTCTCTGCAGCAAAATCTGATGAGTTCACAAAGTCTCAGAGCCAGGAAATGCGGCTCAGTTTCTGAACAACTGAGAAAGCCAGGAGAGCTCAGTTCAATCATCTACTTGCTTTCCAGCACGGATCCCTAAGTGCTAAGAGCAATAACACACTAATACAGAGAGAGAAGCCAGGCCAAACTTTCAAAAGTACAGCTCTTAAACCATGAAACTGAACTTCCCGACATATTATCAGCAGGTGAAATTCTGGCGCACACCCACACTTATTTGTGGATGTTAATGTCAAATGAATGGGCACATGTGCCAACATTTTATAGAATTTTAGAGCAGGAAGTGATTTTGGAGGTCTTCCAATCTTACCTTTTATTTTACGAACAGAGACATTGAGACTCGTGTGAGTTCACTCCACACACACACACATATATACATCGGAGTCTTAGGCCGAGTCATTGCCTGCAGAAAATATGATAGGTCTGGCTTAAGAAAAAGGAAGGACAAAATGACCCAAAGCTGGGCCAGTGGTTCCCTGTTCCGTTCAGGTTTGTGTGGCCCAGCTTTAGGGCTGCGGGCCGCTCGTTTATTCTTGCTGCAGGAGCCGTTCAGGGTCTCGGATTAGATACACTTGACCAAAACTTGAATAAACTCCCAGATAACCCAAGTGTCCATGAGTGACTCAGATCCTGACTACACTGCGATGCTCAATCAGTGCAAGGTGTTCTGGGGTCACATTGTGATTAGAGCATAGAATGTAGACAGAGCCCCAAGTACAACTCTCACACTTCGGAGTCTGAAAACCTGACCAGAGAGACGAGACCTTCCCCCGTCTAGGCAGCAGTGGAGACCCTCTCACTAGATGCTACATCGTGTAGCACAGATTTTAAATGTTGTAAGTGTTCTGGGGAGAGAGAGAAATGAAAATTGAGGGGGTCAGCTGATCCCAGAGGGGTGCTTAGAATTTTCATATGTGGAGGGAATAAAGGTAAACTCTTCTAGCAGAAATGAAAGCATGGAGAGGGTCTCGCGGCTCGGATCCCAGGGAAGCCAGGCTGATGGGTGCTCTCCAGCAGCACGTGTCAACCTGAGCTATGGACTTGAGCCCTGGTACTGATTTCCATCCTTATCTACTAAACTGTTACTGAAATAAGCAGCCCCCGCTTAAGTCACTTTAATTACATTTATATAACTATAAATCCACAATAATATAATTACACTTACATCATTGAAAATCCAAAACAGATTGCTAATTAAATATAAACAAAACCATAAACCAATAATATTCTGTTGGTTGGAATCAAATTAATTGGTTAACATTAGTAATATTGGTTTTATTTGTCAAATGATGCTGTTTTGCTGAAACTAAAGAATAAATTTGTTTTAACCCGTGTTCATTAATGAAATTGTAAAAGAAAAAGAGAGAAATATTTTCATTAAAATTTTCCATTGCACATTTCGTACTCTATTTATAGTGAATTATTACAAGTTGGCACATATAAAGGCAGAAAGGATCCAGGCAATCCGTCTGCTGGTGTCGAGATTATGGAACTAAAAACCGTGGTGGTTCAGTCATCCTATCTCCTTACTCTCTCTTGGCAAATGAAACTTCATTCAGCACGGCAGGAGTATTTGACTCTCACAGGCGTACACTTATCAAGCAGGTATAAATACCTGCCTCTGTTCTTTCTTTAATAGGCTATAGCTCTAAATTATTACACTATTCTCCTGCACATTATAATTTTAATGATGACAAAGCAAAGTCTCCATTTATAAAATGGATGAAAACCCTGGTCTCATTCCATGAAAATGTCTTTTGATTGCAAACTACTACTGCAAGGGAAGTTGTATCTTTATTACTGGCTTAAAAACAAAATTCAGTGCCAGTAATAATGATCGCCAGTGTTTCCTGGCCACTTATTCTTCTAAATTTCTTACGTGGATGTTTGCATGTAATCCTCACGTCAACCCTATGGAATAGATAACGATTTTTAATCCTCATTTTTCAGAGGAGGATACTGAGGCATAGAGAAATGAAGTAATTCGGTCAAGGTCAAAATAGCCAATGGATTCTGTAGCCTGGAATTCCTGCTGCTCCCAGTGGGAGATTGCGAATAACTGAGAAAGGACGCTGTTGTTTGACGATAGGCTATAATCCAGCATGACCACAGCCAGATACTTGTAGCCTCACATTCAAATGTAAAATTTTACTTTGGAAGATCACAGGGTGCCGTGCATAATTATAAATGTAAACATTTATATGTCTTCCTGGAACATACATAAAAAGTGGAGATCTGTGTGATGCTTATAATAATTTATAATGTTATCAGAGAATAGAAAAGTTCTTCTAGAACTCACCAACTTCCAGGATGAGAAGCACAGGGGCGTGGTCAAAAGCTGACCAGGTTGGGTGTGTCAGATGACAGGGGGTGGCGGAAATGGGCGGAAGAGTTGATCTGCCGGGAACAGAAAGAGACGTGATAAGGATAAGGGTGGCATGGGAGGAAGAGTCCTGCAGCAGGCGGCCAGCTGCAGGGAGGTCCTACCACAACAGTCTCCCTAAGAGTGAAGCTTCCAGAACAGAGCAGAGGACCTGGGACTGTCCACATTCAACCTGAATCACCAGGGCCAGTTCAGAACAAGAAGAGATTCCAGGTCTGTTGTATTGAAATAATCTACACCCATTACCTCTGAGAATATTCACTAGTGAAGAGGTAAGAGGGCTCCACATGAAATGTCTTAGTATTACACAGGCAAGAGAAATACTTTTTAAATGTAAAGGAAATTTGGGGTTGTGAAATAGTGTGTGTTGTTTTCCTATTCTTCTAGCTTATGTCTTATAGCTTGTATATCCTTATAAGTTATAGCTACTATATATCTTTCCTCTTCTAATTTATATATCATATCTGCATTTATATATAGCATGCATATGTTAAATGTGCTCTTCATGTCAGCAAGATTGCTTCATCAAATACTTAATGCATTAAAATGGGTGTTTCCTCGTATTCAAAGTATCGAAGTTGATTTTAGTCACTTACATATTTCAACTGTCATAAATGCAGAATAGAAACAAATTTAACCACTTGAAAATGCTTACTTTGCTACTCATCGAATAGTAGCTTGCAGTCACTTTAGAAGATTTCATGATTCTGCATGTTTTCCTTTAAAATAGGTCTTAGAACCTGAAATTAGACGTCATTCAACTTTTAAACTTGGAACATTTTGTAAACCTTTAAAAAGAAAGACTTCTTTATTGGCTTTACAAAATCCAGTTAGAGAATAATATGAAATGAATCTAATGGAAAGTCTCTCCCTTGATGAAAAGAAAGTCAAATGGAAACTTCTATAAAAGGATTGAATGACCCACAGTACTTCAAAGTCTCTTGGAGTGATTTTAAGAATCACCTTCAGTCTGGGGACTTCCCTGGCAGTGCAGGGGTTAAGACTTCGCCTTCCAGTGCAGGGGGTGCAGGTTCAATCCCTGGTCAGGGAGCTAAGATCCCACATGCTTCACGGCCAAAAAACCAAAACATAAAACAGAAGCAATATTGTAACAAATTCAGTAAAGACTTTAAAAATGGTCCACATAAAAAAAATTTTTTTTAAAGAACAAACTTAAAAAAAAAGAGAAACTCAGTCTGGAAGAAATTTGAAGAATGCTATTCCTAATGATGTCCTCCTTTGAAGGTGTGAAAGGGTAACATCTGAAAGGTAAATCACTGATGAAATGCAACTGATGGCATTTTTGCTTTCTTCCATCATAGGTGCTGACGGCCAGCCACCATCATCTGAGGAAGGTGAATTTGGCAAATGACATGCAGGTTCTCCAAGACAGAATAATTGCAGAAAATCTTCAAAGGTACTCATATCAAATATTGGTCTCGATTAATTAAACCAAGGCACTCATTAAACCCGGGTACTCCATGTCCCTTTAAGAGGGGAATGTGTCACAGGTGGGGAATTATCAGAAACGCAGGAGTCAATGGTCCTGCCCCTTCCTGTAAGCGTTCTCCTCCTTCTTGGCGGAAAGAGCTGAAAGGCAGAGCCATTTCTTGAAATTCGTCTCCAGGAATGGCAAAAGAAGCATCTGAAGAATCATGTAACTTTATTAACATGTCATGAGATACTCAGGAAGCTCAGGGGAATTAGAGGGGTCGTTAATGGTAGGCCAGCTATGCACAGTCATCCAAAGTTTCAGGCATGAAAACTACAGATGTCACCTGTCTTGTTCACAGCTTGACCTCACAGTTTCTTGCCTTGGCCACATACACTGGTGCCAAGAGTGTCGTGGGACGCAGGGCAGGCCACGGAGACCCATCTCAGCAACACAACCTTGGCTGCAAAAACATCCCTAGGGGTGTTGGTTCATATGAATTTATACCCCACACCATGAGTCTTTGCTCAGATGTCAACTTTGAAAGTTGTTTCCACCCTCATTGAAAACTAGCACCATGGAAACTGTTGAGTTCCTCTTGGTTTTTGCAGCCCTTCAGAATCATTGCCCTTTGCTTGATTTTCATTGTAAGTCTTGTGTTAGCCCAGGCTGACTTGGAATAAGTCCTTTAATCACCAGAAAGCTCGTGAACCTCACACAGACAGAACAAAACAAAACAAAATCTTCAAGTCTGACCTGAATTTCAGGTTTGTCTTTTGAGGGTTGATTTCTCCAGCTTCTCTTTCTAATACTTATGGGATTAAACATTTTGTCCTCATACTACAAATGGCAAGTGAAGAAGGGAAGCGGCTGGAAACGGCTGGGAGCTTGGGGTTCATTCCTTGACATAAAATCATGAACACTGGCAGATTTTCTCTAATTCTCAGAGCTTTGTTGGCAGGTGGTCTGGGATCTCACCAGCAAGGTATTGGATGCTGGTTATTCCAGAGCTAAATCAACAGTAAGGGAAGACAAGTTGAAGTTTAGGTCTCCTTACTTCGAAACTCCAAACGGGAGAGGTAAATATTCCAAAACAAACTGAAAAAGATATCTGCTTAGGAAGAAGTTCAATCAACAGTAGAACTGTGACTTCTTAAGACTGCTTCACCGTCTTGAGTTCGTTTGCCAAACCTTTTCCTTGTGAACCTTTAGTCCAGTGCATCAAGTTTTCTGTAAGAAAGAAACAGGTTGTCCTTGGGTATCATGTCATTCAAAATTAACTATAGAAGAGGCTGGAAACCCCATATCTTCCCAAGAGGTCACTGAAGACCTCTCCCGATGCTTTGATTTCTCAGAGCATCTGTCTTAGTTTCTCTTGTGCTTTGAAGAGACCACTTTTCTGGGTTGCCATGTTGTTTATTATCTGGTTACTAATCTTTCATGTCACACTTTTCTCCCTCTAATGAGTCATTTCACCACTTTAAGTATCAATATTATATCTTTTCAATTCTCAGCCTATCCTTATTACGAGAAAATAGAAATGCATTTACTGTAATACTGGATGAAATCAGAATCACTTGCTCAAATTTAACATACATGACATTTATTTCCTAAAAATCTGTGGAACCGGGCTTCCCTGGTGGTGCAGTGGTTGAGAGTCCGCCTGCCGATGCAGGGGACATGGGTTCGTGCCCCGGTCCGGGAAGATCCCACATGCTGCGGAGCGGCTGGGCCTGTGAGCCATGGCCGCTGGGCCTGTGCGTCCGGAGCCTATGCTCCACAACGGGAGAGGCCACAACTGTGAAAAGCCCGCATACCACAAAAAAAAAAAAAAAAAAAATCTGCGGAACCCCTGTTAGAGCTGGCTCCGGTCTGCTTTTTTTGTCTTTGGACTGGAAAATTCGAATTCAATGTCTGACCAGCTGCCAGTTTCAGAGATCTCTGCCCTTCCTCATCCATCATTTGAGCTGGACTAGATAGCTGGCTGAGCCCCTTCCCACACTACACCTGTATTCACACAGCCACAGTCCTCCCAGCTGGCAAATTTTGTAGAAAGAAATGGGTCCTCTCTGTGTGTGCTCAGACAGGCAGGTTTAGAAAATAGGACCATTTTAATGAGTCTTGGGGTTTCAAAAGGCTGCCCTGTGCATTTTTGATTGCCTCTCTGCTCGTGTCATTGGGGTATAAAGTCCTTTCACTGAATATTTTTCCAGCTTTAAGAACTGCTTACCTGCAGTTCAGTGAACTTGGCATCACCTCCAAAATACATAACGCAAGGAACAGAACCAGGAGATGTTATACGCAAATCTCAGAAGCTGCCCAAGCGTCTCCTGGCTGTTCGATTGCCGGAAGATTCTCTCTTGTTCCAAGGAGAGATAGGTTGTATTCACGTATAATGACACCAAAAGGACAATTAAACTTCACAGCTTGGGGGAGGTTTTGAGAGCTCTTGTCAAAAATGTTCGCACCTGTGGAACAGACCGTTATGTTTTGTGGAGTTTGGTTTTCAGCTTGAAATACACCTGCCAAAATCTGAATGGCCGCTATTGTACCTTCGGGACTCAAAATCCGCACTGTCAGACAAGGTTTGGTGCACACAGATGGGATAACTTAGAACAGTGACTATGTTGTTTGTAAGGCAATTGAGACCTTTCCTAGCCCTGCTGATGCTTTTTGGAGATGGAAAATGTTATAAGCATGCCTTAACTGTGCCTCCCTGGGACTTTATTTATTTATATTACTTAAATTATTTAAGTTATACTCAATACCTTAATTTGAATTTAAATATTTTTTTAAAAATTGTCCATAGACTGTAATAGTAAGCAACATCTTTTCAAAGAATCAATTTCAGATGTGAACCCTAAAAACCACTAGCATTATCCTCGTCTTGGTATCCAAGGACATGGAAAACTTGGTGCAGTGTATAAAGAGCTGAATTGGGGCGTGCTAAGAAGCACTCTTGTGACCACTCTTAACATTTCTCATCAAAGAAGGCGATTTATTACACAGAATCCCAATGTCTGTTAAAATCATGTATTTGTTGTAAAAACAATATAATCGCTACCTAATAGGAACTTCTTTTAAAGTTAAAAAAACACACACCCTTAACCCAAGCCCATAAATCTTTTCTATATGAAAATTTGCTAGGTGGAATCTTAGAAAATTACTCCTATTTGACTCTTTTTGACCTAAAAGGCAGTAATTTTATATGGTACTACCTAATAGTTTACATATTTGGGACCTTGGAGAACAGACAATTTTATTTGGATTTTTTTCACCTACCTTTCTATCAAAACGGTTTCCAGTTTCTGCATTGTCTTCATCGTTCATAGTTTAAATTCGTGTATCATCTTCCATTACATGGATGTGGGATATAAGTTGATTTTGCTTTTTCCTTATAAGAGCAAATACTCAAAACACCACAGTCAGTGCCTTCCTTCGCACAGCAATTTGACTTGGTTGCATTCTCATGCCGGTTTTTAAACTAGGGTCTTCTACATCCTCTTTCCATCCGTCTGAAATGAAATACTCTCACATGTGAGTCTTGCAGTATGAATCTAAGTGATAAAGCAAGTGTTGGTTCATACAAGTGTACAAATGTGCACACGTGGTATGTACATGGTTAAATGCATCTGTTTAGACAATACATCCTCCAAGCCAATGCGTTTGTGTGTAAAGAAAATCCAACTCCAGTGGGATGAGAAACATTGTGCCCGTCAGGCGGGCCGTCTTCAACTGGCTGCTCTCCATTCCCAGCTGACTGAGACCCGTCCCGGCAAATGACCCTCTCAGTCTGCTCTGGCTGCCCTTAGAATAATGCTTTGTCTCATGTAGCCAAGAAGCAAACTCCAGCAGTGTTGACGGACCAGAGGAAAAGCCTTTGCTCTTGCCCTAATGAAACATTCAGGCAGGAAGTTCAGGAGAAAATAGCAATGCCCGTGGGGATGAGAAATAGGGAATGGGAGGGGGGAAGCAGTTTAATTATGATGAGCGCAGGGGGGACAGTCACAAGTGGAGATCAAGAAAAAGAATGGGATGATGTCATTCTTTACCGGGACATTCACTGAAATGAAATCAGGTCACACACAATGGTCTTGTTCTCTGCCCAGACCCATGTGTTACAAGAGGTTACTTTGTGGTCATGCTTCTTAGGAGGGGTCTAAGGACCCTGCTCACATTAAGATATCTCCCAAGACATCTTGAAGACAGATAAGGGCAGAATCGTTTCATCCAGTGCTGAAAAATGGCCCACACTAGGTTCACAACATGTTTTAAGATCACTGAGCCACAGTTTAGGACAGAGTGTTCGGATTCTTACAACACTGAATTTTAAGAAGCAGAGTGTAAGTACGCAACTTGGTGTCAGGCCAGATACCTTAAACTGGTGCCTTTTTGGTCGGGTGATTTTCAAGGGTGTTCTGAAGTTAAGACAGAATCTATTTCTCAGTAGAAAGTTAGCACTTCCTGAAAAGAAATACTGCCTTGTACCACGTGAAGACATTTTTAGGACTGATTAATTCTGCTTACAGAGGAAGCATTTGATCTGTGTCGATCTCAAGTGCCTAGTACCACTGGTGGCAGATACATTCAATTTTAGATTCCTTCTCTCAGTGGTGTCCTGATTTAACCTCATTCATCTGCTTAGATTTCACAAGAGGGCATCACAATTACAAATGAAGGTTAGCTTTTCTAAGAAGTTATCCCTGGAATAATTACGTGGTAGGGTCAGATCCTGTTAATAATATTCTGTTGTATTGCATTATTAGGGCTTAAAACAAATAAGTCATTGACTGAGGCCCTTCTTTTAGGATATTTTTGCTGCATATTTATAATAGAGCTGAAACATTGCAGCCTTTTTACACTGGCATCTGTGGTTTAGAGAATTTGTAAAACTAAATGATTAATTTTGGTAAACCACTGGTCTTCGGGTTCATATATGTATTTAGGGACAAGGCCTTTCTCTCTCTTATAGAATATACAAAGATGTAACAGTAAAATTGGATTACAGTGGGAATTCATATTTGTCTTATGTTTTTGCTCTGATGACTAGAGAATCTTGTGTGGTGAGGGTGTAGGGAGGTGGTGATGTATACGCCACAAAAGTGTTTTGAAGCTGCTGTGGACTGTGGCTATCAAAATGGAAAGAGGCACATTTTGAAGGAGTCCTAATTTGGGCAGATTCTAACATGAACTGCAGTGATTTCTGCTTCCCTTCTTTTTAAGTGGAAGGTAGTTAGGCTATAGGACCTTTGAGAAAGAAAAATTATTTAAAAATTTTAAAATAACCAAAATATTTCCGAACAAATGGTCAGCACCATCAGAAGTTCCCAAGTTTTCAGGACAGTGTTTAATTTTCTTTTCTTTTTATTTTCTAGTAGTCTTTAAAAGAAATCTTGAGTCCATTCTTGATAGCCAGTTGACAATGGCAGCGAAAATACAAGTGTTTAAGCAAATCCACTATTTACTAAGCAAGTAGATCAGGCATGGCTTCTTACAATGGATTTACCATAAAATTAATTTTAAAATTATGTGCTTTTACAGCTTTACCAAGAAAAGGTTGGGTGCATTTTCTACATTAAAATGTATTGGGTTATTATGTGAAGGACGAATGCTCCAGCAGGTTAAATCCATCCTACAATATTCATAGGAGTCTGGTCTGGCCGGACATGATGATACCCAGCAATGGACAGTGGTCATGAGGGAACTAGCAGCCTTTCAGCACATCAGTGCTGTGCTGCACGGGATATAGATATTCAGAATACCCCTCCCGATGATAAGTATATCAAAATATAACTAGTCACAAAATTCTGCTGTCCAAAGAACCCTGCATTGAGAGTTGATTCTAATTAGAGGTATTTTGTTTACTATGTAATTTTCTACACAATTAGCATATATTCATCCCCCTTCCCTCCCTGGGCTGTTGTAAATACAAGATAAAGGATGTAAAAGTACCTTTGGAGGGAGCAGGTGTTTAGAGCTGCTCAAACACGACCTATTGTTATTATAATATTAAAAGGCTAAGGTATTGCCTGGTAATCATTAGTTCCCATCAGACTGTGCTATTCCCAGCACCTTATTTCTCCCTCATTATTCTTTTAGTTTTATATCTCTGCCAGTAAACTAATCCCAATGTGTATTTTTGATAGCTGGCAAAAATTCAAAAATGCTTGGCAAAGATGGAAGGCTGTAGAATCACTTGGATTATAACTATGTAGTCAGTGCATTTTTTAAGAAAAGCTTCAAAATGAAATACCTTTACTGGTTGAAGCATTAAAAATAAGGGTGAAGGGCTTCCCTGGTGGCGCAGTGGTTGAGAGTCCGCCTGCCGATGCAGGGGACACGGGTTCGTGTCCCGGTCCGGGAAGATCCCACATGCCGCGGAGCGGCTGGGCCCGTGAGCCACGGCCGCTGAGCCTGCACGTCCGGAGCCTGTGCACCGCAACGGGAGAGGCCACAACAGTGAGAGGCCCGCGTACCACAAAAAATAAGTAAAAAAAAATAAGAGTGAAAAAAAATAGCTCCTACTGTATTATATGCTTGTAGTTGTTGGAATTCAGGTTAAAGATTGATTCCAAGTAATCTTTATGATTAGGAAAAAGATGTGTACGATCAGCTCACCGGGGAGAGGGGCTGTTGCTTTCAAGATCTTGTTGATTGGCTCCTGTTGGCGCTCAAATGGATCAAGAAATTGCCACCACCTGCATATCCCCCAGAGGCCAGAGAGGAAAAACGACATCCTCCTGCCCTCTGTCAGTGCTTGTCACAAGATTGCCTTTCTCTTGGGGAAATATTTAATTGTCTGGTTGTTTTCTCCACCCCTAAGCATCGATTTATAGAGGAATTTCTTTCAAATGTCAGATACAGTAGCAGCTTCGTAGTTTGTAAGGGCTAAAACGTCGCTTCTGGGTGAAAGGAGAGGAGTGTAATTTACATTTCTGGTTTGGAAGTCCGTCTTAGTGTAAAGAACTTTCTCTCTAGCTATGGAAATATTAAGACAGAGTTTGTGTGCTATGACTGGTATATGTATGTATGAATAACTGTTCCAGTGACAACCAACTCCTAAATGTGACAGACAATATTTCGGACTATCGAAACATGGATTTTTTCTTTTCTTCCGGGCTCCTGTTGAGACTGTAAGACCATGCATCCATCTACCTGGTAATCACTAGGCTGAGCTATTGGCCTTCGTGGGTGTCTGAAAATGTACACAGTGATGTGTGTTAGGGTCACGTGAAAAGAGCCTTTGGGAGAAGTTCGAGTGTTGTCACCAGCAAAGGTGATCTTCTCTTCTTAAAATAGAAAACTCTCTTTTTCTAAGTTATAGTGGTGCAAGAGAGAAGTGTAGAGTAGTGGTTAGAAGCACAGATTTGGGAGCCAGACTGTTGGGTTCGAATCTCTGCTATGCCGTTGGTTAACTGTGTAGCTTAATTTCTTTGTGTCTCAGTGTCCTTATCTGAAAAATGGGGGCCAGTAATAATACTGACTTTGTTTTGCTGTTTAGAGAATTAGATGACTCCGTACGCATAAAGGGTTTAGAACAATGCCTCACACTCAGTGAAGTGCTTTGTGCAAGTTAACTATTACTATTACTTGTGAAAATTTTTTAAATCCAGAAATGCACAAAGTAGGTAAGTTCCTATAACGTTAGTCTGCTCATAACTCCATACACTTAAATACACCACACACACACACACACACACACACACACACACACACACAGAGGCAATATATAGAAACCAGTCACGGGGTTTCACCATGAGGCACTTACAAGGTAGGTCGATGGATGGGGCAAAATGAACATAAGGACCATTGATGGAAGAAGCCTAGTGAGAGAGTTGAGGATATGAGAACCTGGGGGCTTTAAACAGTAAGTACTGGGGTAAATTAATTGTAAGGCATGAATAGAAAATAAGAGAAGAAAATATGTAGTGAATAAGAAGCCAGTGGGGAACAAAGAGGGAATAGAAAAGAATTTCTCTGTATTTTCATTCTACGCTTTCATTGTCTACTTCTGCTTCCACGCCTTCTCATCACCACATATTCCAACCATCTTGACACTTGGCAAGAGGATAGTGGAGAAGTTGATGAATACTCCAACTGGATGTGCAGAAGGAAGGAGAAAAATATATGCAGAAATTGATCAAGGAAAATTATGTATTTGAAATTTATCATAGGCTTACATTTGTGTATTTCTGTTGTGGTATTCATCACATTGTATTTATCATGCTTTTGATTAGTTCAGCTTTTTGGATCTGTGGGTTTACATTTTTTAACACATTTGGAAATTTTTCCAATATTTCTTCATGTACAAAGGTCCCCCTCTTTGTACCATAGTCCAGAAAAGTGTCTCTGGAGGGACATACTTCACTTGTGTCCCTTCTCTCACAGATCACAGCCTATCGTCCAGTGTCTGAGACGGTTGCTTCGTATACTTTGTTTTCGGGCTGTTTACAGCAGAAGGATGAGTGTGATACCAGTTGCTCCAACTTTCCTGGAAATAGGAGTCCCACCATATTTGTATTCAGACTTTGTTTTTTTTTCTTTTCTCCTTACTAGTCAATAAGACCTTTCAAGGCAGTAAGAGGGTCTCATTCAATGCCTAACATGGAGTTAGCACATAGCGGGCGCAGTAAATACTATTGAAGGAAAGAATGAATGGCTATTGTTAAACTGATCCACAATATTTAGGGTCTCTGTATTTAGTTGAGACATTGGTGTAAATATATAAGTGCTTCTGTAACATGTGCTTTTTTAAGCAATAGAGGAAAATCTATCAAACTGAGTTCATATAAACTAGAGATCAATGCTAGGGTAAGCTAGTCTTACATTAAGATTACTTAAGGTTCCTTATAGCTGTGACACGCCAGTATCCAGAAATAGGAATCACACGTTTTCAGGTACCTATAGGACACTCGTGACAAGTTATTCTAGAATTCAAATTAGTGGTGGCTGTTTTTAACATTCATGAAGTTGGCAAATGCAGTTATGTACCTTCAGGGATTTCTGCCGCTAAGTATATACCAGGATTATAAACATCCAGACTATAGTTTCACTTACCTTAGTCTCCGATGGCCACAGACTGTGATGGCTTTTCATTTACAGAGCAGGATACATTGAGTTGGTCTTTCAGATGTCTATCTAGCTTTCTCTCTGTGGTCAAAAATAGACTTATAAATTAAGAATTACGGTCAACTGCACAAATTGGGCAGAAAAGAAGTCCTGCATTTTCTTGTTAAAGATTTCTCTCTGAAACCTTAATACAACACCTGTACAAGCGGTTGTATATAAGAAATACCTGTATCTGGAAGAATATAGGATTTGTGGAAGTCTTTTAAAAGTCTGTGATGCTTAAAATCTCTGGACATGGGAAATTTCCTATAATTAGAATACTTTTACCTAACTATTTAAAGCGTCCCTAAAATTCAGAATTATTCCAGTCCTAAACACACACACACACACACACACACACACACACACACACCACCACACACACTCGTGTGTACAAACCACATTACTGATAAGTTATTCCTGTTCTATAGGTCAACTCAGGGTTCATACAATATTGCTGTTATCAAAACCACAGCCTTTTAATACTTAATCACATTTGATCCACGGGATTCTTAAAATTTCCTTTTGTTTCTTTTTGTCTATATCTCTGGTTCCCTTCAATGACAGGCAGCAGTCTTGTAGGCCCAGGAACTCAGCTGTGAATGCGACCTTGGTTCATTCTTCCAGTTACCTTTGGCAACTCACCTTTTCATCTTGATGCTTTGATTACACAACATACCAGATGGAAATAATAATTTGATCTCCACATGAGTGTGAGGGAGCCCTGAAATTCTAATATAAGATAACAAAAGCTGGTTCATTGTTGAGGGACATTTTTTCAAAATAATGATCGTACTTGTTTAAAGCCCGAGTGAGATGACGTTTACAGAGCAGTGATTTACATTTGTGGTTCCAGAACTGTTCAGAACTGAAGGTTTTCTTTCAGTTTGTTTTTCTCCAACGTTCCCTCCCCCCTTGATTTACATTCCCCAGTTAAGAATTTAAAGTGAACCTTTGCCAAAGCCTCAGGTTCCACCTGGTTTGGGGTTGAAACCACATAAAGCCACTGAATTTTGCATAGTTTCCATTTGAAATGATGTATCAACTTAGTTTCTCTTTCCCTGTGAGCCAGGCTTACAGGAAACTTGGCCAGGCTTTCGATGAACCTGCTCTGAGTTTTGATTTTATATCAGACCCTAAAATGAGGCCACTCACCTAGTTCCGTCTTCCAAAAAGCTCCTATTATAATGTCCCCAGAGTGTGTCCTAGCAGCTGAGGCACAGTTATACCTTGTTTTAGTATAAGGTGAGGGAGAATTTCTCAGCTACTTGGAACCCATTCTAATTGAGAAACCAGTTCGACTCCATAACAGAGGCTCTTACTGTCAGGCATAACACTTTAAGGAAAGAATTTCTTTTGAAGTCTCAGCAAAAGGGTTTTCAAATAAATAGCTCAGTGAGACCAGGTTAATTCACTTTTTCTTTTGTTCCTTCCTTCACTTATGCATCATTTAATTCTCGGTGAGCAAAGTATTGAGAGCCTGACATTTGTGGATCTTACATTTTAGTGGCAGAAGACAGAAAATAAAACAAAACATAATACATAGGTCAAATATATATAGTATATTAGAAAGTAGTGAGTACTCTGAAATAAAAGAGAAGTCGAGCAAAAATTAGCAATCAGTGTAGGTTGCAATGTTAAGGAGGGTTCACAAGGAAAGTGTCATTGAGATGTAAGATTGGAACAAGACTTGAAAGTAGTGAGACACACCATTGTAAAGCAATTATACTCCAATAAAGATGTAAAAAAAAAAGTAGCAACTGGATATCTTGAGGAATTCCAGACAGAGAGAAGAGCTACAGCAAAGTCCCAAGATCCGTACACATTAGAGGAACCACAGTGAGACCATGATGATGGAAATAGAGTGAGGAGACGGAAGAGTGGTAGAAAATGAGATCAAATCAGTCACAATAGACCAGCACCTGACCTGTGAACCATGAGAAGGCTTTTGGTTAATTCTCTGGATGAAACGGAAGCCATTGCAGGATTTTGTACAAAAGGATAGTACATTCTCCTTTCTATTTTAAAAGCCTCTCTCTATCTGTCATGTTGAAGTAGACTACAGATGGCAAAGGTGAGGAGAGACTGATTACAAGCCTACTGAAAGAGAGAAGAGTGCTTCTGATTTAGTGATAGCAGTGGAAGTAGTAAAAAGTAGTCAGCTAGCTATCTTGGAAGCCAGAGTTAACAGTATTGCCTGACTTACTGAATGTGGTATTGGGAGGGGTGGGGAAGAAAAGAATCATGGATGCTTCAAAAGTTTTGGCCTGGGCTTCCCTGGTGGCGCAGTGGTTGAGAGTCCGCCTGCCGATGCAGGGGACACGGGTTCGTGCCCCGGTCCGGGAAGATCCCACATGCCACGGAGCAGCTGGGCCCATGAGCCATGGCCGCTGAGCCTGCGCATCCGGAGCCTGTGCTCCGCAACAGGAGAGGCCACAGCAGTGAGAGGCCCGCGTACAGCAAAAAAAAAAAGTTTTGGCCACAGCCACTGAAAGGATAGAGTTGTCATTAATTGAAATCAGAAAGGCTACAGTTGGAAGAGTTCTGGGGATGAAGAGAAGGAGTTCCGTTTTGGAAATCAAGTTCAAAGTGTCTGTTAGACCTCCACATGGAGGTATCATTGAGTCAGCAGGTGGTTGCGTTTATGAGTCTGTATTTGGGAATAGAGGTTTGCACTTGGAAGTCATTAGCATCATATCAACAAAGATGTGAGTACAGACAGAGGAAAGAAGAAAAGACTAGCCTCTGCCTCTGTGGTACTCCAACATTAAGAGGTCAAAGAGAAGAGGACAGATTAACAGAAGTTAATGAGGAGGAACCCAGTGAAATGGGAAAAGAAGAAGGGTAGAGGGGTTTCTGGTTTCTTAGAAACTGAATGAAGACAGTGTTTCTGGGAGGAGAGTGAATAACTATGTATGGCAGGTCCAGCATGATGAGCATTGAGAACTGATCGTTGGATTGATCTCCTTGGCGATCATTGGTGCCAAGTCTGAGAGCAACTTTGGTGAA
Organism: Globicephala melas; assembly: GCF_963455315.2. Classification (NCBI taxonomy): domain Eukaryota; kingdom Metazoa; phylum Chordata; class Mammalia; order Artiodactyla; family Delphinidae; genus Globicephala; species Globicephala melas. The sequence goes on from NC_083330.1 coordinate 14,343,881, forward strand.
GCAGAGGGAGAGAGAGCCTAATTGTAGTAGGCATATGAGAGAGTGGGAGAAGCAAAACTAAGACAGAAATATGGCAACACTCCCAAGGGCTTTGCTGCAACCGGAGCAAAGGAATGTGGAGCAGCAGTTGATGAGAGACAAGAAGGTTTCTAAAAGATGGAAGAAATAACAGCATGTTTTTATGCTTATGGGAAAGTTGTAATTTGGGGAGGAAGAATGATGATCTGAACAAAAGAGGGTAGCGTTGCTGGCGCTAAGATTTTTTGAAGAGGAGAGAAAAAGAAGTAGAACCTAGTACGCAGGTGTAGAACTGGCTTCAGACAATGAGAGCACAGATAATTCATCGACTCGAATAGATGAGAAAGCAGGATATTGGGGTGCAGAGGCTGGTAGGTGAGCAACTCGGGGATTGGGGTGGGGGGAAGCCTGTGGAAGTTCTCTTCCAGTTTCTCCCATTTCTTGAGTGAAGTCCGAACCGAAGTGATCTGCTCGAGTGAAGGAGGAGCGCTGAGGGTGTGAGGAGAGGGGAGGTGACTGGAAGGGCATCTCAGAGAATGGAAGAGCACCTGGACGAGGGAGAGCAAGCGTGGTTGCGTGGCTGCACTTGGGACTGTTCCGGGCGCCACATTTTTTTTCTAGGCATGTTTACTTGCACCGGTACAAATGAGGAGCAGGCAGGGAGCTGGATTTCACTAGGGTTTTGGTGCGCCAAGCAAGGATGGTGAAGTGATGGAGAAGGAAGTGGGTGGAGAGTATTTGCAAAGACTCATTATAATGACTGTGTAAAATGACCTTGACCTAGTTAGGAGGGGTTGAGGATGTCAAGGGAGGAAGGGCTGGTCAAAGAGTGGTTGGATCAAAGGACTGAAAAGCCCCTCTGCGTCTAGAATTGCTGGGGTTGGCATCGTGGAAAGACAAGACACGTCCGAGGGCAGGAGGCATGAAACTGAGATGACAGGAAGGTGACAGTACTAGCCCGGTACTGCTAAGGGCTGGGGATTGACTAGATCGGCCCCGGGAGTAGCTAGGGTAGAGGAGAGGTGGTCCAGAAAGGTAGAGGCTATGGAGCTGGTAAGCTCACATCACGAACTTTGAAATTTCCAAGAATTCAGACAGTGTCATAGTGAGGAGGGTGAGAGTGAAGCAGAAGCTAAAATCACTTGGAAATCAGGAGGAATGTCCTGGGGTCAATCTATGGAAGTAGTAGACTATGTAATCTAATAACACGAGCTGAAATACGATGAGAAATAAGAACACACAAACTGAAGGAGGAAGAGGGGGAGAGAGGTGCAGGCAAGCCGGCAGGTGAGCCGGCAGACTTTAAGGAAGATTTTAACATAACCGTCAGAAGATACACCCAAATTTGCATTCAGTTTTCCGGAATTATATTATTCAAAGACAGCGTGGTTACCCGTGAACCTGGATAAATCATTACATTTCATAAAAAGTGACATTTTGCCACAATGAATTTTTTCCCTTTCCCCTGCCAGAAGCCATCAAGATGCCCCATAACTTGCTGCTTCTTGATTTACAGGGAAATAAACAAGAATGTCCTTAGAAAGGTGCCAAACGATAGAAGCACAGAAGAAGGAATCCAGTTTAAGCATCGATGGTCTAGGCTTGCTTTCTGGCAATAATAAACCAAGTATCTTTGCTGGGAGAAAGAGCTGAAGTCTCTGAAGGGCAGTGAATAGTGCTTTATATGTATAGCGGTGACTTTATCACCCCTTTTTATGGTTTTGCATCTTCTCCCTACTTTAACAACAGATCATTCAGATGTGAATTTATTTTGATGACATCTATACGATTTTATGCCTGTAAAAGTAATAGTGTTTATCCTGGTGATGGCTCAGGGGAGATGATCAAATTTTTATATTTTCATCATTAAGCCATATTCCATTCTTGATGCCGTAGGCATATTTGAAAAAAAATTTCCTGGAAGTCAGGAATGGCACCTTGGTCGGATTCTGTACAGATCTGAGCCCACAGATACTCAGAAAGTGCTCAGTGAGACTAAGTCACTCGACTGTTAATCCCGTTGTAAGTTTCATTTTGTAGTGGAAACAAATCCTGTGTTTTATTGGAGTGGAATCAAGAAAGATGGCCAGGCAGAAGTTCCCCTTTTTGTGTTTATGAGTCATGTCTTTGCCTGTGGTGAGTCAGGGCAAGGATGACACCAGGTGACTTGTTTCAAAAATCAGTCAAGCAGAAGAAACCTTCCTTGCACTCTTCTAGGAAATCAGGTAGGGAGAAAGAAATATTCATATGGGGAAAGAACGTTAAGTAGAGGGTTTTTAATAAATTAGGATCTTGCTTATACTTGACTGTAAATAGCAATTATAAATTACAGTGAGTTTCCCAGGCGGCTGATACTATGTGAAGAGGATTTTGTGGGCTTCCCTTGAAATGGCAAATCTCAATTATTCATTCCATTTGATAAATGTCAATGCATACCTTCCATGTGCAGGATATTGTGAGGACGTGATGTTGGGTGTGACCCGTGGGCTCTGTTCTCAGAAGCTTACATTTTAAGATGACCCTAAGACTGCCTGGTGTGAGCTGAAGCTCCCTGCCAGTGTGATTGCGAGAAACTGCATCTTTACAAGGGTCATGAGTGGTCTTTAGCTCTTGGTACATATATCTCAAAACTCGTAAGTGGCTGATAACTCCAGCTCTATTGTTTGTTAGAATATATTTCAGAAAAATGATCAGAAGTTAATAATGTAAACAAGGTTGTACTGTAGAGAACAGGGAACTACATTCAATGTCCTGTGATAAACCATAATGGAAAAGAATATGAAAAAGAATATATGTATATAAAACTGAATCACTTTGCTGTACAGAAGAAATTAATACGATGTAAACTATCTATACTTCAATAAAATAAATTTTATAAAAGGAAGTTAAGGGCTTCCCTGGTGGCGCAGTGGCTGAGAGTCCGCCTGCCGATGCAGGGGACACGGGTTCGTGCCCCGGTCCGGGAAGATCCCACATGCCGCGGAGCGGCTGGGCCCGTGAGCCATGGCCACTGAGCCTGCACGTCCAGAGCCTGTGCTCCACAATGGGAGAGGCCACAGCAGTGAGAGGCCTGCATATCACACACACAAAAAAAAGGAAGTTAATAATGAAAATTGGCCAGATCTTCCCAAGAACTGTAAAGTTCGTAAGTACAAATTGCTAACACAACCAAATGCCAGACTTCTGCTGACACTCGCCAGCTTAAGGATGCTCAGGACCGTGGCACGAAATATTTCCCAGTAACTTTTTCATCAACTAGGTGTTCTGAGTTCAACAAAATCCCTTTTCTCATATTCTAAGTGTGGTTAACATCCAGGCAGAGAGCCCTCCTTCAATAGCCTTGAAACAGAAAGGGCTTCCTCCCTGAGCTATTGGCTGTGTTTTCATGCAAAGAAGAATTTAAACTTATGGACTTTTGTTCCCGAAGATCAACCTGTCTTTTCTTAAATTTTATTTTATTAGTCAGTCTGTTAAAATGATTTTTTTATTAGTCAATATTTTTAAATGTTTCTGTTTCAAAATACTTGTTTGCTGAAGCTTATAGACTGAGGTTTTGTGAGTTCCACTCGTTATGGGATTTGCTTCATGAGAAAGATAGAAAAAAAAAATCAAAATAACCACCTCTTGTAAGTGTCTGAAAGATGGGAATAATCCAAAAGTACTTTAAACAAAACTCTAGAGATGCAAACAATAAAATGTCAGTGTGAATGGTTCTTGTTTGGCTTCAGCTGGCAGCTTGAGTGAGGATGGTCTTGAGAGTTCCCGTCCAGTTTGCAAACAGGGGAAACAACCCGCTAGCCAGCATATTGTTCCATAGGAGGCCTTGCAGTAGGAACCAAAATACTACAAAAACCTTACAATAGCCATGTCACTGGGGGCAAGTGAAAAGACAAGGCGAATGACCAGCAGAGCAAGAGGAAAGAACCGGAGGTCAGAAGGACAAAGGGCTCTGCGGAAAGGGCCAAAGGTGTCATTCCAGATGCCCCAAGCCAGAGGATGGCTGGTGTCAGCAGGAGATTCCTGGGCAGCTTAGGGACTAGGCAGGCACAGCGTTTTGGTTTACTTAAAATACCAGTTACGCAGAAACCAGAATTGCACGTGTCTCCAAAGGATGTATTTTTCCACATGTCCCTAAGTAAATAGAGGATAGACAGAAAGCTGGATAGATAGATTAAATGAAAAATAAACAACCATTATCCATACAGATTTAAAGGCTTAAAAATGAATGAGATTCTCAGCGTGTGGTTCCTATCCATATAGTGTGGACACGTGTGTGTGCGTGCACGTGTGTGTGCGTGTGCGTGTGAGTATTTCTCTAGAACTGCAGGGAAAATGCATGATGAAAATGATGCTTGGATAATAAAATCCGTATGTGTTTCACTGGGGTGGAGCAGAGAGAGACAAAGATGAGGGAGATGAGAAAGCGGGAATATGTAAATAGTTTGATTTCCTACCCTCCCCCCACCCCCAGGATAATGCACTAAACTAAAAGAAGGCTAGTTTTGCTAAATAATTTAAGCCAAACAATAAAATGTGATCTATTCACCAGTTTCTTGCTTTCCCAGTAACTCTTTTTATGTCCAAGCCCACAGTCTCTATCTTCTTCTAATCCCTTTCAGTCTTCTTGCCCTTTGCCCCATGTGACCTTTGGCACATTACCTCCTAACCTTAAAAATGAGGAGTTCAGAGTTTCCTGGAGATTTTGATGCAACCACCTGCTGTTCTCCTCTACTCTTTCTCCCACCACTGAATTCAAATAGAATTGGCAGACTGTATAAATATGCTAATTTTATGAGCCACCCTAAATCCCCAGTTCAACAATTCCTGTGAGATGGGACAGTTGTCATGATTGGTTGGATTTCATAATTCTCCCACCACTACTCCAATAGGAAAAAGAATGAAAAATCTTATAGACAGGAGCAAATTCTAATTTCTTCTCTCATACAGAAAGTCAGTGAAAAAGTTAGATCTGATTCTCAAAAGATGGGTCAGTTTAGGATTGTGCTTTGAGATTGAGGCAACTCTTGATGTTTTTTTCTTGTAATACTTGGTTTTCTTTAATTATATACTGGTAAACTCTGCCTAGAAAACTGGAATATTTGGTTACCTAAAATTTTCTTTGAAAAATCCAACTTTCAGATATACAACTCTTAGAAGACAGGGTCATATCAATGTCACCTGAGGCAGGGTGTCGCTTAGGTCTGGGGGTAGGGATGAAATGAGATCACCACGCATGGCTTTGGGATATCAGTACTGGTGAGATGTAGTCTCGCTGGGGAAGGCGGGGATCATGGTAAAAAGAAGTAGAAACTATGAGAGGGGAAATATGTTTAAGTTGTGAAAATAAACTGGTGACAAAAATGGTAACTTACAGGGAGCTTACTGTGTGCTAGCTATGGCCCTAAGAACTTCACATATATTAGGTTATTTAACCCTCACAATATCCATGAGGTGGGTACTATTACATCATCTGTATTGATGAGGAAGCTTCATTCCAGAAAGTTTTAACTTGTGCAGGTTCTCTTAGCTAGCACACAGCAGACCCCAAATCAAAACCCAGCTTGCCAGTCCCCAAACTCACGCTTATTATAAACCACTGTGATAGATGAGAAAAGAGTGCGTGTACCTAAGAAAGGGGAAAAGAAGTAAGGATCTTATGAGAAAGCCATTAGAAAATTCCTTTGAACCATCACTGATAGAGCTGCTAAACTTTCAGGACACCTGTACTCCTTATTCTCATGCATTATTAACAGTTAACACTAACTCTCACTACGAAACTGAAAGGTGACTTCAGTCACTCATGAAATCAATCTTCTTTAGAATCCTATTATATTAGTTATCTATTGTTGCATTAAAAATGACCCTGAATGTTTGTTGCTTAAAAGAACAATCGCCATTTATTATCTCATATAATTTCTGGGGGTTTAGGAACTTGTGGGAGGTTCTGGTTCGGAGTCATGCATGACATTGCAGTCCGAGACCTTACCCAGGCCTGCAGTCATCTGAGGCATTGACTGGGGTCAGAGGGTCCTCTTCTAAGCTGGCTCACTTACATGGCTGGCACATGGGTGCTGGCCGTTAACAGGAGGTTTCAGTTCCTTGCCAAGTGGACCTCTCTCCGCGGAGCTGCTTGAGTGCCCTCACAACACTGCGGCCTGCTTTCCCCAGAGCAGGTGATCTAAGACGAGGAGGTAGAGCAGCAATGATTTCTGTGGCCTCCATCACATCTGCAATATGCTGTTAGTTACCTGGGTCACCCTACTAAGCAACACAAAGGCGACTACCGGGGGTGAGAATCATGGGGGCCCGTGCTGGAGGCTGGCTGCCACACGTGATCAGGTTGTTAATGATACCGTTTGGTGTTCATGTTTTCGGCTTCAGTGCGAGACCAACAGAGAGATGAAATAAAAGCAGTAAATACATTCAAAGAGTTATGAATGCAGCGGGCAATCTGCCCTCCATCTGTCCCAGGAAAACTAGAGTTTGAGGAATCTTGCTGGACTAGCAACGGGTCATCCTCTTGCCCTACTGCTGACATCAAGTGTAGGACTGTGTCGGAATATAAGGCTCATCGAGACACTCAGCCATCAATCACTTTGAGCAACAGAAGAAGTAGGCATGTTCAGGACTACTCTCCGTATGCATTCGTTTATGTGACAAATATTTATTGGGTACCTATCAATGGCCAGGACTACAGTCTGTGCAGAATCGGAGACATAGTGAACCACTGGGAAGGCTCAGTCTGTTATTCTTAGAGATTCTTTGCTAAAATGAACCTTAGAGATAATTCAATATCTCCACCACCCCTTATTACAAATGAGAAAATTGAAGTCTCCAGAAAACCAAAACTTGCTTATTATCATCACATGGTTATGCCTATTCCGCCCTGACTTCTCATTCATGAAATCACAGTCAAAACAACCATGATTCATCTGGTTACTTGAGTAGAGGAAAAACTATGAAATCCATGGAGAACCTCTCAAAACAACTGCCTAAACTGTTTTTCATTTTTTATTTCATCATTTAGGAAATCTCTCTGTTGGTCTTGCCCTGAAGCAGAAAAACAAACCCACATCACCCAACAGTACCATTAATAAACGGGTAGTGTGCAGCAGCCGTTCTTCAACACAGGCCTGCAACTGTCTGTACTCCTTTCTAGGGTTCAGTCAAGGGTCATAGGTTGTTTATGGACATGTAGTCTGGTTCCTTTATTTTAGAAAGAGGAAAATCTAACTAACCCTCAATACTGGCATTGACCCACACCTAAATTAACACTTTCTATGCCTTTTGACCAACATATCAAATCAGACAACTGTCCTTTCCAAAGTGGTTGGAGCTATTGGTATCCTGCATAAGGAAGTTCTGAGAAGGGGTGGAGTGAGAAAAAGGGAAAGGACACGTTGAGGACCTCCTGTGTGCCGGGAGGATGCTAGCATTTCTGCGCTCTTGCCAGCTCTTTAATCCCCACAAGAACGGTAGGAGGTGATAGGCGTGATTCTTATTCCACTTTACAAAAGAGAAAAGTAAGAAAAGGTAAGTAATTTGCCCATGGAAGCTCAGGGAGCAAGAAGCAGATTTGGGACTTAAATTCAGGTCTCCCTGAGCCTGTGTTCTCACTCACCACGCTGTCCAAGTACCACTTGAAACTAACTTCTCGACGACCAGGCCTAGCTCACTTCCATGCTCTCCTTAGACTGTCCATGTTGCTTTATAAGCGTTGATCTTTAAAAGGCTATTTTTGTTTGTTTGTTTGTTTTGCGGTACGTGGGCCTCTCACTGTTGTGGCCTCTCCCGTTGCGGAGCACAGGCTCCGGAGGCGCAGGCTCAGCGGCCATGGCTCACGGGCCCAGCCACTCCGCGGCATGTGGGATCTTCCCGGACCGGGGCACGAACCCGTGTCCCCTGCATCGGCAGGCAGACTCCCAACCACTGCACCACCAGGGAAGCCCAAGGCTATTTTATCTTCAGGTTTGCATATATGTATGAATGAAGAGCTTCCAAAAATACAGGTATCTCCTTAATAATAGTATTCCTTTTTAATTTCCCTTTTCCCACCAGTAGGGCACTCTGCCCACAGTAAACTCCCAAGGTAGTTGTTGTTCTCACGGCAAATTTTCAGCCAAGCCGCCACCAGCCTCCTCTGTCTCCATCCCAGGCCACTGAGTGTTCCCTTCTACTGGTGGAGAAAAAAGTGATTTCTCATTTTTTAAGATCACGTTATTTTCCCCCAAAACTTGTGTAGATTATAACCCCTAAGAAAGTCTTTCTTAGTCAATACATTGGGCTGCTTTGGAGTTGTGATTACAGTAATTAATATGGAAGCTGAAAAGTCAATTGTATTGTGACTGAGAGAGGTCCCTACTGGGACTCTAGATCTTAACATCATCTTAGAAGTATTTTCTATCCTGGAATCATTTTTTTAAATGTAGACACTTTATAATACTTTTTATTTCTTTTTCTCTTTCTTTGTAATTCCCAAGAAGGCTTTTTCCTTTGTTTCTGCTTATGCGTTGGTTCCATAGCTTAGAGTCACCATAGACAAGAGAGGCTAAGCTGATTAAATACACCACCACCCTCTTTGGAGGGAATGCTTTACTACCAAGTTCAGGAATTCACATCCTTAATGGCAGTCTCAGCTGAAGACCTGAGACTCACTTGCCTGCTGATGACGTACAGTAGGATAATTTTTAGCTTTACTGACGCTCCAAGAGGAACACAAGTTAGGGGATAGGAAGCAAGGGTATTAATGCAGTCACCACTCTCCATTCAGGAACATTGAGACACAAGCCCTTAGATGAAGCAACGTATCCACTTAGATGACGAAATTGTTCTTCAGGTCATCATAGAACCTCAAACTTTATATCTTTTATTTAAAAGTCTTTTTTTTTTTCTTTTGCCCAAGGGTCTTGCAAGGAAACGAGTCATTCTATGTCTTAATATAAGTGTTTCAAAACAGACCCATGAGAAAGCTTTAAGCTTCATTGAACCTTAAAGGAATTTTCAATTTTTAGGGAGAAAAAAATCTTCAAGTTTTTTTTTGAGTTTATTTTATTTTTTTTACATCTTTATTGGAGTATAATTGCTTTACAATGGTGTGTTAGTTTCTGCTTTATAACAAAATGAATCAGTTATATATATACATATGTTCCCATATCTCTTCCCTCTTGCATCTCCCTACCTCCCACCCTCCCTATCCCACCCCTCCAGGCGATCATAAAGCACCGAGCTGATCTCCCTGTGCTATGCGGCTGCTTCCCACTAGCTATCTACCTTACGTTTGGTAGTGTATATATGTCCATGCCTCTCTCTCACTTTGTTCCAGCTTACACTTCCCCCTCCCCGTGTCCTCAAGTCCATTCTCAACGTCTGCGTCTTTATTCCTGTCCTGCCCCTAGGTTCTTCAGAACCTTTTTTTTTTTTTTAGATTCCATGTATATGTGTTAGCATATGGTATTTGTTTTTCTCTTTCTGACTTACTTCACTCTGTATGACAGACGCTAGGTCCATCCACCTCACTACAAATAACTCAATTTCGTTCCTTTTCATGGCTGAGTAATATTCCATTGTATATATGTGCCACATCTTCTTTATCCATTCATCTGTCGATGGACACTTAGGTTGCTTCCATGTCCTGCCTATTGTAAATAGAGCTGCAATGAACATTGTGGTACATGACTCTTTGAATTATGGTTTTCTCAGGGTATATGCCCAGTAGTGGGATTGCTGGGTCATATGGTAGTTCCATTTGTAGAAAATCTTCAATTTTTAAAGAACAAAACAAAACAAAAACACTGGGCAGCACTATGAATAGAACAGATTCATTAGCATTGTGAAAAACAGGTCACTAGCTCCTTTTTTTCCCAAAACAACAGCAGATACTTCGCCGCCACTATTAACTGTTAGAAAAGTCAGCTCATACACAGAAAGGAACTAGTGCTTTCACTACCCTCTGAAAGAAGAGAATGCATTGTATGGTCTTTAAATGCATTCTACAGTAAGAAAATGGAAAAAGAATGCAAGAGGAAAGTGGGCAACTACCCGCTTGACCCTTAGATATCATAGATTTATTACTAATCAGAATAATTGTGAATACAAATAAAATTTCGATGTGAATATTGATTAATCTGAATGTACTAATATAAGAACATCACAGATTAGAACCTTGACTGACCAAGTGATTAAGAACAATTATTTGACTCTTCCTGTTTCTAATAGAGTCTTCTATGTGCTTGCTTTTCTGAAAAAGCTATTAAAAAACCTGATCACAGATACCTACAATCCCAGCGAGGCCAGGGTCGTATTGGGCTGTGGAGAGTGGTAAAACCTAACTCGAAAAGCCCGTGAGCCATTTGTTCCAAAACCAAACAAGTTGGAAAGAATGTGGTTATTTTACCCCTAATCTGGCACTACTGTGATATTAAAATCAAAGGCTGGTTGTGAATAGCTGAAAACTCCATAAACAAAGTTGAAAGGCAAACAACGGACCGAGAGAAATATTTGCAAGGTTCAGTTGTAAAGTCGACTATTTTCCCCAGCTTAAGGGAGTTTTATTCTTAGTGGTTGTGATAATGACAAAAACCATGACATGGAATGGAAATGATAAGGAAGCTCTCAGTGGTTTAGGAAGATCTTCTGTTAATGACTTTAGTGAGAGCTACATGATCCAAGTTCACCTTGAGACTGAATATACTTGCTAATGTACGTTTCACATTATTGAACGCTTCGGTTCACTTACTTTGCAGTTCATGCAGGAAGTAGCTACTAATTAAATAGGCAATCTCCAAGGGCCAAATGAAAATTGAAAAATTCAGGAAGCAGTAACACATGCTTTGTTTAAATGTCTGTAATATCATATTACATCTTTAGAGCCAAACGGATCTTTGAGAAACTCCAAAATTAAGAGCTACACAATGGCTTTTTGCTAAACCGTGCATCGTCAGTTTTCGTGCTAAATTGTGCATGGTCAATAGTAAGTAACATGGGTGACTTACTGTTAACTCAGTTTTTAAGGGAATTCTTTGTATGCCGTAAGAAACAAGGATCTAGTGCACTTGGAGATACCAGCTGTGAAGAATAGGGGTGTATTTCTAGAAGCATCACCAGTCATTTGAGGTTTTATAATACATAAGAACAATTGCCAGAACTTATATCTGTTTTATTACCAGTTCAACCTTCAACTTTGATGAAATCAGCTTGATCTTCCATATGTCATGGACTGCATTTCCTTGACAAATGAATGGATTCTAAGACTTTATTTCCCCACTCTTGAGACTTCAGAGACATGAGACAAGATAGTAGTACTCACAGGCAATTTGAGGAGGTTGGCGAGATTGCAAATTTCCCAGTCCTGTGAAATGAATGGTACATTGATACAATCAATGTCATACATATTTAACAAGAACTGTATCTTTAAATTGTCCTAAACACAAAAGTCACCGTTCATAATTAATTCTTAAGCGAAAAAAATCTTAAATAATTCAGATAGGAATGGGCTGATTGGAAGTGAAATAATAGTAGGATTCATAAGGGTTGTTTGAATCATAAAAGCAAGCTGTTTTTTAAAAGTTTTACATTTTGTGTGTGTGTGTGTATGTAATTTAGAATACTTCGGGTTGAAATAGAAAAAGAATCAGCTCAAATTGGTTTAGGCAACAAGGGTGTTTTGGCTTACAAAGGATAATTCCAGGGACCACTGCTCACTGCAGCTGGAGCTGTACTGGAGCTCAGTTAAAATCTCCTACTCTTTTTCCTTCCATGCCTCTCTTGGCTCTGCCTGCTGCAGAGAGCTCTGTGTTTAGACATGTGTATGCCCTCATGTTCACAATGTGGCTGCTGCCGCTCCAACTTTTCATCCTCACAGTCTTAAGTCAGTGGATGACAGTGCTCAGCTCAAACAACATGGCTTCTGAAGTGAGTCTCACCAGCTCTGAATGACTTGGCTTTGGCCAACGCTTAGTCTTTGAAACAATCACTCTTGCTGAGGAGAGGGAAAAAGAATGCATTCCATAATGGGAGAGGGGCAGGAGGTGTGAATATTCCTAAAAGTCCATGGGATACCAAGGGGGGGAGAAATGATTCCCCCAAAGCCAAAAATCAGAGCCATTTACAAAAATAGAAGGCAGTTGCTGGATACGAAAAAGGCAAATAGCCCCTCTGGCGCCATGACATATGAAGTAAAGCTCTAGCCTTATATACTTCTAATATAAAATCCATGAAACTGGCTTAGATAAGATGAAGGTTCCAATTGGTAAACCACATGCCAACTGGCAGAGAACAACGTAACCACCCTTGTCCAAGGGGAAACCACGAGAGCCCTGTCTGCCATCACTAGCACCCCACACTTGATGGTGAAAATCACCTAGATGCTGGAAACCTCCATCGATTGGACTTGATCATGATTTTTTCTACTATTTATGCCCAGGTGTTTTGCACACATCATCTCTCCTCCATCTAATCCTTCTGGTTTTGTTTGGTGTTGAGCACAAGCACCTTGTTTGTGGGAGCCACGAAGCCCCACGCCTGCGCTTACGTGCATAAATTCATCTTGCAGCTCATAAGAAGGCATCATCTAGTTCCGATTCAAACAGTGTTTAGAGGATCAGAAAGTGAATGTTGTTCCCTTTCATCAGATGTGCTACAGAAATTCATTTTCTCCATACTTTGTATAAACTCCATGATCCTGAGTGTCACTTGCAATTTAAATTAGAAGTAGTGGATGTCTGGAAACAACCTAAATGCCCATTTACGGGTAAGTGGATAAAGAAGACGTGATACATGTATAAATGGAATATTATTCAGCCATGAAAAAAGAATAAAATAATGCCATTTGCGGCAACATGGGTGGACCTAGAGATTATCATACTAAGTGAAATAAGTCAGACAGAGAAAGACAAATATCATATGATACCACTTACATGTAGTAATCTAAAATAAATGAACACAAATGAACTTATCTATGAAACAGAAACAGACTGACAGACGTAGAGAACAGACTTGTGGTTGCCAAGGGAGAGGAGAGTGGGGGAGGGAAGGATTGGGAGTTTGGGATTAGCAGATGCAAACTAGTATACATAGGATGGATAAACAGCAAGGTCCTACTGCATAGCACAGGGAAATATATTCAATGTCCTGTGATAAACCATAATGGAAAAGAATATGAAAAAGAACGTATATAGATGTATAACTGAATGACTTTGCTGTACAGCAGAAATTAACACATTATAAATCAACTATAGTTCAATAAAGTAAATTTTTTAAAAAACAACTGATGTCCTACCATCACTACGACGTATCAGAGGACATTCAGACTCTCTTTGCAGCCTGCTATTTATGTTTATAAATGTCTGTGGTAAGCAGGACACCCCACTACTCAGCACATTTGGCTGGGGGCAGTGGCAGACGGGAACCCGTTAGCCACATTCTCCAGGCTAAAGTGGGTTGCATGTTAAGATAATCATTTGGCAAACAAAATTACTAAGGATGGAGCCCCAGATCCCAGACAGTGGAAGATATTTCCTTCTCCTAGGGGTGCTTGGTACGTTGATTCACTAGATAAGAGTCTATTCATTTAGAGCAGTGTGGCAGATGTATTGTCCAATTTTTAGGCCAGTATTTCAGAAGAATAAGCTACAGAAACATGACACGGAGTGGAAAGTGCCAGGAAGTCTGGTGAGATGGTAGAAGACCATGTTCCTGCCCAACGTGGCTCTCCCGACTAGCCGTGTAACGTTGGAAAATCTGTTTAACCTGTCCGTACCTCAGTTCCTTCAGCTGAAATGGAGAAAATAGTCCTGCTTCCTCAGTTTTATGTGCTGTTACTGCACTGTTCTTGGCACCGACCGTGGGCTCAATCAACGTGAGCTTTTATTCTTAGCATCTCTGACTCACATTGGGCACATCCGTAAGAGCATCTGTGCCCTTGGGAGAGAGCGAAGCTGAGCTGGAACTTTCAGAGCATCCTCTCCTTTTCTCTCTGCAGGTGGAAGGAGATTAGCTCATGAACCAGGTGCAAATACCCAGATTTCTGGGCATCCCCAACAGCACATGGTACGCAGTGGGGTGCTTTGGAGGTCTGTTGAATGAATGCTGGGACCCTGGCTGCAAATTCCTTCTCAGCCCCTTATCAATCACTTAGTAGTTTCATACATTTCTTCTTAATAACCTCCACCCATGTCCTGTTTGTGGATTTCTGTTGCCAGAAACTATGATTAAGTATGTATAATTCTGTTAAGAGATTTTCTTGATCCAGCTTCTGGTCTCCAAGGGTATACCATATTATAGAGATATAAAAACTCTTAGCTCTGCTCTCAGCATGGGTGTGGGCATCTTAGGGGTACCTCAGCAACGTGACTCATTCAAGAAGAGCCTTCCTCATACTAAACTGCTCCGTGACAGTCAAATCATGTGTTTCCCATTTTTCCCATAAAGGGCAAAGCGGCTTCCAGAAATGCTTCATGCCTGCCATGATGTCAGAGGCATGGAGGCTAACCTCTGACGTTTGAAATGAGAGTCTGTGACGTGTAGTGCTTTGTGCAATATAAGATGACAACTTTTGACTTTCAACTTCTCGCTTCTTTAGTTGGTTTTCAGATTCCTGGGAGGCTGTGTCCTTTCTGGGCTCTTTTAACCGTGCATCTGGAATGGAAATATTATACAACCTGAGAAAATGACTTTTGGCGGGGAGCAGGAGGGGAGAAGTAATCAGCCTGCTTTTTGCTTTGTTTGCATATTGATTTCTTAGTTTGTTTTGCCTTTTTTTTTTTTTTTCTGAGCAATTGAACTCTTTCCAGGCACATGCTTCTCACCCCTGATCTCCTACACAAGCCCTAGAAACTAAGTAACTTCAGGTCCCACACCCATTTGCTGTGTTTAGTGTCTAGAAATTTGGTTTGAGATTTCTAGGCTTATGCACTAAGGCCAGAACCCCTTTCTCGAATATTCAGGAGTCTGCCCCAAGTAGGCGGGAAGTTTAGTGAGTTTTGGAAGCACTTTTCTAGAAGATGAGGGAGGAATAGTTAGTGATGGTTTCTGTGGAAAGTTGGAAACAAAGCACTGAGCAAAAATGAGGCAATGAGAAAAAACAGACGGTCCTGTCATGCCTGAACCTTCCCACACTATAATCTTCTTTCTGTTTGCAACCTGCAGTGTATTTCCAAAACAAAGTGAGATAAGCCAGGACTGAGCCCTGCAGCTGTATACCGGCTAGTGTTCAGGGCTGTCTTTGAAAAGAACAGGGGCACGTGTGTCCGAGAATCCCTCCCTCTGCTCTCACACTCACCTTGCTATCACCTCATTTGCCAAAAGGCTGATGGGAAGGCTTCGGAATCCAAATACCTGAGCCTTTGTTCTCGGAAAGGACAACTTAACAACTAAGCGATGGCTTTCAAACTGATTGGGAGTAAAGTCAGGCGTTCACAGCTTTTCATTCTTTTTTTGAGTCTACTGAATGAAAATGATCCTTTAGAGAAAGATTGCAGCTCACTGAAAAAGGAAAGGCTTTTAAAGATGAAAGATCACGTGCTATTTGAAAAAGGCGTGCCCTCATTTTTCTTCTATTATACTATGATATGCAGATATGAAAAGATCTTGTCCCAGGCAATTGCTAATCAGATACTTAGGTAGGCTTGAAAATACCAGGGGGTGGGGCAGCCAATTCCTTTTTTACGATATTTTACATTTGGGTTGAAGAAGCACTCGTAAAGGAGTACATTACCATCTAGACATCCATTCTTTTATTCCACAAACATTTACCAAGCCCCTGTGGTGTGCTAAATTCTGGGTGGGCTCTAGAGGGACAGTGGTAGAATTCCTGGTGTGTGAGTGGCAAGGCGAGGTCAAGGAAGGCCTCACTGAGGTCTGAATTTTCTTAGTGAATAAACAAGAGATCAACCATTTTGGTGGGAGTGGAGTTGGTTGGGCACATACCATGCTGGTGCTTGAATCTAGAAGGCCTTTTTAACACTAAAGCCATGTTTGGGAAGACGTTGAGTTTTGAACAGAGAAGAGACGTGGTTACGCTAGCATCTAAGAAGATTGCTCTGGTTCCCCAGGGGAGTTGAAGATGAATTTAAGAGGAAGCAGGTAGGAGACAGACCATTAGAAGCTGTTAGTGATCTGGAAAAAAGAAGGTGGCATAAACTATGGTAGTGAAGAAAGAAATAGAGAAAAGGGAACAGAACTGAGAAACGTTTAGAGAACAAAATCGACAGGTTGAGTGACTGATCTGATGAGGGGGGAAGGTGCCGGAATAGATGGAGAAATGGGATCCATGTGGGCTCCGGATCCATTTATCACTCATGGAATGATAGCTGTGCCGTGAAGACAGAGACACTGATAAGACCCTAAGCCACTTTTCCCCCTGACACAATGACATAGATTATTTTCTGTAAATAGAGACCAAAATATTAGAGTACCTAATATTTACAAGTCATTTCGTGTTTATCAAGTACTCCATGAATTTTCAGTCATTTGGAAGACAGGCAGAGCTATTACATTTTAGAAACGAGAAACTACTGATTCAGAGAGGATGTTGACTTCTCCAGAATCACACGACTAGTAAATGAGACAGCAGAACTTCCAAATCTGTCTGTCCTTCTGCTCTGGCAGGCCTACTTCTGTTTCAAGGAGCTGTCTCCGTGCCAGGACAGAGGCATAGGCTGTTTGGCTTGGGGATGGTGTTTCCCACCCAGGTTTCTGTGCCTGCTTGTGTGTGTTGCTGAGACCATGGTTAGGAGTGCATGTTCTTGCTACAGGATGACATTCGAGAGCTCCACTCTAGATAAATATTTATTATGCCTTCTTTTTCCTTTTGCCAGATAGAATCCACAAGTGAAAGACCGATGGAAAGTTTCCAGGGAAATATACCCGATGTGTACCCTCCCATACCTTCTTCAGGGGCATAACTTCTCCTGGGCGTCACCACTTTAAAACCCTGAAGAAAGTGGGAGAGGGTTTCGCAAATTTTAGGGATGTGGGTGGGGTAGGGGTGATGGCATTTCTTCATGCTACAAATGCAATTTATTCATTTGAGCAACTCCCTTAAGACAGAACTGGCCACAGTGAAAATATTCATGGAACGTGAAGGAAACTGCCTTAACTTAGCTGTGCATTAAGTGCAACGGATAGCTCACATGTGATCATGATGGAAGGTTCTATAATGTAGTAGGAGAGTACAAGGTGAGGGGTTCCTTCTCTGCCTTGAGAAACAGCCATTTGGGGTCAGTCACTTAGCCTCTCTGAATCTGGTTCCACCCCTACAAAAATAGGGAGTACTGCCAAGGGTTACTGGGAGATTCCAATTAGAAAAGGTATGCGAAATCTTTGTACAGTATACATTTGGTTACTCAAGGTATCTTTGATTACTCGAGACCTCCATTTCCTCAGTTCTAAAAGAAGTTAAATAAGATGATTTGTAAAGTCCATCCTTGATTTTATGAGTCTGTGACTTCTGTGAGTCTGTGCTTCTGTGAAGTGGACATTTAGATTGGCTGTCCAACTGATTCTTCTTATTGGTCAAATCAGACTACTTTTTTTTTTTTTTAACTCTAAAAACACCACGGTACATAATACATACAAATATAGAAATTAAGGCTCTGATTTTTTTAATAGTCTATTTTCAATATCTCTACATAATATTTTTTGGACAGATAGCAACATCAGTTTAAAATCCTCATAGCCCAATTCAATTCTCTAGAACCCAACATCCTAGTAGTCCCTCTGCATTGGCGGTGGGCCACAAAGAGATGACAGGTGTGGACTTCCCTGGTGGCACAGTGGTTGAGAGTCCGCCTGCCGATGCAGGGGACACGGATTCGTGCCCCGGTCTGGGAAGATCCCACATGCCGCGGAGCGGCTGGGCCCGTGAGCCATGGCCGCTGAGCCTGCGCGTCCGGAGCCTGTGCTCCGCAACGGGAGAGGCCACAGCAGTGAGAGGCCCGTGTACCGCAAAAAAAAGAAGAGAGATGACAGGTATGTCAAGATGCCCATGTCCGCAGTTCAGGATGGCTGGGAAGGGCCAGACTGGCCAGAGTCCCCTCATCTGCTTACTCCAATGTGCTGTGCATAATTGATATTTTTATTTTCTTTGTGTGCCACATCGTGCAACAGTTTGGAGAACACAATCTACACTAATCAAATTTACCAAAAAATTTCCATTTCCTGGTAGCTAAACATAAATCAAATTGAATAAGGTATTTTTGTTTGTGCATTCATATTTTTTCCTCCTAAACTTTGCTAGTTTATTAATGGCAACGTCGGAGTAACCATTAGTAATTGTTATGGAGTCAATCTCACCAGTCTAAGAATAGTGTGTCACTTATGTATTACTTTGAGTTTCTAAAATCCTAATTTGAGGTATATAACTGACACGCAACTGAGACATATATGAAGAACAAACCCTTTTTCTTTATTCCTGTCGTGCCCCTAGAGAATGGACTTGAGGACACGGGGAGGGGAAAGGGTAAGCTGGGACGAAGTGAGAGTGGCATGGATATATATACACTACCAAATGTAAAATAGATAGCTAGTGGGAAGCAGCCGCATAGCGCAGGGAGACCAGCTTGGTGATCTGTGACCACGTAGAGGGGTGGGATAGGGAGGGTGGGAGGGAGACGCAAGACGGAGGAGATATGGGGATATATGTATATGTATAGCTGATTCACTTTGTCATAAAGCAGAAACTAACACACCATTGTAAAGCAATTATACTCCAATAAAGGTGTTTAAAAAAAAAAAAAGAACAAACCCTTTTTAAAAATTCCTTTAAAGCATAGAGACCTTGGGTTTCAGGAGGTTTTTTTTAGAAAATCCTTGCTATTCAAGTTAAGGCAGAAACTGTATTTTCAACCAAAAACAGAAGTCTCATTTGCAAGAGTGAGAAGGAAAAAAGGGAAAAGGTCCGCAGGTGAAGAGAGGTAATTAAGTTTTTCTCATGAATAAACATGTCTCAGCATTCCTTCAGAGGAGTTGTTTTGTTACCATCTTTTTATCCAATAAAATTCTGCAATTAGGTAAGACAATAATAAACTATCTTAAGCAAATTTTTTTAAAGTATGAAAATTCCTCCTTTGGATGTGAAATATGAAAATTTATCATTGTGGGGGTTACAATTTAACCTCTTTTAAGAAAACTCAGGTAGAGTACTGGTTATTGTCTACAAAAAGACTTCAGGCTTTTTTGTAAGATGCTAAAGTGCAATTCACACCATAATGAAATCCACTTGAAGCCCGGGAAATTACCAAAAGATAGAGGAATCCATTTCTGCTTTTCATTTCCATAGCTAATGAGCAATTTCTAACATTCTTTAATTGACCCAGAAACCTTAAACTGCCTTAAATATTAGTTAATTATTAGTTGGAGCTTAAAGCCTGCTGAGAGAATTTCGTGTTCCCACTTGCCCCTATGGATTTCATAGCATTTACCATAACTTGTAATTGCACGTTTATTTGTGTAGTTCCTTATGTCTTCAAATCTCTCATTAACCACAGGTTTTGTTTTTTTCTATTTTGAACATAAATCAAACTCTTCTGGTTTGCTTTAAAAACCCATGTTTTCCTAACATTTTAAATATAGGATGGTGGTAGAATGAGGGAAAAAAATAGTAGTGTTAGTTAGAAGATGTCATTAGGGATTTTGACTACACATAGCAGGAATCATAATAGTGCCTTAGCCACAAAAGGTTTTGTTCTTTCAAGTAAAAGAAATCCAGAGTCTGGTTGTCAGGGCTGGGATAATAGTCACTAGGGACCTAGGCTTTTTTCCCTCTCTGCTCCACCATGGAACATTCCATCAATGAGAGTATCTTATGGTTCGAGATGACTGCTGAACTATTTACAGTAGCCAAGACATGGAAGCAACCTAAATGTCCATCAACAGATGAATGGATACAGAAGGTATGGCAAACACACACACACATATACACACAATGGAATATTAGTCATAAAAAAGGATGAAATAATGCCATTTGCAGCAACATGGATGGACCTAGAGATGATCATACTAAGTGAAGTAAGTCAGAGAAAGACAAATATCGTATGATGTCACTTGTATGTGGAATCTAAAAAAATGATACAAATGAACTTATTTACAAAACAGAAATAAACTCACGGACATAAAAAAACAAACGTATGGTTACCAAAGGGGAAAGAGGGGGAGGGATGAATTAGGAATATCTTGTAATAACCTATAATGGAAAAGAATCTGAAAAAGAATGTGACTGTATGTATGTATGTATGTGTATATATATATATATGTATATATACACATATTCAGATATAGATATATAAAACGGAATCACTTTGCTGTACACCTGAAACATTGTAAATCAACTGTACTTCAATTTTTAAAAAAAAAAAAAGATGACTGCTGAAGCTCCATCCATGTTATACGACAAATGGCCACTCACCCTTTTTTATGCAACTACCCCAGAAGTCCCACATAACCCTTGCATTACATCTCACTGGAAAGGATTCAGTCATGTGGGCACATGGAGCTGTAAGGAGAACTGGGAGATGTCACCTAAAGCTGGGCACGTAACCACTGCACATGAAATCAGGATCTTGTTATGAATGAAGATGGTAATGAATGAGGAGGTGGGCAATGAACAGTCCCTGCCGTATAATTTAAAACCATTCGCGTCAGTCAAAACTCTGTTCTCCTTCCAAAAAATGGTGACAAATTGTATGAGCTCAGAATTTATCTGGAGAAAAATAGGGTATCACCATCAGACAAAATAAAGTTGTGCCTTATCATTGGATGGAATATTATTTTGGGCTCTCCATTCATCCCCATGGTCAGGCAAAGCAATGACTCAAGATGAGGTGAATTTCTAGGAATAACCGGTAGGTCCTACTGCCCTCTCCCTGTGACTCCTACCTAGACAACTACAAGTTTTCTGGCCGCTGTCCACTGAGAAGGTGCAGACTTCCTACAAAGCTGTCTTTTCCTGTTCAACTGAGTTTAACTGAGTTTCATGTCACCTACAAATGTATTTTCAGCGGTGTAATCAATCTAACTTTCTAGTCTGCTTTTGTTAAAATGTTAAAATCAACATATCTTCAAGGCTTTCCTCAAGTTATTAATCCTCAACTTATTTAATCCAAATTATCTCATAGACATATTTTTACCAAAAAGTTGTTTTTCCCGTACGTTTTTTAACCTAAGATTCTATTAAGGATATTCCGATCAACGTAATAGTTCTGCTAAAATTCTTAGAGAGCAGCCCTAGCACTTTAACTCACTCTATTCCATTACTAAGGACATTATTACTTCTTTGTATTTTCATTGGTTGTGGGTTTGTGCAGAAAGAATAAGTAAACCTAAAAACCAATGTTCTGTTTCCTTGAGTTGCAATGAAAAGTTGCAATGAAAAGTTTGAAACTCATACAAATGCATTTTTTCTTTGCAAGTTTGTGCATTACATTAGTTTGTATGTTTTTAACATTTGTGTCCAGGGATGATCAAGTTGGCAATTATTCACAAAATAATGGGGTAAATTGGAAAAGAACTGATTTATTAGGGGAAAAAGCCACCAGGTTCAGAGTCAGAAGACATGATCGTGAGTTTCAGCTTCAGCTTTCTGAACCTCCTGTAGGGGATGGCGGTGGATTGGAGAAGGAAAAATAATGCTTGCTCTAGCTTCCTATAGAAGCTGTTGTAAAGAACAAATACTAATAATTCACGCCAAAGTCTTTCCTGAATTGTGATGCATTGTGAACATAGGAGGAGTTATTTTATCCACAAAACAACAAAGATACTAATGGGATTTGAGATACAAGAAAACACCTAAGCGTATGAAAAATCTTGTTCACAGTTCAGTTACTATCAATGTAAGGTCAGACTTTCAGAAGAAAACTAAATGTATATCAGAGAAAAGTACCAGCTAAGAAATAGTTGTCCACTAACCAAGTTAGAAATATTTGACTTTCATCTACCCTGACAGGCTAATATGCTCTTTGGAGTTTGTTTTCATTGGAAAAAAAATGAACATCTGATTCCACTATGGTGTTCAGGGTGATATCAACCTAAAGCAAATATCGTGCACATTCTAGGGAGTCCTGGGGCCTTTTTTAAAATTTTTTATTGAGGTATAGTTGATTTGCAATGTCTCAAGTGTAGAGCAAAGAAACTCAGTTATATATATGTGTATATATATTCTTTTTCAGATTCTTTTCCACTATAGGTTATGACAGGATATTGAGTATAGTTCCCTGTGCTGTACAGTAGGTCCTTGTTGTTTATCTATTTTATATATCGTAGTGTGTTATCTCCTAATCCCAAATTCCCAATTTATCCTTCCCCCACCTTTCCCCTTTGGTAAGCATAAGTTTGTTTTCTATGTCTGTGAGTTTATTTCTGTTTGTAAATACATTCATTTTTATCATATTTTAGATTCCACATGTAAGCAGTATCATATGATATCTGTCTTTCTCTGTCTGATTTACTTCCCTTAGTATGATAATCTCTAGGTTCATCCACGTTGCTGCAAATGGCATTATTTCATTCTTTTTTATGGCTGAGTAATATTCCATTGTATATATGGACCACATCTTCTTTATCCACTCCTCTGTCAATGGACATTAGGTTGCTTCCATGTCTTGACTTATTGCAAATAGTGCTGCTGTGAACATTGGGATGCATGTATCTTTTCGAAATAGAGTTTTCGTCTTTTCTGAATATTAGCTGGGGGCTATCAAGTGTGATATCTGTCCAACCTTTAGAAAGTTGGCAGTCACCAGCACGTTCTGGATCTGTATTATACCTGGCACTGGATATAACTCTCCATCTGAAAGCAGGGCTCTTCTCTCATTCACCCATTATCTCCAATCATGCTTTATCCAGGAGCTCTACAAGACTACTGAATTAAGTATGTGTGGTGATTAAAGTAAACAGAATTGAGCAAGAAATGACAGGTAGTTTTAGTGCTTAGTCAACTGTCTAGGAAAGAATATGGAAAATGGCAAAGCAGGGGTGCTCCTGTGGAACTCAACTCCAAACCCAGTCTTCCCTGACTTTGCTTACCTGACACCTCAACCAGCCAGACATACAAGAACAAGAAGGAATCTAATAAGTCTATGAAGCGCCCATACCCAGACGTTTGTCCCAAACGTCTGTGCGCCAAACCCACCCACGTACTGCGCTTGAGGGAGACTCTCATGTCTTCACTCTTACTTTAAACGTGCATTTAACAAGCCATCTCTTCAGCATCTCCCTAGTGTGTTAGCAGAGGGCAGGTGGAGTTGTGAGAGGTAAATACCCTTATAATAACTAGAAGTGATAATGGATAGCGATGGAGGTAAAACAACACCGTGAAAAATATTCCTAAGGAATTCCAAACAGTATCAGTCCCGTGTCACTTATGTGTTACGCAGACAGCTTTCCATATCCCAGTATCCCACAGAAAAAGTCTGAATTATAGCTAAAAGCAGTATTTATGTTAACGATGATGACCCAGAGCCATAAAACAAAACAGTGGCATCATTCCCAGTATTTTTTGAAGACTAGGAAATATGTGATTTTTTTTTTTTTTAGTATTCCTATCTTTTTTTAAAATTTATTTTATTTATTTATTTTTGGCTGTGTTGGATCTTCGTTGATGTGCACGGACTTTCTCTAGTTGCGGCGAGCGGGGGCTACTCTTCGTCGCGGTGCGCGGGCTTCTCATTGCGGTGGCTTCTCTTGTTGCGGAGCACGGGCTCTAGGAGTGTGGGCTTCAGGAGTTGTGGCTCGTGGGCTCTAAAGCGCAGGCTCAGTAGTTGTGGTGCACGGGCTTAGTTGCTCCGCGGCGTGTGGGATCTTCCCGGACCAGAGCTCGAACCCGTGTCCCCTGCATCGGCAGGCGGATTCTTAACCACTGCGCCACCAGGGAAGCCCCCTGTGATTAATTTTTGAAAGTGCACGCCATACATTAAATCGTGATCCCAATCATTGCCATCCCTCCCCCACCAGAGAAGTGACCAGAGTTCAGCGTCCCCGCCCACTGCCCAGGACTTGTAGAGCCTCCCAGGGAGCAAAACCTACTCCCACCCCACCCGGGGCTCCACTGCATATATTGCTTTGGCCAAAGGCAGGTAAGCAGGTGCGCCAGATGCCGTGTGGAAGCAGATGGCTTTGAGCGGCATTCCAGATTTCCACCAGCTCTCCCGCGCCTGGTGTCTGCCACGAGAATGGCGTGTCTCGCATCAGGGCTGCTGCCTCGGCCTGCGGGCTGGAGTGGGAACCCTTAGAGAGCCACCACCACTGCAGCCTCCGTGTGACACAGGGAGACATACCCCTTCCTTTGTTGTTACAAGCCTCTGAGTTTTGGGAGGTTTTTTTTGCAAACTCAGTGTGCTTTAAAATGGTTCCTGTTTGTTTGTTTGAAGCTCCTGCCCTTAAATAATTAAAATAAGGTTTCATGGAAATTTACGTATTTGGAAACCCTTCCCCGAACTGTGATGGATAACTGAGGTATTACTATGAATGACCTCAGTTAAAATTGCACTTGAGGAGATGGTGGAAAAACGGCCATAAGCAGCCATGTGCAATATATGAACGAGATTGTCCCCTCCTCCACGTGGCAAGTTGGGGAGGGCTTCTGTGGGCCGGGGAACAAGGCCCGCGGAGGAGGGGGTGGTCTCAGTGGGTGGAGTCTCCATGGACTGGTGATATTGAGGATGATGTCATGAGGGTTAAGGACAGCTGGCAGCCACCTGCCTTCCTTTTAGAAAATTTCAGGGCTTGTGGGTGTGGATCTCTGGGATCACAGGCACAAAGCAGAAAGTCAAGTCCGATCTTCTTTCCATCTCGGGAAAGTAAAGCCCTCCGGCGCTCACTCGGAGCCTGAGAATGACCAACTTCATGACTACGCACAAATTATTTCACCTTCTGCCTCGGCACCCAGGATTAATTAATCATTGCAAGTTGTCTCGCAACTACACAATGCTACATACAAATGGAGGAGACCCCCGAATTCATGGAGCTGTGACTCGTGGTCTTGAATATTCATGTTCAACCACGCCAGTCCACTCTCTCGCCCAGCAACAACTCTTTGTTTTACTGAGCTCTGAGGGGTCCCCTTCTGTTTGGAAGGTGAAAGGGGACCTGTACGTGGTGTGTGGCTACAATACCAATGCCCTGTCGCGTGCTCCTGGGGGAGATGCTCTGAGGCTCATTGACAGCTGCCTGGAAACATCAGCAACACCTGACACCCATTTTTGCCCCCAAATTCTCCCTGTTGATTTGACAGGTTCAGAATTCACTAGGCCTCCAAGATCTTTTCAAGTGAAAATGCACTTCAGGAGAAAATACTACAAAAATAGAACAGTTAGGAACAAAGTTTCTGGTGGGAGGTAGCCCCAGTTCTACCCCTTGCTGTGTAATCTTGGACAGATTCCTTAACTTCTCTGAATCTCAGTTTCCTCATTTAAAAAAAAAAAAAAGGAATAGTAGTGCCTGCTTCATTGGTACATGGTGGGGCTAAAGGGAGCTGATGACAAGTTTGGTGTATGGGACGTGTTCAACGCATATTAGCAAAAATTGTTACTTCTGGTTAAAAGGTGAAGTCTGATCCACATGTTGGAAATTGTAGAAGGTTGGAGACTCAGGAAAGCAAAAGGAAAGAGGGAGTGGTGAAGAACTTTAGGTGGTCAAGGAGCATATGTGGGTAGTAGAATGGCAGGAATGAAGGAGAAATCAACAATAAAATGAAAGGGCGAGGGGGAAGGCCACAAATTCAAGATATGCCACTCCTGAGAAGCGCCTGGGTCCGCACAGCCAGCACATGGTGCTGGACTATACGTCCTGAAATCGGGCAGCTGGAAAACCCGGACTCCAGAATCCCTGCCCCTTCTCGACCAGGACGACTCAGTCTTCTGAGAAGCGTCTGCTACAAGAATCAAAGATGCACACCGTAGGTTGGAAGGTTGCAAACTTGACCTTTGCTCTGTTTACACCCACTGTCCTAGTTCTGGGAAGTTCAGTCCTACTTTTCCAGTTGACTTTTCTGTGGTTTCATCTCTTTCCTTCCTCTCGCTCAGTGGGAGGAGAATTCAGCTCGGGGTTTCCCAGAGCACCTAACGTGCGTCGCGCATCGTGGTGGGTTGAGATCTCCCGGGATCATACTGCGTCATTTAGTCGGTTTGTTGTTTCACTACATCTGTATTTGTCTGCCAGTGTGTCAAAGAGGAGGTGATGGAGGAGGGTAAAAGACCCAGAGTGGGCGATTGGCAGAGACAGCTGGACAGAATTAGCAAACTGAGGATGGGCTTCCTCCAAACAAAAGCAGTAACTCACTCTGCCGCCCTCATCTCTAGTAATAATTTACCTAAAGGTGGAAAACAAATTTTGGTGGTGGCAAACCCACCTTAGTGCATGACAGTTGTTTAATAAGTGTAACAAAGTTCGGCATTGCACGGGGCCGCTGTCAGACTTCGCTAGTTCGTGTATTCAAGGATTTGTGGAACCTAGTTTCTTCAGACATTGATAGAGAATATATAGAAAGGGATATTAGAGGGTCATTTGAAAGCTGCTCTGAAGAACACTTCTGGATATGTGCTGTCCAGTAGAAAACTCTTTCAGTTCCTGGTGAGTGTGTTGGAATGCTTGCCTTTTCGGCAACTCTGCAGAAGATGATCTTACGGAACGGTCCTACCAGCTGTGAAGTAAGTGGCAGTCTCAAGTGTCCCATTTTGGAATTATCGGCTGTCTCTGCCAATGCAAAGGCCTGAGAGATCCACCTTCATGAAAAGACTTGGAGCACCTCCCCCAGGCTTGGTTCCATCTACCGTTCCTTTTGCCAATGCTGGTCGGTTGATGGCTCTACCCTGGACCAGTACTAAAAGCAGCAGCATCCCCTAGGAATTTGTTAGAACTGCAATTTCTTAGGCCCTACCCCTGAAGCAGGAACTCTGGAATAATTAACGAGACCTCCAGCGATTATAATGAACCACTGCTCTTCCTTAGGATTTAAGTACTTGAGCTTGGGGCCTTTGTTTAATAGCAAAATGGTTGTTCTTCTCTTGCATGGCTCTTTTAAAGTATCCAGGGACTTCCCTGGTGGTCCAGTGGTTAAGAATCCATCTCGCAGTGCAGGGTACGCCGGTTCGATCCCTGGTCAGGGAACTAAGATCCCGCATGCCACAGGGCAAATAAGCCCACACGCCGCAACTACTGAACCCGTGCACTCTGGATCCCACGCGCCACAGCTAGAGAGAAGCCTGCACACTGCAAAGAAGAGACCGCACACCACAACTAAAGATCCCACGTGCCGCAACTAAGACCTCATGCACCCCCCAAAAATAAATAAATAAATATTTTTAAAATAATAATAAAATAAAAAAATAAAGTATCCAGTATTCTGAAACTGGGAACCAAATGTGTTAAAGAAAATGTTTCCTCTTAGAAGGAAAGCTTCCTCAAAATCTAGAGAGAAATCAATGACTAAATTGTAAAGGAATGAAAAATATCTAGTCCTTGGATTAGGACTCAGCCTGCATCTTCATCTTCTTGTCTGGCTTTATTCTCCAATAAAACTGATTAACAAGTTACTTATGCATATTTTGGAAGATATTTGAGTTGAATTTAGTCCAAACACAAAAGTAGTGTTATATAAGGAAATTTTTCGTAGGGAGCTTGGAAAGCATTGATTAGTAGCCTAGTAGTCAGACTTCCTTTGAGCCAGATGGACATTAAATATACTGCCTTCCTATCTGTGTAACTACAGCTCTGTGGGATCTATTGATCCACTAGTTAACAAGCCGGTGGCCCAATTCAAAATAACCACTTCCACTGCTCTCCCACAATGTACCACATAAGCATATTTTTTAAGAGGAAAAGATTCAGGGGTTAGATGGAAACAATCTTCAAATATTTAAGTCATTTGTTATTGAGAAGAAAATAGAATTATTTTGTGTGGCTCAGTAGAATAGAGCATGATTAAACACTTAGAAGAGGACAGATTTTTGTTCAATAAAATGGAGAATTTCTGGGCTTCCCTGGTGGCGTAGTGGTTGAGCGTCCACCTGCCGATGCAGGGGACACGGGTTCGTGCCCTGGTCCAGGAGGATCCCACATGCCGCGGAGCAACTGGGCCCGTGAGCCATGGCCGCTGGGCCTGCGCGTCCGGAGCCTGTGTTCTGCAATGGGAGAGGCCACAACAGTGAGAGGCCCGCGTACCGGGAAAAAAAAAAAAAAAAAAGAATTTTTTAACCTGTTTAGCTACCCAAAACTAAACAGGTTTCCTAACAAGGTCTGTGTTACCTAGACAGGGGCATTTTCATCGATGGTCTAGAGAAGGTTTCTTCATTAGTTAAAAGTTAATCTAGGTGAACTTTAAGATCCCTCATCTTAGTGCATTCAGGCTGCTGTAACAAAAACACCATAGACTGGGCGGCTTAAATAGCAAATGTTTATTTCTCATTGTTCTGAAAGCTGGAAGTCCAAGATGAAGGTGCTAGTGGATTGGGTATCTGGCAAGAGCCCACTACCTGGTTCATAGATGTCCATCTTCTCCATGTCCTCATATGGTAGAAGGTGGGTGGGAGAGCTCTCTGTGGCCCCTTTTATGAGGGTACTAATCCCATTCATGAGGGTTCCACCCTCGTGACCTAATCACCTCCCAAAGACCCCACCTCCTAATACCATCACACTGGGGGTTAGGATTTCAACATATGAATGGGGAAGGAGGGGGACATAAACATTTACTCCATAACACCTTCAAACTCAAAGATGCTATAACATATTTTCTAGTCTCCTTTACATTAGCTCTCTAGAGTAGAGGTTGCTTCTCTCCTTTTTCACATATGATCTGTTCTGCGAAGCCCTGTTCCAATGAGGAACAGCAGATATTCTGTGGCAGGGCGTTGCCGTTTGCTCATTTTGCAAACCTGTTCATGATCATGTACATGTTTCCTTTGTTTGCGTTTCAAGGATACAAAGCTGTAGGTAGGAGATCCTGCAATGGAGGGACCGCATATCAAATCTAATCCTTTGTATTTTCATCCACAATTGAAACTAAATACAATCAAGACATAGAAAAAGGATCAGGAAAAAGAAACAAATCCTCCAGAGATCCGCCAGGACTGGAGGTCTTGGTAAGCTTCATAGGCAGTCAGACTTACCTAATAATCCAGTTCTACTAATGACGGCAACTGGTATTTTGAAGCTATCATGCCGTTATATGACACATTTTGATACCAAAAGAGTGATATACTGGAGATTCACAACTTTATAAGGAATTGTCTAAACAATCTAAGCTCCTCACTCTTTAGAGTTACAAATACATGCTGTGCTTTGCTAATCTGTCCATCAGTGAAAACTGTTTTAGCTTCTCCTCCACTTTTATTTGCAAATTCTGTACACTGATACAAGCCCAGTTCAGCTAACAGGGGAGCCTTCTTTATTTTTTTCCTTAATTAAGTAAACATCATGTACCTTTGTATGGGTAATGTTTTAGTAAGCTTACAAATAAAATCAAAAATTGCTTTCTTCTTGAAGACTCAGGTATTAAAATCAGCCCAACTGTGTTGCATTATAATCTCTAATATCACATCAGATTTTAATAAGCCTCTTTTTTTACAGCACACATGTGCTTAAGACTTCATGGAAACCAAATCTGTGGAGAGAAGGGATTACTTTAGATTACTTTGAAATGGCCTCTGGTGACCAGCTTTCGTGAATGGCTGGTTTTACTTGTGGGACACATCATCTGGTTTAATTATATTAGCTCCTTTGTGTGACAAGTGCCGGTCTTGTGTGTGCTGAGAAGTGAAGGTTTCAAACAAAGTTGAGGAGTTAGAAAATAAATTCTGGACATGGAGCACCATTGGGTGTTTGTAGTATAGATGGTTAGATGAGATTTAAGGACTTGGCCAGCTGTAAACATCTATTTATAAAGATACTCTAGTGACAATAAACATACATTTGCCCCAAATGTCCATAGACATAGATTATAATCTGAGCCTTTTCAGGAAGATTATTTTACAGATATGACAGATAATTGTTTATGGTGATAATATAGCTCTTAAAATTTTCCTTCTATAAATTCTTCGGCTTAAAACTTCATAAACTTCACTCTTTTGTAAGAGTAGAGTAAAATTTGAGTTTTCGTTAGCTAAAATATTTCCCAGCTTCTGTCCAGACAAAAAGCTAAGACAGAAGTCATATTTTAAGTTTCAAGTTACTACAGGCCTTTTATGCAAGTACTGTGATTTGAATCAGTGAATTTATGGTTTTAAAAATGTCCTACTGTGTCTCTTCAGGTGCTATTCACCTGAAGACTGTGATAAATATCCCTGTGTCCAAATACTGTTTTGAGGGTAAACTGATGAATTTGATTGGACAAGAATGTCATAAATCAGGTGGATGTCAATAAAAATGGGTAGACAATTTATCTTTGCTGTATGCTTTGTGGCTAAAATTAGTAAATTAATTTTCCTAGAGAGGCCTGCTAGCTACTCAGGTTGTTCTACTATAATGATATTTTCCACGATTGCAGGCCTGAATTTCACTTGAAAGTTAAGTAGAGTTGCGCTTTTTTTTTTTTGCGGTACGCGGGCCTCTCACCGCTGTGGCCTCTCCCGTTGCGGAGCACAGGCTCCGGACGCGCAGGCTCAGCGGCCATGGCTCACGGGCCCAGCCACTCCACGGCATGTGGGATCTTCCCGGACCGGGGCACGAACCCGCGTCCCCTGCATCGGCAGGCGGACTCTCAACCACTGCGCCACCAGGGAAACCCTAGAGTTGCTTTTTTTACTTGATAAATGTGCAGCTATGCTTGGTAATCACTGGGAGTTAAGTATACAGCTGAAGGAAAGGTGACAATCTGAAGACAGTAGATGGATTTGGGTACATATAAAGCACATGTTGAAGATGATTTTGTCATTAAAAGGCTTGGAATGATATATTTAGCCAATAACACAAAAAAACCTCAAACCAGCATTTCCCAATACAACTTGTGAAGGAAGTATTTTTGAAATAATACATGAACTAATCTGAATTTTAGGGTTTCCTTGAAAATGGGTCTCTGAGCAAAGGAGTTGACTTAAATATGGATGTTTGATTTTCTTTAAAGGTTCTCCTGTCAATAATACATTTTGGAAGAAAAAAATTGACGAACAGAGCTATTCCCCATAATTTGTCCCTAAATCTTGAGCTAAGAACTAGAATTTGTTGTCTTTTGAAATGCACATTTGTTTTTCACACTCTGTGTTCCCAGACCTCCCTTTCTTGGTCGTGACTCCGTGTGAGGCCAGCAGGATCCCTCAGAAGGAACTTGTGTCTCCATTCTTCTGTATTTAAACCCTTAGAAAATGTTAAAGAGCATTATATTGGTAGCAAGCTTTATAGTGTAGAAAGTAAGCCAGTGGGAACTCTCTTTACTGTGGCTTAATTTTTAAAGCTAAGTCAGGTGTTCTTCTTTCCTCACATAGATGTTATCTACAAGAAAATATTTTGAGAAGTGCTTTTGAAATCAAAATGTAGCACCTACCTGTATTTTTTAAAATATTTTCTTCAACTTAAATGTATCACAAGAACTGTGGAACTTTAAAATAAATTCATACTGTGACAGATTATGTACATCAGGGAAACAAACTAAAATGAAACATGTCCCCCAAATTCCCAAAGCTGTTAAAAGGTGCATTTTTTGTACCTAGGAATGGTAGAACTTTAAGCTACGAAGATTATGTTTCTTCATTACTTAAGCATGTATCTGCATGTATGAATATATTTATACATGTATCTTAAGTATGTGCATGTGCGTGCATGCACATGTGCGTGTGCAGGCATCTAGGGAGAAAAAAAGATAAATACGTAGGGTACTGATGAAACTTGATGCTTGTGGTAGACAGTAGTGTTCAGCACGCTTCAGCTGTACCATCAATTTCCAGCCCTCTTGCAGTTGGATGGGGTCATGTGACTAGTTACAGCCAATGAAATATTAGAAGTGATCTGAGTCACTTCCAGGTTGAAGCCATGAAAAGTTCTCCTGCAAGATTCTTCCGTTTTTTTCTTCCTCTGCTTCTTGGTCCAGCTATTGCAGCAACACATCAACTGTGCTCCCATCAGCCCACATCCATGCATGACCGGTCAGAGCAAAGCTCCCGTCACTCTGTGTGTGACTTGTAGTGTGTGTTAAGTCATTGATATTTGGGGTTTTCTTCTTGTTGTTATTGCAACAAACTATATCTGCAATATGCAATACCTCCAGATACTTCAATACAGATAAGCTATAAATATATGAAACCAAAGGCAAATTTAATGTAATAAATCATATACCATAAGGAGTAGCTAAGATGCCTAAGACCACATTTGGGGTTCTTTTTATCAATATGCTATTCTTGCACTAGACCCAAACTGAAGTTTCCAATGCCCCGCTTTTTAAAGTTCAACAGTCTTCTTGTTCTCATTATCTTGGAGCTCATTGCCACCATCAAAGCTTGCGACCATTATCAGACCCTTTGGACACTCTGTAGCATCTGCTCCAGGAATATCAGGTCCTTCTGGGGGTTTTTTTCATAATTTTTAGGTCACTTTGGTTTTCTTTGTTTTGCTAATTTCAAATTAGCAAAACAAAGCTGGACAAATCTCTGTCTTGGACCCTTTGCATTCTCCAAAATGCTCTTGGTGAGCTTGTCGTTATGTGGTTTTATTTCCTACCTTTGTGGGTTAACTCTCAAAAGTACATTTCTTGCTGTAACCTCTCACTTCATTCTTATCACTGCTTACGTCTTTCTGTCTATTCTGTTCCTCCATGAGAAAACAGAGGGAAAGCCTAG
The DNA here is from genome assembly GCF_963455315.2 of Globicephala melas. Taxonomy (NCBI): domain Eukaryota; kingdom Metazoa; phylum Chordata; class Mammalia; order Artiodactyla; family Delphinidae; genus Globicephala; species Globicephala melas. Next base: position 14,376,649 of record NC_083330.1, read on the forward strand.
GAAATTTACTTATTTCTATTTTTATCATGCAAAGATCATGGGAAAAAAATCCAACTTAAACATAAAAAAAAATAAAATCTGTCCCTCTCCCTCATCGTACCCCGGGGTAACCAACGCTAACAATTTTGTGAATAGATGACTTTTCAAGGTTCCTTCCAATGTCAGGATTTACAGTGTTGGGGGGAGAAAACAGAAAGGGAAAAAAGGGAAGAAAAGCAAACATTGTTCAAGGAGGATCTCATCACTTAGCCAAGGATTTCCCCAAAGGTGCTCCAGGTCAGAGATGCACACTTTTCAGCTGTCGTTGCTGATTGGAAGAGATTTATTATTCGAGGCGTATAAAAATGTTACCGCACCAGAAGGAGACTGTTGTCTATCTTCTTTGCTTGGAGTTGTAATAAATTAGATCGGGAAGCAGGCTTTCTTGGGATTAACAGTAGATGAACTTTGCCAGCTATGGGGTTTTTAAAAGAAAAAATTAGCTCCTTCATGGTTTCACATATATCATAAAGAAGCTAGCACATCCTGAAGGCTTCCTCTAAAAAAAAAAAAAGTGATATATGGCAAACTTGAAAGTCAAAATTAAAGGAAAAGGGCCATGTAAACTGACTCTAGGAAATGTGGGAACTATGTCGATTGGCATTGTGGGGGGTGGGATGGGGGAGGGTAGATACCACCTTCTTGCTGGTATAATCCTATTTTGCTTCACTCTAACGATAAACTAAGTGTGTTCTGGTTAAATTCAGCTTTGAATAATTGCATGCTGCTGGCCTAATCTCCCCCACTGCTGTGACTGGTTATGGTGTCCTTTTTTTTTTCTCTGTCTTCACTCTGGAGTGGCATTGCTTTGTACTAGAAACAATTCCATTGCCCCATCCCTGAGAGGTTGATTTCCGTGCTGAGTGGGTTGTTCTGGGCCTGTCTCTCACATACTTTAGATGTGTGGGCATTTATTTATGAAGTTCTGTGTTATCCTCAGATTAAAACACACACACACACACACACACACACACACACAGAGAACGTCATCACAGCATGTCATCACTCATTAGATTTGCAGGCATTTAGAACTTAGGACAGTTTCAAGGCTTTAAGGGGGAAAAAAATGAATTACGTTTGTGACTAGGGCCAAATCTGTAGCCTTAGAGGTGAAAGGCCGGGCTTGACTATGGAACCAGATATACTCTAGGCCAGTAATTCTCAAATTCTTTGGGCTTGGAATCCCTTTATATTATTGAAATTGTGTTTTTATCCTTTTATATTATTAAGCTTGTGTTTGTGGGGATTTTAGCTATTGATACTTAGAAATTCAAACTGAGAATTTTTAAAAGTATTAATTAGGGGCTTTCCTGGTGGCACAGTGGTTAGGAATCCGCCTGCCAAGGCAGGGGACGTGGGTTCGAGCCCTGGTCTGGGAGGATCCCACATGCCGCAGAGCACCTAAGCCCGTGTGCCACAACTACTGAGCCTGCGCTCTAGAGCCTGTGAGACCCAACGCAGCCAAAAATAAATAAATAAATAAAATAAATTTGTAATGATAATTAAAAAAAGAAAGCCATTGTTTAAAAAAAAGTATTAAGAAACAATAAATCCATATGTTAAATGATATATACTATTTTATGAAAAATAACTATATTTTCCAAACCAAAAAAATATTGGTGACTAAAGTGGCATGTTTTACATTTTTGCAAATCTAATATTTATCTGAATAAAAGAGAACTGGATTCTTATATCTGCTTCTGCATTCAATCTGTTGACATATATTGTTTTGGTTGAGATATAGGAATAAAGTTCAGCCTCACATGGATAAATAGTTGGAAAAGAAGTATTTCAACAGCTTTTTTCAGATACTTGTAGATCTTCTTTGATACTATACCAAAACTTGACACGTGGTGATTCCTAAAGGTTAGGTGTAGTAAGAAATCTGAAACCATATCAATGAGCTTTTCCTACTCTGTTACATTAAAATCCAGTGGTCATCTTGCACTTTGAATGAATTTTTTTTACACGTGTATGATTTTGTAACATTGTATTTGGTCATTTGGGAAACATTGGTTCATTGAATTATGCAAATAGTCGAAGTGTTGACACATTTCATTTTACAGTACCATAAAATGGCATTCGTTAATACCAACATCAGTGTCATCAGGAAGGTTTTACATATTGGAAAGCTGCTAAGCTCACAGTGGCAGATACAAGTTTTCCAAAGTTCTGCTTTTGACTTGAAAGCTAGAATTCTGTCATTGGCAACAAACACGACAAATACCGTCAGTTGCTTTCCTTGAAATGACAGTCTGATTTCATTCACGACTTGAGAAAATGTCTGCCAAAAATCCAAGTCCAAGTAATTCTTTCAACTAAAAATAGCGTTCGAGCAAAAACAGAGAAAAAGGATGTGTCTAGTTCACCTGGCAACTCAGTCCCACGAGTGCTTTCCCTCAACGAGCATCACACCTCCATAGGCTGCAAAGGGTTTTATGTGTCCCTTCTCTCTCATAAAACGGAAAACTTAAAAGAAAAGATGTGCATTCAAGGGTCAAGGTTTAATCAAATTAATCATTTTACTGTTTCATCTTGAGTGAAACTGTTCTGTTTTTTTTTAACTGTGTGTGATGCTCCCTTCATTCATACAAAAGCAGCTGTACCCACCATTGCTCTTAGATCATCAGTGCAAATGTCAACGAAGTGAAAAAGGGAAATAAAGTGTCAGTATTCTTCAAAATCGTTCTGGTCTTGTGGACTCCACCCACAAGGATCTCAGGGTCCCCCCAAAGTCCCAGATGACACTTTGACAACCACAGTGGTGGACAAGCATATGGCCACCATCCCCTTTACCTCGGCACCAGCTGCCCAGACAAAGGGAGGCTTATTGAAGACAGAGACCCCCCCCTTAAACCTACTGGGGCAACGAGGGCTTTGATTTAGTGTGGGGTTTTGCTGGACAAGCATATGTGAACTAGACTTTCTGTCCAGTTGGCTTGAAGGCTTCCCAGTCTTTTCTTTCTTTTATATGTGACTTGAAACTTTTAATGTCACATTTATAGTTGGCTTGACTGCCCCAAACAAAGTGTTGTAAACTTTCCCCACCAATTGGCCATAGCTACAATTGGTGTTTTCACTTTAGAGCTTGAAGAATAGGCATCTTGTGTTCTGGTCCTGATTCGTGAATACAGCAACCGTTCCTCAAGCTCACTTTCCATGTGTGAGAAAAACCTCTTTTGACATTTCTCCCATTTTCAACTATTTCTCAAGACAAGCTGTTAGTCTCTAAGGACACTTGTTGTCTGCCACAAAGTATCCAATTCAAACATTGCATCGTTGTCTCCTTTGTTGAGGTCTGCATTTTGTCTGTCAGGTTTTTTTTTCTTCTTTTCCTTCTGGAGCTGGAAACCAGGCAGTGAGACGATGACAGGTTCTAAAAGGTCATATTTGAATAAAGAATTGTCTGTGTGCACTTTTCTTCAGAGTTGTGTGTTTTGTGTGTTTTAGTAAAGGGAGCGCTCCTGCTGGCCAGACCTGTCTGAAAGTTCCATTTTCTTTACCACTCAATTTCTCGGCTTTTACATATGAATCCCCTGAATCGATAATAAATTGTGGCAGAAAAAAATAAACGTAGGTCTCTTCTGCACCTTTAACTGTCCGGAGAGAAAAGTTCCTTTATAGGTAAAACGTGCATCTTCTCTGCTGTCCCTTTTCTTTATTAGGAAATGATTTTCAATGTAGTTTATACAAGGTACCACTAAGGCTAATTTTCTTTTTCCTAAAGGAAGAAGTAAAGTAAATAACGAGAAAGAAAAGAATAACCCAGAACACTGATTGGGTTCCAGGGAACGTTACCAGCATCTTGATAGTCAAGAATTTTCAGTTGCGTGTGTGACTGATTATTCAAACCAAGCGCTGCTGTTCGCTCCATACAGTGAGTCTGACTGTATTTTCTGGGTCACCATTGTCAGCAGAGGTTAGTTTAAACCATAGCGGATGCAAGAAACCCTGCGGACTCTCTCTTCACACAACGTCACCGGCTTTGAGAGGTGGGCAAAGTTTTGCTGCTTCAAGGACCAACACCCCCTAAGAAATTTCTGTATTTAACTCTTAGGTTAACGCACGCTCTGTGGGAGAAGGCCATTGTTTCACTCATTTCTTTTGCTTTCCCATCCTTTCATGCTTGTATCAGTTTTCTCATGATTTAAAACAAATGCCCAGAAACCCAACAGTCAAGGCAGAACAATTGCGGGCTTTCAGCGTTCAGAAGGCACCGCGATCGCTGAAATAACGCCGAGTTATTACCAAACAAAAAACAAAACCACACGCCAAACCATACATATTGACTTTCTCAAGCCACGGGATCAGTCGGAGGTGGCTTGCTTTTTGCTCTGCAGATCACGTGGTCAGGACTGCCTCGCTGCAGATGCTGGATTTTTGTTTCAAAATCTAGTTCTTACTGAGTCCTTCTCTCTCTCTCTCTCCCCCTCCCTTCTTCCCTCCCAAAGAGTAATTACAGGCTGCAAAGTAAAAAGCATTAGAACTGTTTACAAAACAGCTCAAAAAGTTTAAAATAATAGGGGCGTGTGTGTTTGTGTAAAACACAATAATGTGGATGGCAGGGGGAAACGGTACACCGTCTTTCTTCATTCGCTGCCCCACGTCACCCTCCAGAATTTAAGGCGCGGAAGGAAGCGATGGAGTCCCTTTCCTTCTGCTTTGCAGTCCTCACACTTCATCCGTGATGCTTACTTTTCTGATACCCGTTTATTGTTGAGCATCAAAATACAGACCCTCAGGTGTGTGGCGACAGAGTGGCTGCTGGAGCGGGCTGCTCTCTGATTAATTTTAGGGCAGTCAAAATTCCCATACAGATGCTCCCTCATGACATTCAAGAGAAAGATGGTGTTTTTTTGGTTTTTTTAATGAGCCCTTTGCTATCTTTCGGAAGTCCAAGAGACCAGCTTTCAGCAGGTTAGCGTTCTAAAGTGAAAGGGGCATTTTCCAACCCTTTCCAAAGTCTCCTGTGCAGATTTGCAAAGATTTCGCAGTGTTCCCCTCCAGATTTGATTTGATTTGGTTTTTTTTAAGGTGGAAGGGTCGCCTCTAACCTCCAGCCTCAGAGCCCATCAGTCATGTTGCTTTGCAGGTTGAGATCTGCTGCGGCAAAGCCAAACCTCGGTGCTGGCGGCGCTGCACCGGCTCTGAACAGTAGTGAAGCTGGTGCTCACAGTCGGAGGAGGGCTGTGTCCCCTTAGGCGCCGATGCGCTGGGGATGAGGGCTGGGCTGAGGGACCAGCCCAGCCGGGAGGAAGCATCCCTTCCCCCGGTGATTGATGAAGCACAGTTAGGAGCTTTTTGGAGGCTGGGAAAGGTTGTCCTCCCAGCCCCTTACTATGAAGTCTTTGTCAGCAAAAAGAGCTCTCCTGGGCAGTGAGTGACTTCATGCAGATGACATATGACAGCTTTGCGTTTCATTCTGCTTGATAAGTACTCAATATCGTACACAGGTGAGTTAACGCTCCCCAGATGCAAACACTCCAGTGCACTGTGGTTTCACAGGCACTGCTGGTTCTTCCTTATCAGTCATTTGTTTTCTTGGGGATGTTTAAAGTACTATTAAAGTGTGAGCAGGGATGATACCCAGATCACCATATTTATGATTATGAAATGAAGATATTATTCATGTCATTGGTTAGCAGTTCTGAATGTTGTTTCCTTCTGTCTCTCCCTTTTGGAGTACAGATTTTAAAAGTTATATCAATATATTTGTATAGATATGATTTATATATTACATTTCTATTTATTATACTTATATATAAATATAATATATAAATCATATCTATACATATATATTTATGCTGTTTCAAGAGACTGTTTCAGACCAAAACTCTGTCAAAATCCTTGACTGACGTTTCCTTTCGTATTTTTTCTCCCCCTTCCAGGACCCCATCTGCAGATGTCCTGAATACCTCTGAGTATAGCAGTTGATTATTCAACCAGGATACCTAATTCAAGGTATTAGCTCTTGTCAGAAAGCTTTTACATCCGAGCTCTGTGTTGGAAATTCTATTTTGGCAATGAATTTTGAAATCGGAAAAGTTGGAATGAGAATAAAGGACAAAAGTGAATTTGCAAAATAATCAAGCACTTAAAAAAACGACCTGATGCCTGGTAGGGTTTGCCGCTTCTGACTCATGGACAGACCTTTCTCTGCCAGTTTTTGTGCCAGTTCTCGCTGAGTTGTAGTCCTTTTTCTGCAACTGTGTCTGGGGTTTGGATTTCATTTTCGTCTCTCGCTCTCCCTTTCTCTCTGACTGCCCAGAGCTGCAGGAACCAGAAGACAGACATTTTGTCAGTTTTGCGACATTGGACCAAGCACAATGAAGTATTCTTGCTGTGCTCTGGTTTTGGCTGTGCTGGGCACACAGCTACTGGGGAGCCTCGGTTCAACCATCAGATCCCCGAGGTTCAGAGGCCGGATACAGCAGGAGCGGAAAAACATCCGACCCAACATCATTCTCGTGCTCACTGATGATCAAGACGTGGAGTTGGGTGAGCACTGGGTTTGTCGCTTGTTGGTCTCTTTCGCTCAAATGATTTGCTGGCTTGCATTATCAGTAAGAGTCAGTTAACTTTTGGGGGTTTGACACATAATGGTAGTACCTGAACCAACACCCTAGGTTATAAAATGTACTCGTATTAAATGAGAAAGCATTTGGTTTGTGTTTCAACTTGACTCTTCTGATCTTAAGGTTTTGAAGCTGGATGTGGGCTGGGAGGATGGGAAGATGGCAGGCGAGAGGAAGCACGAAACTGTAGAAGTCAAGGGTTGGATCGTGCGCCTTGGAAAACTCTTGGTCCAGAACTTTTCAAAATATTTGGGCAAATTTGTTTCAAAGAATATGAGATTATGACTGTAATTCTCTGCCCCGCATATGAGCATAGGTGGATACAAAAAGAACTTGTCGGGGCTTCCCTGGTGGCGCAGTGGTTGAGAGTCCGCCTGCCGATGCAGGGGACACGGGTTCGTGCCCCAGTCCGGGAAAATCCCACATGCCGCAGAGCGGCTGGGCCCGTGAACCATGGCCGCTGAGCCTGCGCGTCCGAAGCCTTAAAAAAAAAAAAAAAAACTTATCGATGGTCATTATTATTAAGGTGATTCCTTTATTCACAGCTTGTGATTGCTAGGGAATTGAAAGTTACAGTATTCTGCACATCCTCCCAGTAGTAATTCACTGCTACCACCCTAGACAGGATGCTTTTCGGAAGAATTCGCTCACCTGGGTTAATTCTAGAGCACTTAGAAAGCCTGCCAACATCTGGTGTTGCAGCTGAGCTTCTGTATCACCTGATTTGCTTTCTCACCTTCTCACTTTCTTTAATGGCCCAGCCCTATGGTCTTGCCCATAAGCTTAGGGTCAAGTTCTTCTAGGGTACCTAGGACAAATGAAAAGCTTGCCCTTACAGGTGGTCACCACCACTCATTTCCATTCCTGGATGCAATTCCTTGCTCTCAGGAAATCGCTCAGCTAGGCTTATCCATCATGCTGAACTTGACCGTCGCTAGTAGCTTTTAGACTTCCTGCTAGCAGAGCACCCTGGGCTTCTTTCCAGAGCTCCTCTGGCTAGGGTCTTTGAGGATAAACCCCTCCAGGCTGGAATTTGATCCACGGGGATAGGGACTTTGATTTCCAACTGGAAACCAAACCCTGGAATCCCAAAAAGTCAACTCTTTGGGTTCAGCTGGAAACAAAGGCACTAAAAGCCAGCAGAGGTAATGATTATTGGAGGTGACTTGCAGAGTCTGTTGTCTCTCACTTAACTGCTTATTTTTAAATTTTTATTATTTGGTTACGCCGGGTCTTAGTTGCAGCTGGCGGGCTCCTTAGTTGTGGCACGTGAACTCTTAGTTGCGGCATGCATGTGGGATCTAGTTCCCTGAGCAGGGATTGAACCCTGGCCCCCTGTATTGGGAGCGCAGAGTCTCAACCACTGCGCCACCAGGGAAGTCCCTCTCACTTAATTGCTTAAGCAAGAATTTTCAGGCATCATACCAAAATGAAAAGTCTTGCAGGTATGACTTTAGTATGTATGTGGCTGGTGGTTTAAGTTTTCATTCACCTACAGGTCAAGTAAAGTGAAGACCTTTGAATTCACTTCCCTTAACATCTCTCATATCCATCCTTTTCAATGAAGCCATTCTCTTCTCTCCCAGTTTTTCCCTAACTGGCTGGTCACGTGACCTGTGCCCTCTAGTCTTGGCCCCTCCTACCTATTCTTCATTTCCTGCAAGTATCTGATCAGGTCTCTGCTGCTTAAAACCCTCCACCGGGTTCCTTTACCAAGATGGTGAAGCCCCTCCCCTCTGCAGGCTGATGAGCGCCAGGCATCTGTCCCTACCTATTTCTGTAAGGCTATTTCCCTTTCCCTCACTTTTGCTCTGTGCTCCATGGAAACAACTTACACTTCCCTGAAGCTGTCTGGTGGTTTCCTCTCCCTCACCTATATATCATGCCTTTGTACATCTCATCCCCTCTGCCCGTCCCCCATTATTCCACCTGGCGAAGCCCTACCTATTCTTCGTGACCCAGTCCAGATGCCTTCCCCTCGGGGGGTCTTCCTTTACCAAAACGATCCTGCTGTCCAGCAGGGTGGAGGGAACTTTCCTTTGCACCACCTTGGACCTGCCTCCAGCGTATGACCCTAAATCCACCATGCGCTTCCATACCTGTCTCTTCCACTTAACTGAGAGCAACTAGAGGGCAGGGTAGTGTTCTATTTATGTTGTAGTCCTGATGCTGGGACTGTGCTGGGAATCTAGTAGGTGCTCAGTAAACTGGAAATGGACCCACAGGGGCCTGAAAAGGCTAACACAGTTCCCAGAAATGAATGCAAGTATCCGTCATGATCTACCTCTTCAATATACAACCCTTGTCTTTAAAATAAATTAAGGAATTGTTTGATCAGTGTATTTTTAAGAGTTCAAAATTTCATCCTTATCCTATAGTTAATGAATTCATTCAGTAGATATTTATTAAGCAGTTATTAAACACTGGCTTCTAGTGGAAGCCCATGGATATAATGGTGAAGAGTCGTCGGCCAGGTTCAATCAACCCAGCTCTTTCCTACATGTTTGCCTTGCCTTTACTTCCTTCCTTGATTTCCTACCCAGATACCAGGCTAAGCATTCACTCATTTAATCATCACAGTCGCTCTATGAAGTGGTTACTACTCTCTTCAGTTTATACTTAAGATAAATGAGCCTTAGAGAAGTTGCATAGGCTGTGATGAGCTAGGAAATGGTAAACTCAGGACCTGTATTAGATCTGGGTCTCCACAGCTACACATTTAACCATGATTCCTTCCCTCAACAAATATTTATTGAGCCCTTCCTAAAACAACCTGTAAGTACATGGTCACGCGCTAGGTTCCGAGATAACAGCTAAGATGGGTCTTGTTATCCTACTGGCAGAACAAGTTAATGATGAACCACTGTGAACCATGGATACAAATTTAGAGAAGACTTCTTTTCTCAGCAGAAAAATTCTTTTCTTGGTAGTGGGTACAGTTTGATGGAGACTTTCGCCTGGCCGATTGTAACGCTCTAATAATCTTTCTTGACACTTAACTGCTCTAGACTTTAGTTGGCTTTTGTGTTTTTTTAATCATCTTAACCAATTATTTTTTCTTTTGGCTGCGTTCCATCTTCGTTGCTGCGCGCGGGCTTTCTGTAGTTGTGGCGAGTGGGGGCTACTCTTTGTTACAGTGGGCGGGCTTCTCATTGCGGTGGCTTCTCTTGTTGCGGAGCACGGGCTCTAGGCGCGCGGGCTTCAGTAGTTGCAACACGCAGGCTCAGTAGTTGTGGCACACGGGCTTAGTTGCTCTGCGGCATGTGGGGTCTTCCTGGACCAGGGATCGAACTCGTTTCCTCTGCATCGGCAGGCAGACTCTTAACCACTGCGCCACTAGGGAAGTCCTCCTCTTAACCATTTTCAAGTGTACAATTCAATAGTGTTAAGTACATTCACGTTGTTGTGCAACCAATCTCCAAAACTCTTTTCATTCTATAAAATTAAAACTCTATACCTATTAAACAGTAACTCCCTAAACCCCCAGCCCTTGGCAACCACCATTCTACTTTCTGTCCCTATGAACTTGACTGCTCTGCGTACTTCATATAAGTGGAATCATACAGTATTTGTCTTTTTGTGATTGGCTTATTTCACTTAGCATAATGTCCTTCCTCACTGTTCATCTGTGTTGTAGCATGTCTCAGAATTTCCTTCCTTTTGAAGGTTAAATAATATTCCATTATATGTATATCCACCCTATGTCTATCCATTGATCTCTTGTTAGACATTAGTGTTGCTTCTGCTTTTTGATTACTGTGAATAATGCTACTATGAACATAGGTGTATAAATGTCTCTTTGAGATGCTGCTTTCAATTCTTTGGGGGTATATACCCAGAAATGGAGTTGCTAGATCAATAGGTAATTCTATTTTTAATTTTTTGAGGAACTGCAATACTGTTTTCATAGCGACTGCACCATGGTCCATTCCCACCAACAGTACATAGGGTTCCAGTTTCTCCACATTCTTGATAATATTTGCTGTTGGCTGGTTTTTTGATAATAGCCATCCTAATGGGTGTGAGATGTTCTCTAATTGTGGTTTTGACATGGTTTGTTTTGGTTTGATTTTTTACTTACATGTGATTATGTTTGCCAAATATTGAATAAATCTTCACCTAAGCAGAACTTTTGCACCTGTAACACTGCAGGCGTTTTGGCTTCTGTGCTTCCAGAAGGATATAACAGACTCAGAAAAGGCTTAGGAAAACAGCTACAAAAATTGTAATAGAATACTTTTCCTTTTGGAAAAGAATAAAATAATTGTATCTCTTTGTCTGGAAAGACAAAGGCTAAGAAGGATTGTAATCCAAGTTTATGAAACAAGCTGGGAAGGAAAGCTCTTATTAAGTAGGACTGGGGCCCCTCCCTCAACTTTGAGGACAAATAAAGTCAACTAGTCCTTTGTGAAAGGAGTGAAACACATGAGGCATTTACTAATAAAAGTGCTAGAACCTCATATGCGGATAACACTTTATCTTTTTCCAAAGAACATTTATTCTCATTATTGCATTTTACTCTCATTCCACCCAAGTTGGGTGGGTAGGACAGAGATCATTATCCCAGGAGGACACTTGATCCATGGAAAGATTAAGTAATTTAACCAGCGGTCCCTATACTTCTGGATTTGCTTTTTCCACAACTTGAGAAGTGGTTCAGGTTATGCCTCTACCCGTAAATAGTTCAGGTTTTTAGGCGAAGTTAATGGGTGGAGATTTACACCTTTTTTAAAAAAATTGAGGCATAGTTAGTTTACAATATTCTGTTAGTTTCAGCTGTACAGCAAAGTGATTCAGTTATACATACATATATATTTTTTTCAGATTCTTTTCCCTTATAGGTTATTACAAAATATTGAGTATAGTTCCCTGTGCTATACAGTAGGTCCTTGTTAGCTATCTTTTTTTTTTTTTTTTTTTTTTTGCGGTACACGGGCCTCTCACTGTTGTGGGCTCTCCGGTTGCAGAACACAGGCTCCGGACGCGCAGGCTCAGCGGCCACGGCTCACGGGCCCAGCTGCTCTGCGGCACGTGGGATCCTCCCGGACCGGGGCACGAACACATGTCCCCTGCATCAGCAGGTGGACTCTCAACCACTGTGCCACCAGGGAAGCCCCTATCTATTTTATATATAGTAGTGTGTATATGTTAATCCCAAACTCCTAATTTATCCCTCCCCCTCCTTTCCTCTTTGGTAACCATGTTTGTTTTCTATGTCTGTGAGTCCATTTCTGTTTTGTAAATAAGATCATTTGTATCATATTTGAGATTACACGTATAAGTGATATCATGATATTTGTCTTTCTCTGTCTGACTTACTTCACTTAGTATGATAATCTCTAGGTCCATCCATGTTGCTGCAAATGGCATTATTTCATTCTTTCTTATGACTGAGAATATTCCATTGTATATATATGTACCACATCTTCCTTTTTAAAAATAATGTATGATTGATTTTATTTTTTGTTTTTGGCCACGCCACACGGCTCGTGGGATCTTAGTTCCCCAACCAGGGACTGAACCTGCGCCCTTCGCAGTGAAAGCATGGAGTCCTAACCACTGGACTGCCAGGGAATTCCCAGTACCACACCTTCTTAATTCAATTGTCTGTTGATGGGCACTTAGGTTGCTTCCATGTCTTGGCTATTGTAAATAATGCTGCTATGAACATTGGGGTACATGTATATTTTCGAATTATGGGGTTTTTTTAAGCTAGAAAAACACAAATGGACATGATTAACATGAAGTTTGGGATGATGGCTACCATCTGGGGAAGGAGTGGTAACCAAGTACATCAGCAGTATTCATATTTCATTTTAAAATTGAAAATATGTATCTGAAGAAACTGTGATCAAATGCTAAGCTTTGACAAAGCTAGGAGACGTGTCATTTATTCTGTTTTTCCCTGCACTTGAAAATATTTTACAAATCAAAAAGAAGAAAATCAGAAATGCTCGTGGGACTCCCCTAACTTTCTGAGACTAGAGTCAAAGAGATTAGGCTCTAAATCTTTCCCAAATGGTCCCTGGGTGCCACTCTGAGAAACAAAATAATGAGCTGATTAGAACATTGATCTGGTTCAATGTGGCATTTCTTAAATTCTTAGGAAATTGGACTGGTGCTAACATCTCAGTAACGCTGACCCAATGCTTCTCTTAGATCATAAGGAGAATTAAGAAATCTTAAATGCATGGAAACACTTTGTCTAAAGCAGAGGTCACAAATGGGATCTACAGTCCAGAGCTAGCCCACAGATGTGTTTTGCTTGACCAGCACACTTTTTAAAACCAAGGCAACATTTTAAAAGATCAGGTGATTTGACATGAAAAGAAAAGAAATCCAGATTCCGACTTTGCTTGAAAGTTCAGAAGAATGAGGGCTTACATTCCCATGAGGCAGCCATCAGTTAAATGCTTGAAGGGGAGTCAAAGCTGCCCCCATTAGGTGGGGCGTGTCCTCCCGAGACCCTCACGGTCCCCACCACTCTCCACTGCTCCCCAACACTTAGGCCAAGGATCACTTGTTATTTGCCATCATGCCCATCCTGCCGATTTTCTTATAGTCAGGGGAAGGTTCTGTATACTCACATCTCTATCAAACGTAGAAAACTGGAAAGACGAAAGCTCTGTGATTTTTCTTGTACCTGCCTACCTTCTCTGTCTAGCCTGTAGGCGTTTTTACTTCCATTCCCCTAAAAAACTAGTCCCCACTTTTAATGGCCTTTAGCTCTTTAGGGGAAAAAATAATGAGTCCTAGTGACCTAGAAACATGCCAGACAGATTTATTATCTGCTTCTTGGTCCCTTCTTCCCCCAACTTGTTTTCCCTCCTCTGATTTTAGCTGAAACATCTGTTTTTTCTTTCCTACCAACTTCACAGTTTTGGTAGAAAAAGGTATACTGTGTGATCATGTTATCTTTCTAATGCTTTCAGAATTAAAATTTTCAATAGACCAATAAGGCCATTTTTAATATGGGAACTATCACTGTTTAAGGTTCCACACTTAACTGTTGGCATAGGAAAATAGCAGGGGTGTGCTTCAGCACAGGTCATTTATATATTTAAATCAGTAACCTTACCCCATCATAAAACAATGGCGTCCAGAAACAACCCTGTACATTTAATGAGTTGTGTTTGCTTGTCGTTATCATTCATCAAACCATGAATTGTTGCGATTCACACGGAGGTATGTCGCTCTGTGAAGCCAGGTGTGTGTGAATGCCGCATATCTGGGACTTCCTTAAAAGATGATGATGACAAAATTTATTATCGAATTTCTGGTTTTGTGAGTTTTTCTGGACATGATGAACAGCCTCGATGAAAATGTTAATGCTTGATAGTATGAAATATTGAATAATCAAATGCTAAGATATTTGAATCAGGAAAGGCAAAGCTTTGTTGTAAAGTTTAACATGTACGTGAAGTAATCCAGGCTCTCTGTGTGATTTTGGTAAAGTCATTCCGGTTAGTGGGACATTTTCTCCCTCGTGACCTTTTTCCACACATGTGATTTGGGAATACATGAGCTGAAGCCTGTAGAATAATTTAAATCTACTGCCAGGAACCTAGCACATACCCCCTCAAAGGACCATTCGTGGAGCCTTGATTTTTAACTCCACCAGAATTGCAAACCTGGCGGATCTTGCAGGATTCCCAAAGAGTGCCACTTCTCCTGACACCGAGCAGTGTCTCGGTCACCGCTGAGCTGTCCGAGCATCCCCACCCCTGCAAGAGCGAATGGCAGAAGTCCCCAGTTCCAGCCTGGAGCTCTGGTGCTGGGACAGCTTTTCTTGGCAGCCCCAAGATTCAGCTGTGGCCTGGACCTTCCCTGTCCTCAAGCCAGCCCAGTCAGCAGTGCCCCCGTGCCAGCTACTGGACTTAATTACGGTCACTTCATAACATCCCTGTCAGGCTTCCACCTCCCAGGACAATTTTAAATGATAATCAAGTCAGGCTTCTTGCTTAAGAGGGGCATGGGGAACAGTGTGTGATGGGTGGAGGGGAACTGATGTGTGATGGGTGGAGGGGAACTGATGTCTCTAAGCCAGCATTAACATTTTATGTCTTGAAGCGTCGACAAAGCAGTTGACCTCTGTCTCAGTCCCTGACGACTGCTCTAACCAAATACCATAGACTGGGTGGCTTAGTGACTTCTAAACAACAGATGTTTATCAGGTAATTACTTCTCACAGCTTGGGAGGCTGAAAACTCCAAGATCGAGGCTCCAGGAGATTCGGTGTGTGGTGAGGACCCACTTCCTGGTTCACAGGTGGCTGTCTTGTCACTGTGTCCTCACATGGAGAAAGGGGCAAGGGAACCCTCTGTGGCCCCTTTTATGAGGGGCTGATCCCATTCATGAGGGCTCCACCCTCATGACCTAATCACCTCCCAAAGCCCCACCTCCTAATACCATCACCTTGGGTGTTAGGTTTCAACCTATACATTCTGGAAGGACACGAAAGTTCAGTCTATCGCAACCTCTGTATTCTTACCTTAGCTTTGGAATTCGGATGTGATTACAGATAGGGAGATGGAAAATGCAAGAGTAAAGGAGACACGTTGGGGCTGAGGTGATCACAAATTAAAATCAGCTCACGCCATTTGCTCGACAGCCCTGCTAACTAGTCCGAGGAGCTATTATTAGCTGCATTTTACATCTGAGAAAAAAGAGGGTAAAGGGCTTGTTCAAGTTCAAGCTCATCTGTGACAAACACCCAGGTGTTCCCCCCCAAGTCCACATCCAGGGCTCTTTCTCTTCTCGTGCTCACCCTCCTAAGCCCTGCTGTGGGAATCTTGGTATGATTCTTTGGCCTTAAGCTTCATGTCATGCCTATGAACTCATTGTTCCGATAACTAAGAATCAACACGATTTGCATTTTAGGCACCAAAGGCCTGAAACCCAAAGAAGTGGGGAGCTTCAGCTTAAAACAAAACTGAGTCCTTCCAGCGATAGGACAAGACATGGTCCCAGCCACTGCTCTCCAGCTGGAGATGCAGAATTATGAGTTGCTTCTTGCAGAACAGTGTTTGGTAGTTTCCCAATGAAATATCAATGGTGCAATCGTAGTGGTTGTAGAAGCAGGATGAGGCAGTGTTGTTGGCTAACATGAATCACTGCACAGCCATAAAAGAGAAGAAGGAGTTTTCGCTTACCTTGTTGGAGTGCAGTGACGCGGCAGAGGGAAGAGGTATATGATTCCTGTGCTCCGTCATCTGTGTCTACGCAGGGAATCCGAGATCAGAGGCAGCAGTGAACACCAGTGTGACTGTCGGCTTCTGAAGACAGACACGCCTGCAGCCCACTCACCTCGACCTGGGCTCGAGCTACGTTAATCACTTCAGCCCCTAAGAGGGCAGGAGACAGGCTTCAGTGTCTGTTAGCATCTCCCCTAAGAGGCCGGATGAAGCGAGATATGAGATTACAGAAAATGAGACATATCCTGACTCCAAGCAGACATCATTTCCGTGTCTCAGTCTTGAGAACGTCAGGGTCACAGCCGGGACTCAGCCTAGACGCAGCTTAAGAGCGTGGTCCCTGAGCAGACTGCCCGCCTTTGCGTCCGGGCTCTACTGCTTAGGGTCTGTGTGGCCCTAAGCACGTTGTTTAATCCTTTTGCTCCTCAGCTTTGTCATCCTTGATGTGAGAATAATAAATAGAAACACCTGCTATGGAAGGCTATTGTCCGGGTTCGATGAGTTGCTACACGGGAAGCACTTAGAAGTGGGAGTAAAGTAGAAAATCCGCGAGAGTAAAAGTATGAAATCGGTGTTTCCTCTTCCTCTCTGCCCACCTTACAGCCTCGGAAGCGGTCTGAGCCACTTAGATCACTTAAAATGAAGCACCCACTAAAGTCTCTTCCAGCTCGAGGCTTCGCTGGTTCCGTGTCTGGCCTCGAATAGGTCTCCAGGAGTGGGGAGGGGCCGCGCCAGCATCCTCGGGGAGCTTGTTAGAAATGCAAATTCTCTGGTCCTTCCCGGGTCTTACTTAAATCAGCATCTCAGGGTGGACCCAGAAGTCTAGGATTTAACATGGGCTCCAGGTGATTTTTAACGTTGGAGAAGCCTTGTCTCAGAACCTTCTCCTTACTGAGAAACGTGAAGCCACATTCAGGAACCTCACATCCGGGAACCCCGCCCGCGGTGCTACTGTGGTCACAGTACCTGCAGGGACCAAGTGTCTTCATTGTTCCCTTTGACGTGTGGGCCGATTGGAAGCAGAGCATTTGGAGGGATTTTTTAGTTCCTTGGTACAACCAGCTCAGTCAATGAAGAAAAGAGAGATATTTAGAATGAGAGGAGAGTCCTGGCTGGGGCGATTGTGATGCAAGGGGCTGAGTTTTAGTCCCCAGTTTGTAGATTATTTGACCTTAGATCAGATTTTCACCTCCCATCCTGTGCTGCGGTCCAAATAAGTCTGTAAACTGGAGGTTGCAGCTTTGTGATTCGGGACCTTGGAGGATGGCCTCCAGCTGCATTTTTTTTTTTTTTTTTAATTTGAGTCCAGCTAGGCTCATAAGGGAACTCTGAGAAGTCATTCTTTGACATAAAAAGACTATTAGGCAATAAAAATTGATCAACAGTGTGTGCTGAGTTTTCCCAAAATTCAAGCTATTACCGTAAGTAATCACTGCAGTTTTCTAAAGAGGAAAGAGTAATAAGGGAGTGGACTTTGGCATCAACCTCGAACTCTCGCCCCACTCCTGCGTCTCACTTCATGTATTTTCTCCAGGCTCTTTCCCCCTGTGTGATCAACCAACACAAATATAAAACACAACATTTCTAAAATGCACTTCTTTGATCTTCTGTAGGACATATTTCTTGTTAGTTACTTCTTGAGTAACAGTGAGACCATTACTTTTCCAGTTTTCTTCCCGGGCTGAAAACTGTGCGTCAACTCACAGCCTTCAGATGCATTACAACATCTCCTGGGTTTGCTTCTTAAGAGTCCTTCTATTTTAAAGGCACAGCCCAGTTCAGGTTCTTACCACCCCACGGCCGGGTGGGTTCAGCAGCCTTTTGGCCGTACCCTTGATGGACCAAGCCTATTCCCCACCTACCCCACAATGCACATACTTCCATTGCCATGGCAACACCTCTCAAAGTCTTCTTTCTTATCATGTCCTTCATGCCTTTGACAAAGAACTTGCTCTGCCGTCATTTTGTCTATTCTGTCAAATCCAAATATCTCTGCCCAGCCTCCAAGCTATTGGCTAAATCTGCCACCCATTTCATCAAGAGAAGTCTTCATATTCGATTTCATTCCAGAAAATCCACCTGCCATTTTCATCACTCCACTTACTTCTTCCCACCTCCAGTGCACCGTGCGTACCACCTTCCCCGTGCTACCCACAATACACTTCACCCATCCCATGTTTTTCTTCCTCCTTTCCTCCCATTTGTCCACATCTCCTGTGGCAGAGCTCTTATTAAACATTGCCTCTGGTCCCCGCTGTCTTTATAGGTACTGCTACTGCTATATCCACACTCACGTCTACCTTGCTTTGCAGATATCCCTAAGCAATTTTCATATGTAAATTCTCATCTGGTTAGTTTACTGCTGAAGATCAGAGGCAGCAGAGAATTTTCCATTTCTTTTGTTAATGCTACACTTTGGGGGATCAGTCCAGAGAGCTGAGGTCAATAGAATGAATGCTCAGCGTGAAGTGGGTGCTCACTACATGTTATCCACTGATGGCAAAAAGGTTGCTTGATCCTCTGAATACAACCAGGGGAGAAAAAGCAGTTAGGAATCCTCCTAACTGAAGCATATTTCAGGGAGCTCAAAGGAGACCCAATTAGAAACCATCTTTTCTGTTTTCATGTGAATGGTAAGAGCTCGTATGTGGAAAAAAAACTGTGGTTTTTGGATGGCTGCACGCTTCTCTTCTGCTCTGAATGCTTGCCTGGTTTGCATTACGATTTCCTTCCTTGTTGGAAAGCTACATAGACTTCCTCCCTTTCTTTGGAAGAAGTAGGACCTGTTGGAAATGTGAGGCTCCAGGATTGACATGCAATGGCCTTGGCTGTAGTGCATTTCTTGACAGGTCCTGAAAAGACGATTGAATTCTGGCCTGAGCTTTTTTTTTCCTGCAGTATTTGGATGGGTTTCAGCTTCCATGTTTGGCTGGATAATCGAAATAGGTTTTTTTTCCCTTCCTCAGCAATCGTATGTACAATTTCATGCTTTACAGTTCAAATGGCACGCTTTACTACTACGCAGATACTTTTGAATGTGACAGAATCATAGCTCTTTCACAAACAAACAACCCATCTTTTCAAATGACTTGGAAACAGGTGAAAATATAAACTGGTCGTACTATCCTGGTAGAAAAACTGGCAGGTATGTGGTGAGTTTGCTAGAGGATACGAACTTACATTGAAGATCTTTTTTTAATTAAACACAGGCATTTTGCAAACCAAAACTACAATGAGGTATCACCTCACACCGGTCAGAATGGTCGTCATCAAAAAATCTACAAACAATAAATGCTAGAGAGGGTGTGGAGAATAGGGAACCCTCTTGCACTGTTGGTGGGAATGTAAATTGATACAGCCACTATGGAGAAGAGTATGGAGGTTCCTTAAAAAACTAAAAATAGAACTACCATATGACCCAGCAATCCCATTCCTGGGCACATACCCTGAGAAAACCATAATTCAAAAAGACACATGCACCCCAATGTTCATTGCAGCAGTATTTACGATAGCCAGGACATGGAAGCTACCTAAATGTCCATCGACAGATGAATGGATAAAGAAGATGTGGCACATATATACCATGGAGTATTATTCAGCCATAAAAAGGAACGAGACTGGGTCATTTGTAGAGACGTGGAGGGACCTAGAGTCTGTCATACAGAGTGAAGTTAGTCAAAAAGAGAAAAACAAATATCGTATATTAACGCATATATGTGGAATCTAGAAAAATGGTGCACATGAACCAATTTTCAGCACAGGAACAGAGACACAGACAGAAAACAGACACAGGGGAGGAAGGGGGGGTGGGATGAACTGGGAGATTCGGATCCACATATATACACTACCATGTGTCAAATCGATAGCTAGTGGGAACCTGCTGTACAGCACAGGGAACTCTACTCAATGATCCGTGGTGACCTAAATGGGTGGGATGCGGGGGTGGGAGGGAGGTCAAGAGGGAGGGGATACATGTAGACATATAGTTGATTCACTTCGTTGTACAGCAGAAACTAACACAGCATTGTAAAGCAACTTTACCCCAGTTTAAAAAAAAACAGGCATTTTGGAAGGACTTTTACTTAATTGGAAAACTTCTCCCCTCTTTTATTTCATACGATGAAAACATTCTATCTCGTCATCTCTGCAATGTCTGTGGCATGGTGCGAGTGTGGTGGGCTAGGAGTTTTGATGCTCTGTTTTGATGCTCTCTGATAATCTTCAAAGGGCTGCTGGCCTTGGAATCTGCTCCGTCTCTAAAATTCTAGCTTTAGTGATCAGATAAACCTGCTTTTCTTTTTCCTTTGTGGTCAAGGAGGGGAGAAGCTGAAATGTGTTTTTATTCTGCAAAATATTTGAGATGGCAGAATCCCAAACGTTGCATTTTGTTCTAGAAACGAGAGCTCGTCAAATGATAGACTCCTTCAGGCTAAGGCAGAGAAATCAACAAGGCAGGGGGAACAGAGCCCCTGAGTGACGTGACATCGGTGGGTGATCGCGCGGTGCTGTCTGCTAACAACGCTGGCATTGTGCCTTCCAGGGTCCCTGCAAGTCATGAACAAAACCAGAAAGATTATGGAGCGCGAGGGGGCCACCTTCACCAACGCCTTCGTGACGACGCCCATGTGCTGCCCGTCCCGCTCGTCTATGCTCACGGGCAAGTACGTGCACAACCACAACACCTACACCAACAATGAGAACTGCTCCTCGCCCCCCTGGCAGGCAGTGCACGAACCGCGGACTTTTGCTGTCTATCTGAACAGCACCGGCTACAGAACAGGTAAAGGGGGAGCTTTCCAGCCCGTGAACGTCTGGTAGCGCACCTCTGGAAGATGCACTGTATGGTGAAATATATGAAGTTCCAATCGGTCCCTAAGCGGAAGGAGCCGAGGCTTGTGTCTCTCAGCATCCTCTACTTTTCCCTCTGGTTAACATCCCAGAGAGAGGTCCCTTAGAGAAAAGTCAGTGATTCTCAGCAGACACGTTAAGAGAGTGTTGTCCCCATCAGAGCAACCGGCAATTGGAATTTTCCAGGAGAACCTGCAACAGAAGAGTTTTCATCCCATGAACGTGCTTACCTCAACCCTCCAAACCTCCAGGCATCCCAGCGCAGCTTGAGGCTTGTCTTAAATGTTGGCAAATTCTTGCCCATTGGGTGAGAAATCATCAAGCGCTTTGAAATTGCTTAGCACCTACCCCAGGATCTGGGACACGATAGATTATCAAAATTGTTTACTGAATTCGGACGTAACTGAAAGAAACCATCCAGTGAGGTGTACCTTATTCATTCATCTATTTATTTACTCATAATTAATAGGATTGGGAGTTTCTTTAGCTTAGTTTTGGTGACTTCTAGATCTCAAGTGTTCGCCCCCATCTCCCAGGAAAGGAGGGCATCCCAATTGCTACATCTTCTATCACTGTTTAACCTACATAGATGAGCAGTTTGGTTAGTTGGTCTTTTGCAAACTGGGGACCTCCTTCCAGAGAGGTTATGAACATCATACCAGTGTAAGAAAGAAGCAAGGCTCCTTCCTGTCAGGTTGCCCCCAAAACCTTTATTCTCCTAGCGTTTATATGCTCTCCTTGGGTTTTCTGAGCATTTCTTTATGAAAAGAAGCAAAGATATTGATTGAAGGGCTGTGATGAAAAATAATTTTTTCAGAACCAACTAGACGTATTCATAAGAATTAAGGGTGTCATAATTAAAACTTGTTGAAAAAGATTTTCAGGTCTGCAGATTCTCTATTCTGAAGATTTAAAAGGAAAGGATATCAGATAAATGTATTCTCTCAAATCTCTTTTAAAAATGAAATTAACCTTTTCCACTGGACTTAGGAAATGTGTGGCCATTTGCTTCTTCGCAGAGCGCCTTGTGCGCACTTACTACTTCTTACTTATGGATGAAAATATTGATTGTGGGTGTGATAGCACTGTCATCCACAGGCATTCAAGAGCTCCACTCACAGAAGAAACTCCTCCCATGAGCCTCAAGCGTGTTTGCTTACGCTTCAGAAAGAAACTAGGTTACTCAAAGTGCCCTATCCTGAGTGTGTTTTCCCACATAAGTGATTTAAGTTTATAGCACCTTTCACCTGCGAACTCTAAAGCAATTTGCAAATCTATCAAACATCCCTGTAGGGTTCATAAACAGCAAATGTACTTAGCTCCATTTTATAACTGATGTGGGAATTTCAAATACTGTGTGATGACCAGCTCAGAAGCAAAATCAGAAATGGTCCCCTGATGCCTGATTCCTGATTTTGACCACCAAATTGTGTTTCGTTTGCGGGAAGCATTGTACGAAATCAGTGCCTTTCCACTCCCAGGCTCCCTTATAATTTAATTCCTAGTAGCAGACATAGAGAGATGGAGAGAATTGGAACTTAGGGAATTAGAACTCTCACTGTATCCAGACCGGTGTGGACGGTGTCCATCCTAGAAATGGAGATGCTGGTGACACAGAGAACCCTGCCCAGAACTTAGAACTGTCGATTAGGACTTGCTAATTCATTTCAGGGCTAAATCAAGAAAGGGCAAAAAGAAGATAATAAGTTCTGGAGAGAGAGTGAACAGCAGTGTGGCTATAGTTGACAGTATTATATTGTGTACTTGAAATTTGCTAAAAGGCTAGATCTTGGATGTTCTCACCACAAAGAAAAAACTGGAAACTAGCAAAGATGTGAAGTGATGGATATGTTGATTGGCTTGGCAGTGGTTAATATTTCACAATTTCTATGTATAGCGGACCATCAGGCTGTAAACCTTACAATTTTTTTTTTAAGATTTATTTATTTATTTTTGGCCACATCGGGTCTTAGCTGCGGCTCGCAGGCTTCTCTCTAGTTGTGACGCGCAGGTTCCAGGGTGCGTGGGCTCTGTAGTTGTGGCGCCCGGCTTCCAGAGCACGACGGCTCTGTAGTTTGCGGCATGCAGACTCTCTGGTTGAGGCACCCGAGCTCAGTAGTTGTGGTGCGCGGGCTTAGATGCTCCGCGGCATGTGAGATCTTAGTTCCCCGACCAGGGATCGAACCCACGTCCCCTGCATTGGAAGGCGGATTCTTTGCCACTGGACCACCAGGGAAGTCCCACCTTACAATTTTTTTTAAGTTAACATCTTTATTGGAGTATAATTGCTTACAATTTTTGATTGTCAATTATATCTCAGTAAAGCTGGGCAGCGGGGAAGAAAGGGGAAAAAAGGGAAACTGATATTTGACGCTTGCTTCTTCTGTACCAGGCACTTTAGCTAAGTTTTCTCACCTAATTCTTCCGGAAACTTTGAAAGGATTTGCCCATATTGCCAGTGAAGAAACCGAAACTCAGGAGGGTTTATCTGAGGTCACAAGCTAGTCAGTGACAGACTGAATCCAGCACACCTGACTCCAACATCTTTCCTCTTTCTTTATTTCTTTACATATATTTCTATCAGGCTTCATTCCGAAGTGCCTGGCAGAGACACATAAAACATAAGATACAGAGCAGTAAGGACACTGTCGAATGGAAACGAAGGGTAGAGCCAGTTAAAATCAAGGCAAAGGTTAATATGCAAACTGCAGGCATACCACGGAGTTGTAGAGTAAGGCTGCATATTTGGAGCTAACTTCCAGATGGCAAAAGCAAAAATGGAAATGCCATCCATTACACAGCTCACTGGGTCACCAAGAAAAAACAAATCTTGCTTCTAAGAAGTGGAGTGTACTCTGGTACTTGTTTCAATTATCCTATGCTGCGTCCACCCTACAAGAGCTTGAATAAAACTCAGAAGTAATTTAGTTTTTCAGTTCCTTTGTTCTCAGACGAACAAATTTAGACCTACAAGATTAAGGTGACTTGCTGAAGTGACGCATCTGATGTTCTAACAGGAAGAGTGGGCAACAGGACTTTGGTCTTCAGGCCTCTTTCCAGTATGCTACCCTAACCTAATGGGTTAGGTCTAGGATGAAGCTGCAGACCATCAGGCTTTCCCGGGGACAACTGTCAGTCCTTTGGTGCAGCCCCGTAGCCTGCTTCAGTCAGTTGTCTTCTTCAGGGAGAGGAGATTTGCTCCTGGAAACTAACTCAGATTCTGAAGCCAACCTTCTTCCCAGGGGTCTAGACACTTAGGTAATAATGGAATTTATAGTGAGTCATCTTGTAAAGTAAAAGGAATTCTTTAAGGGAAACGGGACTTTTCCAAACACTTAGGGCTCGTCCAAACACTTAGCTATGAATAGAAAACGGATGATATACACTCAGGAAAATAAATTTTGATGTGCCCATTAGTAAATCAGAAAAATTAAAAATTGGAAGAGTAAAATGGCAGTGATAATGAGCTACATAATTTAAATTCATCTTTGATGGGAAAATACTGACACGTCTCAGACAATTAGGAAGTAGAGATGTCTCCTTGACAATAATTATCGATCCAACCAGGGACAGAGACCCATTTGAAAATCCACAAATAAGCACATCAGGATGACAGACATCTTAGGAAGTTAAGAGAATTGGTGAGTAGGTATTAAACCAGCATATTTATGAGCCACTAAACTAGTTGGGGAGGTGGGAGGAGCCAATATCTAACGATTTTAATGTTTTCCTAATAAGGCATACGTTATTTGGAACATTTAGCTGAGAACCTAAGAAAAATAATGACGGAAACTGAACTATGTATTATACATAAATACCCATCTAGAGAAAAGCACAAAGCAGCCATCAGTTTTATGAAGAGCAACTCAGAGAAGACAAATTACTAAGAGGCTTATTTTGGGAGGCATCCAGAATACATGGATTGAAATGAATTGAATTGATCCAATATTGTATTTACCATTGTGTGACATGATTTTTCTTTTTCAGAACCAAGGCATATTTTTGGACTGGCTGTAACTTAAATTTTTCTAACTTTACTCATGGAAAATATGAGTCTACAACAGCTTAAGTGTTTAAGAAGGGAAAATACAGTAACGTGTCTATTGCATTTTATGTTCTAAGTATAGTGGGAATGATACTGGATTATCTATCATAAAAAGGAAAATTCTGCCTATCTGCTCAAAAAAGTTTTAGTTTAAATTTCTTGTGAGGGTATAGACATGAATGTAAAACCTGGCATAAATGTTAAGGTAAGAGTAATAATCCATGGTTTTTTTTTAACATCTTTATTGGAGTATAATTGCTTTACAATGATGTGTTAGTTTCTGCTGTATAACAAAGTGAATCAGCTATACATATACATGTATCCCCGTATCTCCTCCCTCTCGCATCTCCCTCCCACCCTCCCTCTCACCCCTCTAGGTGGACACAAAGCACCGAGCTGATCTCCCTGTGCTACGCGGCTGCTTCCCACTAGCTATCCATTTTACATTTGGTAGTGTATAATAATCCGTATTTGAGAGGTAGCATCAAGTGTTAGAAAAAAACCCTGAACCGAATGGTGGAGAATTGGAGTCACATCCTTACTCTGCCTTAAACTTGTTTTGAGAACTTGTCCAGCCCAGTTTTCCAACCTATATAATGCAGAGATTTTTTTCCTGTCCAAAACTATTATATATTGTAATTTTTGCTATCACTGTAATCATATTAATTCCTTTAAAAATGGTAGTGTTCAAATTATAATCATAATACAGGATATATAAAATCACATGTGAATGAAATTTTAGTCCTACTAATTCTTCTTCATATCACTGGGGTGAAAGGGCCAATATTTAATAGAGACCCGCAATAAAAATTTTTGGAGAGAATTCTTTTTGTGACAAAACAATGTAGACAAGTTAATCAATTTTCTAGTTTCGTGTCTTTTTACATTACAAAATTTATTTATGTTACTTATAGCAAGTATATTTATTTATTCTCTGAGATGTTTTAAAATGTAGAGTTCACTAAAAGTAAGACAAAGTAATATTCTTATCTTTATGAATTATGGCATTATTGATTTTTGTTAAGTACACAAACATAAGATATAGCGTACCATAGTATGCTATTTATTGAGCCACGCTATGCTTAGAACTATACTAGACATTGGTGTATGAAGAGCTATAAAGTAAGATTCCTGTCTTTGCTACACTTACAGTCTAGTTGGGGAAGCCAGACTCACGTGCACGAGGTCACCTAAGAGTATATCATAATTTTAACTTGGTTCAAAATTATGTAAATTTTTAGTTACTACCAGTGAAGTCCTGCCACCCCAAATCTAATAATACATGGAATAAAAGCTCATTTAGTATATCACTTGTTATATTCGATAAGATTTGACTTCCCTACAGCATCAGAAATCTTTTGTCTATGTGCGTACTATCGCCGACATAAAAATAAATGTTTTTGCCTCAAATGGCTCAAGGGAACTTTTCTAAGTATTATGTAATAGGTAGTCCCGGACAGAAGTTGCATGGCCTAAAGTCAACAATCATTATAATCAGGTCTTCCTGATCATTCTCCCTGTCACCCAACAACCCCCTGCCACCTTCTTAAACAGCTGTGAAGGGAAGTGTTTAATGGCCCAGAGAAAAGAATGATACAGAAGGAGGGGTAGGTGGTGTGTCAGTGACATATTCAGACAGTTAGTTAAGTTGGGTTGAATTGCCAGTGGCAAAGGAAAGAAAAACTTCAAACCACACCCAATATAATGGCAATATGGGCGAGAAAATGTAGTTCATCTTAGGGAGGGAGAAAGAGATTTAATACATCTGGAGGAAAATAATTAGAAGCCCAGATAATCAGTTGCAGAGCACTGCCGGGAAGCGTAATGTTGAAAGAGGCCAGGGGTGATTACAAATGAGCCTCGGTCTTAGGAGGCAACCAGAAAGGCTGAGTAACTTGAAGCTGACAACGCTGGGTGCTGCCTCATGACGCACGAGGTCCCCGGTGTCTCTTGGAACCAGTGTGATGGGTGAGGCAACATCTGGAATACTGAATACATTTTTTACACCCCATTAACACAAAGACACCGAAAACCTGGAGGGAGTTCTAAAGCCCATAACAAGGCCTATTAAGAGACTTCAAGGAATAGTTTATAAGGGGAGGATGAAGAGAAAGGGCAATAGCCATGGCAATGGGTAGAAAACAGTCCTAAATAATCTAACGGGTAAAACAATGAGGGAAGGGCAGGAATGACTTGTTATGGCTTCCCTGAGAGGAAAAAAAAAACAGAGAGAGAACAGAACTAAAAGTAGCAGGAAAAGAAAAAATCTAAAAACTAATTAAGCACGAAAATGTCAGCCAGTTGGGGGAGAAATTTGTTACCACAAAGTAAATCAGGTTGGGGAAGAAAACTGTGTAACCCTTCAAGCAATGTTTTCAGATGCACAAGTGCAGAACTCTAGAACAGGATTTCCTTGCATTGCAGGAGGGTAAACTATTTAAAATCAGAGCACAGATCGTTGAAAGGCTGATGATCATAGCCATGGTCATCATAATACTGGCAGTGGCAGCATTTAATAAGCCCTCGTTATGTGCCAGGTACTGTTTTCAGTGCTTTACATATGTATTCATTCTTTTTAGTCCTCACAACAATCATATCACTATTACTGTTATCATCTTCATGTTTTTCCAGAAGGGGAATTGGAGGTAGACGGAGGTTAGGTAACTTGCCTCCGGCAGGATAGCTAACAAATAACAGAGCCGGGATTTGAACCCAGGCAAGCTGGCTCCAGGTTTTATGTTGCAAACCACTATGATCTTTTACAAAAAGAGAGAAAAGTGGGGGGAAAAAACCCTGGGGAGAGGAGCAGGCCAGGGGAAAGAGCTGGGCTTGAGGTTATTAAGTGAAAGGCTTCTGGAAACAGTCCCGTTCTGAAGTCATGCTGGTGGGGTGTGGCTTTGGTCCGCCGCCTGTGACTCTTAAATCACGTTGCCTTTTGTCGGAAAGGAAAATCATCTTGTGGTTCGATGTGAAAAGGTGGTTAGTCTCTGAAGACGAGAACCCCTCATTAGAAGAATTTCTACTGCTCAGAGCCAGCTCAGAGGGAAACCCTGAGTCATAGCTGACATGAGACCCTCTGACATTTTGTCCCACACCCGTCCATCTGCTCAGGGACCCTGGCAGAATCCTTAAGCAGTGGGTGTTTGGCTAATTGACCACCTGATTGATTTACTCATTTGCAGATTCAACATATAAATATTCATTCAACAAATAAACATTGCTGTGTTTCTCAGACTTGAGTCAGCCCTTCAAAGAAAGTAAATCCAATGGGAAGTGTCAACTTTTCTAACTCTGAAGCTCTCCTCTATGAAAATATTTAGACCAAATCACCTTTTTTTTAAAAAAAATCATAGCTCAATTGAAAACACAACATTTAACAAGTCCAGAACAGGTACCATCCCCGGAAGACATGGGGCTCCATGAAGCCCAGTTCAAGAAACAAAAATTCATGCAGCCCCTAGACTACATGCAAAGATGAGGGAAGGGAGGTCCACAGATGAGGTCGAGGCAGTGTTTGCCCTCAAAACCCTTACAGTTTAAGGGAGATTAGGTTTCTACGTGAACATAACTATACCACCAGGAAGAGAGGGAAGACAGCTTCAGAGCCACAGAAGTAAAGTGCTGTGGGATCGGGGCGAAGACTGGAATTGAAATGGCTTCTGCTCTGGGCTGATTCATACAGAGGGTGGCAGAGAATAGCACAGGCAAAGGTGGAGAGGTGGAAACCAGAACAAGTAAAGGCAGCACGTTGACTGGAGAGAGGGACGATTCACAGAGACGTGCAAGATGGGGTCGGAGGCAAGGAAGGGCTTGGATGGCAAGGTGTCAAACTCAATGTGATTCTGCAGGCGAGGGGGGGCCATCCAAGATCATGAGAAGGTGATGTGACCCGAGCTGGTCTTCAGGAAGCTGGCAGTGAGAATGGAAAGACCCTGGAGCCTGCATAGGAAAGCCGGTCAGGAGACAGTGGGCCTCCATGAGGGGTGTCAAGTAATCAGGAAACAGGGACAGATCCCAGAGCTCCGACCCCACTGTTGCACAGCGGCCTTTCTTGGGTGTGACCATGCCAAAGTTACAAATGTGAAGGCCTTCCAGTGGCCTTTTCAACGAGCAGTGGAGCTTTTGTAGCACATATACCTCTATTTTACTATAATTCTATGAAAGTTAGTCGTCTAGGTTGTGACTCCATGTTGCTAGAATTTTTGATTATCAGTAATAAACACATTTGCAAAATACATATAATGCAAACGCCGATGACATAAAATACATGTGACATAAAAACCCTGACTGCGTCCCATGATAAACGGAGTTTACTACGATTCCTTGGCTGGGAAAATGTGTACTGTCCTGACAGGCAAAAACAAAGACAAGATTTTCAATAGCGTTTTTGAAATTCGCAGCTCTCCAACAGTTAGAAAACTTATTTTATCACAAAGACAACTTTCAGTATTCCAAATTTCATACTGGCTACTTCTCTGATTGTTATATCAACTTAACAAAAAGGTACATTCTGCTTTTATCACTTGCACTCAGAGTATCATGATCATGGTGGTGATTTTTATAATCCGTGTACTTGGGCACTACTTTTATTTATTCAAAAGGAAAATGTGTATGTGTCACTTTGCTAAAGGATCAGAGTATTACATGAATGTTATTCTGGCCTCCACGGTTACCAGGTTAACTTTTGTCTCACTGCCTTTTTTTTCAAGTCATAATTTCACGTTGATGCATTTAGTTACGCTTAATCATTTCACGTGAGAAAATAATCCTTTTTTCCCATTGCAGCCTTTTTTGGAAAATACCTCAATGAATATAATGGCAGCTACATCCCTCCCGGGTGGCGAGAATGGCTTGGATTAATCAAGAATTCTCGTTTCTATAATTACACTGTTTGTCGCAATGGCATCAAAGAAAAGCATGGATTTGATTATGCAAAGGTAATTTTCGGGCACTTTTACACTGCATCAATTTACTTTGTGCATAATGGGGGAAAGCCATTTTCAGTGTGTTAGCCCATACACTCGATTGGCTTTCTACATTCTCACAGTATTAGAATGAGAAATTTTAAGGTAATTTTAAACTCCAGGCAAGAAAAAGGCTCTCAAGGAGCACTGACTTTGAATAGCGATTTTTTTCCCCATTAGGATGAAAGGCAATCAGCCTTTGATGAAAGTATTATCAGAAAAATCATAGATGCCTCCACTCTGTCTTGGGATAATTTGGGGGTTTTTCCTCCTCTAGAGGACTTATCCACATAATCATATGTTCATCTCATGCTGTTTTGCTTTTCACTGGGGTGAAAGTATATTCTGTCTGTGGCTTCCAATGTAGATGTAAGAATAACAGCAGACAAGTGCACTAATCAAAAGTTGAGAAACCACATTCTTTGCTTTTACTCCTGTCTGATCGCACTTTGATATTGACAAGCACACCTGCCCCATGGCAGCTAGAGTCCACAAAAGTCTGTTAAGGCTGTCAGTCCTAGGATTTCCAAATCAGTTCATAGAAACTGGAAGGGACATGCCCCACGATTCAATCCTAGGATTTCCAAATCAGGTCATAGAAAATGAAATGGACATGTCCCATGGTTCTCTAACAAATGGATCCCAGATTAGAGTTTGTAAAAGTCACACAGGTTTTGTGGTTGCCAACTTAAAACTATTTCCAGATCGCAAGAGTGGAGGGGAAAGCATCTTTGAATTTAGCCTGCTAATTAGCCTAAAATGCCTTCTGCCCTCCTAGCCATATCCATCTCTTCCTCATTTATCTAAAAGAAGCCGAGAACCTGCTCTATCTAGCACAGGTCACTACGAAACAGCTATTGGTAGAAGTCAGAGAGACGAGACTTGATCGAACTTTGGCACATTGCTGTCTTTCCACTTGGCCTGATTTGAGCACAGGGGACTTGGGGTGAGGGTGTATGTCTCACTCTTTCATACCCTTCAGAAAACAACACATGCAAATGAATGCGTATTAGCAATTCACAAACATTGCTAATAGGTTTCCAAACTCATCAAAGTTGAGAGCTGGCAGGGACCTTGGAGGCAGATTTGAGCACTGTCCTACCAAGTGCAGTCATTGTCACTGCTCATTTTTTATCTTGTGGGGATGCTTGTCATGCTTCTGTTCAAGCTATTAACCCTTCTTTCCCTGTTGTCCTAAGGAGAGCAAAGTAATCAAGATTCCTTCCAAAGACCAAATCAGCGTAACTTGCCCATTATCACAGCTGATTAAGTGTCAAAGACAACTGTGTCAAAAAGAATATGTATCTTTTTTTAGGGAGGAAAGGAATGAAACAGACACTCCCATGGACGAAGGTGTTAGCCTGTGGACTTGTCCTAACAATGACACAGATTTGGTCCCTTGGGCGCTGCTTTTGCAGCTGTTCTGGTCCTTGAATCTACATGTGATTAGTCATGCCTAGAAGCCTCTGACGGTGCACACTGCCTAGGCACTTTCTGAATAAACTTTATACCTGAGTTCCAGGCCAGTGATACACACTTAGAGGAAGCAGGTGTTTTAAGTTTTCATTTTTTCTTTTTTATTCCATTTCTTCCCCCCCTTCCCCTTATTGCTTTTGCATCAGCCCCTGGGACTGCCGGTTTAAGTTATTTTATTAACAAGTCAGGCTCTAATCCCAACAGCTGGGTAATTTTAGTTGTGCAATTAACAGTATCATCTGCTGGAGATCAACTGCTCCCCATACTGAGTGTTTCAAATAAATTAATTGATAAAATGTTGCCACTTTTCCCTGGGCACCCAGATTTTGGCCACGACTTTCATTAGCATTTATTATGTAATTCTCACAGGTGAATTTTTAGTTTAAGGAAAAGATCTTTTCTTTTGTTTGTGCATTTATGCGTGTGTGTGTATGCCTGTGTGTGTCTGTGTGTGTGTGTGTTCTGCAACTGTGAATTTGTAGTGGGCGTGGGTGTTTCCTGCCCTTGAAGTAATTAAATTTTTTTTGTCAAAGAATTACATCAGCGAAACCTGAGAATGAAATATGTATCCGGTGTTTCATGTGCTGGAGCATTTGTATTGCCAGATCTGATCATTATCTTGGGCAAACGGGGACTTGACCCTTTTTTTTTTTTTGCCTAATTCCTAAATTGCACATTATTTTTTAAAAAAGGTTTGTGCACGTTACCCCTTTAGCAAACCCAGAAGGTAACTGCCAGCTGATGTTCTCTGTCTCCGGAAGATGTGTTGCCCCTTTGGGAAGTAGTTTCCCTTCCTGCTTAAGGTCTTACCTCCTCGTTCAGTGAGTTGCTTCTGAGGGAAAGCAGTATTCAAATGTGATCTGATGAATGTCACCTTTTGTAATTTTTGTTTTGTGTCAAATATATGTTTCAGGACTACTTCACAGACTTAATCACTAACGAGAGCATTAATTACTTCAAAATGTCTAAGAGAATGTATCCCCATAGGCCCATTATGATGGTCATCAGCCACGCGGCGCCCCACGGCCCCGAGGACTCAGCCCCACAGTTTTCAAAACTGTACCCCAATGCTTCCCAACACATGTGAGTAACAACCTCAGCTCCGGGACCTGCCGAACGCAGGCCCCGCCTTTGCTCCCCATCTCGCTCCTCCCCTGCACCCCGTTTCCTTCCACGCGGCACCTCCACGAGACGGGAACGCCGGCTTCTGCCTCGAGACCGCGGAACAGGAAGACCCTGAACTCAAGGGCTTGTCGAGGTGCTTTGATTAGGAATCACATCCACATTTGTAAGCGGCTAAACGAAAAGAGAGAGAAGCATGCGGGGTGAATGGGGGGCGATTTTGATCAAGGGTTTCCTTCAGTTGTCTTAAATAATATTCATAGACGTGATCTGATAATAATAATGATCAAGCAGTGTGTTTCTCATAGCAGCTGGGTGGCAACCCCTGGTCTGGTTATAAAAACCCGGGTGGATTCCCTGGGCATGGACTGTTGCAGCTTTGCCGCAGATGTGCAATTAGCATTGCTACAGAGACAGCTGGAGTGGGCTTGCCCGAGAGGCCTTCTCAGGTCAGGCTTTCAAATAACCTGATGTTTCTTTTTAAGAGGAGGGGGTGGGGAGGCACAGCATAGAGGGCTGATGGCATACAGGGACAGGACAGAGAGCAGAGAGCTGTAATGTGCCTATCATTCTCACTAGCCAAAGTCGATGCTTAGGCAGCAGAGGACGTGATTTTGATTTTCACTCTGTCCGCACACTTTCTTCTTATCCATTGCAATAATGCACAGTCTACGCAGAGCAGCTGGCTCTGTGTCTGCTGAAAGTTTGACCACCAGAGAGGTAGGGAACAGGGTACTGGTGTGTTTCCTTCGTCACTAAACCTCCGGAATACATTCTTCATCTGTTTGTGCTTAAATATCATCCCTTTTCATCCACGCTGATTTTCTATCTGTGATCCCAGACAGAAAAAAAAAACAAAACAAAAAGATTAAATGTACTTCCTTACGAAAAGAGGTAAGTAACTACGGAAGGCATTCTAGTTGCTGGTCAAGACATATCCCTGGAAAACTTTTTCTTTTTATTCTTATTTTTTATCTTATTATAACTAATAAACTGCTGGCTCCTGGTCAGTGGTACTTAGATCCTCTCTATCGTATCAAGTGACTTAGAAAGAAAGAAAGACAAGAACTGACAATACGTACGAAGCCAGGGTGGGTGTCCTACTGAGCATGCCCAGGAACTTGGAGGGTGAAAGTGTTTCGATGCATAAAATATTGTCGACAAAGAAGGTTGCCCCAGCATCTGGGGAATACGGTCTGGATGAGCCATTGTGCTTTGGAATCAACCCTGTGGATGGATATACAAGCCTCTGAAAACCTACCCTACATATAGCTATGCAACTGAATTCATGAATGAAGCCCATGAGTGGTGAGTGGCTCTCCATTACCAATCACTTGCAAATTTAGTAACCAGCTGGTTCAGCGAGAGAAAAAGGTTTTTGCAGGCTTCTTCCATGCCCTGGGACCCACCTTTCTCTTTTCTTTTGAGTCAGAAATCGCTCCCTTTGTTGCGTTAACAGAATCTCAGCCTAAGGTGATTTTCCACAACTGTAAACTTCACTGATGTTTTCCCAAGTTGGAGGACAAGAGGTTGACAAAATGTGTTTTACGGCTCCTTAGAAGTCAGCCTGCCTTTGCAGCTTCAGGGCAAGGTCCTGAGCCTACAGGAAAATCAGCCACAGGCCAAGAGGTTCTGACAGCTCAGCGGCATGCACAGAGAGCAGTGCAGGACCAGAGGAATCTGCGAAGTTCTCGGGGCCTCAACAATAGCTTTTAAAAAAAAAAAAAAAAAAAGCATCTCTGATTGCAGCAATTTAAATTTCTAATAGTTCCACAAATATTTATGGAGCGCCACCTGTGACATTGTACAACACAGCAGGGATATAGGCACAAGGAAGACACAATTGCTAACCCTGGAGACCCAATGAACTAGGACAGAGGTTGGCACAGAGGGGCCAAATCCAGCTTGCCACCAGTTTTTATAAATAAAGTTTTATTGAAACACAGCCATGCTCATACAGTTAGGTATTGTCTATGGCTGCTTTTGCAACACGACAGTGGAGTTGCGTAGTTGCCGCAGATACCGTATGGCCTACAGTGCGTAAACTATTTACTGTATGATTCTTTACAGATAAGTTTGTCCTGGTCCCCTGCTCTAGGGGGTAGTGTCCAAATAGTCTTATCAGCAGCAGGCCCAGCAGTAAGTACTAGAGCAGGGATCCCAGGGGCTGTGGAAGTTTGGAGGAGGAAGCATGCACATCTTTTAGAGGAACAAGGGAAACTTCAGGGCCCAGAAGGCATTCAAAGTGGGCCGCAAAGGATGGGCGAAATTTCTGCAGCTGATATGCAGAGATTGGGTAGATGATTTCAGGAAGAGAATGTGGCGTAGAAAAGTGGTCACCATGTAAATGAGGCCATCTAAGATGTGACCTAGGAAAGCAATAAGGGATAAAGCTAGAAAGAGAAATTCACAGAATATTGAGAATTTGTGTAATTTGTATGTAAGCATAAGCAGAGAGTCCCTGGAGGCCATTTAGTAAAGGTAGAATGACATCATATGTGAGTTGATCATTTTCTCATGCAAAGTTGCCATTATTCCTCTTTAATGCAAATGAACCACCTGTGTGCCTTAGTAGTGATGCTACTAAGGGAAATCTGCACATGGCAGAGTGGAAAGTTCTCAGGCCTTGGAGCTGACAAGCGTGGGTTCCTATCTCAGCTGTCCTCGCTGAGCCTGTGGGCCGTTTCTTTAAGCTCTCAGAACCTGCATTGTCTCATCTGTAAAATGGGAGTAATCACTAGCACCTTGACGTGGTGTCATGAGTGACAATTAAAAGGGGCCCCACCTTGGGCCTGGGACACAGAAGCCACTTCATAGATGCTAATTCTCATTGATCCTTTCTGTTAAGACAAACCATAAAAAACTGTTCTTTCCGGATTGGATCTTTCTTGACCTACAAAAAGTGCTGCTTCGTTTGGTTCAACTTAACGTTCAGGGAAAGCAGCTAGAGAAAGGACGAGTTGATACTTGTCCGTGGTGCCTTGACAAGTCTGTTGACTAGCTAAGACCCGCATTGATGAGGCTGTCACACCTGGCTATTCTAAAAACACAGACAGAAGCAGCAGCCCGGGCTGTGTTATCTTTGCCAGGTGCAAAATGTGCTATAGGCAAGTGCTAGTTTGGAGAACACTCCTGGCCACAGAAGATGAAAATTCACACCGTGGGATGAGCGATTCAGCTTCTGTTTGCTGCTGAGCTTGGGGCTTTGTGTACCTAGAATGGGGAGATCCGCTGTGTCTCCTGCAGCCCTTAGAAGCCTTGAATTCGGGCATCTTTGTTGTAAAAGTCTCCCCGCTGCCGCTGGAGGAAAGGGCTGGAGAGAGTCCGTGTGCGTCTCTTGTCACTGTGAGTGACTGCCCAGGTTCACAGTTCAGTCCACACACAAAAGGAGTGAGACAAATTGAAGGCAAGCTTTCCATTGTGGCGCTCCGAGCTCCTGAATGGCTGGTTTCCTTAGCGAGAACAACAGCAAGGCATTCAAGCAAAGGGATGCAAGAAGTTAAGTGCTTTGCAGAGATATTCGGCAGGCCCTAGGAAAGCAGAACGAGAAGCTGCAGGCTCTCCCCTTTCGGCGGGGGGATTCAAGCCATGTGAGCGCTCTCCTTGAGGTCACCTTCCTTGGTGGTCAAGCATTTTCCAGATGCCTTTCATCCGCCTTGGGTTAGAGCTATCTGACCCCCTCAGCCTGCAGCGAATGTATCAGGTTTCCATGGTGTTCGCCGTTCCAACAAAGGAAGGAAGCCAGTCCAATATTGCGGCTAGAGGTTATGCCAGCCGGCTAAGAATGAGAACAGATTACAGACGGACGGAAGACACTGTTTGATCAGACAGTGGCTCAGCCACTCCTGGCCTCTGAGAGTTCTGAGGGAGCCTCCGTCATGATAATCACCTATAATCACCGTTACCATAGAGCCCTTCACTATGGCTGCGACCCTACTGCACTTCCCAGTAAATTCTCTCCCCCTTATCCTCACAGTAATGCTCTAGCCTCATCCTCACTTGGCATCACTTTTCTCTCCTGGCCTCAGTGATGTGATAATATGCACCTGTGGACAAAAGCCTTTATGAGAAAGGAGATTCCATTTATCTTCCCGATGATTCTATGAAGGGCTCAGACTTCCTGAATACTTTCCTACCAACTAAGCATCTATGAACTTAAAACTTTTTTTTGTTCCAATTCAACAGTTCTTTCTTTCTGTCCCTGGAAATGTGTATGACTGTACACACACACACACACACACGCACACGCACACACACACACACAGAGGTTCACGTGAAATCTAAAATTTCAGTACCACTAAGTTGCAGGAATTGTTCTGACAGTGGAGTTTGGGATGGACACGGCACGTCAAAGGGAAAACTACGTCTGTGTAGCCTCAGAACAGTTTTCAAAACACCTTTGTTATCTAAAGTTGGAAAGAAATGTCTTGCCTTAAAAAGAATGTGCACGTTCTCCCTCATTTCTTCCACAAATACATAAAAGGATATGTTTTTGAAGATGAGAGAGTTTTAAATCCCCCATAAACATTTGTGATTGGGGCAGAATTCATTGCTCCCTTTCCTCTATTCCCACTCTCTTCTTCTCTCTATGTTTACTACATATCCCATTGCACTGGCTGTTTACCCAGATCCCCGAAGTGCAATCGCACAAGTCCAGGGGGCCGTTTTCACACTCAGTATCACGTGAATGGTGCCCTGCTGCTAGGCAAGGTCGCTCTTTCCCAAAGGCAGGACCCAGTGGTCCATCTCTACCTCTCGTTGTCTGGTGAGCACAGCTCCTGTTGCTCTAGTTGTACAATACGTTTTTGTTTAGCAAATGAGTAAACATATTAACCCCACCAACTAGCTGACATTAAGACACTATTTTAACTAGTATGAAAATAGTTGAACAATCAGTTTTATAAATTAAATGAGTACCTAGAGATAGTATAATTTCGTAAATTTTTAGATTAAAAAAATGAATACCCAAAGTTTATTTTTTTTTAAAAAAAAGACCCAAATAGCTTTGCCCAGGTCACATAAGTAGACAGGGACAAAACTGGAGCCCAAACTCGACTCTCTTGGACCCTAGATCTTTCCACTACACCGGGCTTGTTCAGTACCCATCACAGTCACAATTGATAGGAGAAGAGTTCCCTACGTATGTCTTTGCACAATTAGAATTGGAGTTTGCAGCATCATTGGAAGACTCTTTAAATTAGTTTTATGATATGCCTTTTTATTTTAAAGTTTTATGATTTATCTATAATCAAGATCATTTGGTATTATCCTGCATGTGTTCAAATATTGCCTACCTAAAGACATTTGAACTCAAATGGGGAAGATCTCCAAGAAGTCAATTAAATTAAATACGTTTAATTTTAGTGAAAGCTGAGATGGTGTGGCCTGGGAGATTAAGTCTAGAATTTCCAGTATAATGCTTTGAGTGTGTGCGTCTTAAATCTATACAACTAACTTATTCTGGGAATCGAGACCTATTTCTCAGTGAGTGATTATCTTGCTACCAATAAGGGTATTAAGAGTTAGGATTTTTGTTGTCGTATGAGACTAAATAGCAAATGAAGAAAACATGTTCAAATACAAAACGCTCAAAATATATTTATTTTCTGTGGGGTGACAGCAAAGACCATCAGTGGCACAAATGAACTGCTGAGTTCTTTGCATTTTGCCGCGAATGGGTTTAATATATGACACATGCATTTCTTGAAACTATTTCTGTGCTAGTAAGAATTATTCTCCCTAAACAACCACCCATCAAATAGAAAGGGGACATGATTGATTTTCAGAATTCTTATCCCTGTTATGTCAATAAGCAATACGAGCAAGAAAACCAAAGCCCGGGGAGAATTGGCATTGATGGCAAAGGTTGAACGTACAAGGCCAGTAGTCTGAGCGATCTGCGAGCTCGTACACTGAGCAATAACTCCAGACAAACAATGACTAGAGGAAAGCAATGTGCAGGGAAGCCTTGCTGGGCAAAGCTCACGTTTTTAAGTATTGGAATAATCTGTTGAGGGTTACAGGTACCTTCCTGAAAGTTAGGAGGTCTGGAGAGCATAGTTCTGGGCCAAACATGTATCTGAACAAACAACAGACCAGGCACATGTGACTGTAATTCTGACAGATTTTCGTTTTTTGAGGGTTTTTTAAAAGAAAGCAACAGAAACTCAAAAAACGACAAGTTGGTCCTTTGTCCTCTCCATTTTCAAGCAAACAGCCAGTGTTATCTACCTTCTTGAGGATGCCTCCAGTGTGCCCTGGAGGGTCAGACTTGATTCTGTATTTGCAACAAACATAGACACATAGCAGCTGGTGGGAGGCGTCTGAATGGGAAACAGAAGCAGCTAATATTTTATTTTATTTATTTTTTATTTTATTTATTTTTTCTTTATTTATTTTTGGCTGCGTTGAGTCTTCATTGCTGCCCGTGGGCTTTCTCTAGTTGCGGCAAGCGGGGCCTACTCTTTGTTACGGTGCGCGGGTTACTCATCGTGGTGGCTTCTCTTGTTGTGGAGCACGGGCTCTAGGCGTGTGGGCTTCAGTAGTTGTAGCACACGGGCTCAGTAGTTGTAGCTCGCGGGCGCTAGAGCACAGGCTCAGTAGTCGTGGTGCACGGGCTTAGTTGCTCCGTGGCACGTGGGATCTTCTCGGACCAGCACTCGAACCCGTGTCCCCTGCATTGGCAGGCGGATTCTTAACCACTGCGCCACCAGGGAAGCCCGCAGCTAATATTTTAAATTAGGATGAAGGCTAATGATTTCAGGACTTACTTTTTATAGAAAGAAATGTATGGATCCGTGCTTTTTTTTTTTGCGGTACGCAGGCCTCTCACTGTTGTGGCCTCTCCCGTTGCGGAGCGCAGGCTCAGCGGCCATGGCTCACGGGCCCAGCCGCTCCGCGGCATGTGGGATCTTCCCGGACCGGGGCACGAACCCATGTCCCCTGCATCGGCAGGCGGACTCTCAACCACTGCGCCACCAGGGAAGCCCTGGATCAGTGCTTTTAATGATGGGGATTTTGAGGTGCTTGTTGGGGACGGCAGTTCAGTGTGACATCATGGAGGGAGCAGGGGTCCCAGCATGTTCTTTCAGGGCCACCTCCATACGCTTTACTATGTCATTTGTAAAGTGGGAGTAAGATGCCCTGCCGTCTCCGGGCTGCTACAGCAAGCAGGTGAGCTGTGACGTGATAAGCTCTCTCCCAGCTACCTGTAAGTGTGGGTGTGATGTGGTCACAGCATTTGTCCTCTGGAGTCACTGACACCTCTTTGAAGCCTCACGAGAACTCTTTGAAATCCTTGCTCCCGTTATAGAGATGAGGAAACAGAGGCCTAGAGAAAAAAGTTGCTCTAGATCACACACTAGTAAATAACAGGACTGGGATGAGAATTCAGGTCTGATTCCAAAACATTCTGGAACAATTGGATATGTGGTTTTCCACTGTTCCCTAAAACAGTTACTTGCTTCTCTGTGGCTCGTGGGCCAGCCAACAGCTCCAGGCTCTGTCTGAATAATTGTAAGTCAATTCTTAGGACGGCAAGCCTTCATTATCCCTGGGGGACAGAAGGCTGCATCTTCCAGGAATTTGGCAAACCCCAGCAGGAGGCAACCACAGGTCTTTGGCAAAAGATCACTTTTCAACAACAGTGTCAGTTCCAGCGACCCCCAACCTTCCACCTGCAGGTCCCTGGACAGCTGCTGTTCTGTGGGAAGCAGTGGCAGCCTGTCTTCCTTTAAAAGGCAAATGCTTATCCCCCCTCCCCCCCTGCTGAGATCCCACCTGGGATCTCATCCCCAGAGCAGGTGTGTGTGTGGGGGGTCATCTCCCACATCCAGAAATTAAGAAAAACAGGGGATGGGGGAAGGACAGCTTTGACAGCGGACCTGAACTCTCCCTTTTAATATAAGCCAGATTGAACATATGTCATTCTGTAAATCCGAGAGTCCAATTTGAGCCTTGTAATTTGCTGCAACCTTCCCTGTTCCTCAAAGCGAGGTGGATGGAACCCTGCCAAGCACGTGAAGGTAAACGGTGGAGGACATGATTGGCCCACGGTGAGCCTGCCTTTCGGTTCCCTATTGTAATTTTTAATT
The DNA here is from genome assembly GCF_963455315.2 of Globicephala melas. Classification (NCBI taxonomy): domain Eukaryota; kingdom Metazoa; phylum Chordata; class Mammalia; order Artiodactyla; family Delphinidae; genus Globicephala; species Globicephala melas. The sequence continues at coordinate 14,417,005 of NC_083330.1, forward strand.
GTGTTGAGTTTTTGTGGTTTAAAAAAAATCGACTAGATTTATTTTAAAATTAAGGCAAACCAACATCAAAGGCAGTAAGAGGAGAGGGTGAGGTATTATGAAGAAACCCCATGTAATCTTTTATAGCCGTATTGTTTTTCAGGGCACGTATCAGTAAGTGGTGAGGGACCTTTTGTGACCAACTTGCTCTATTTCTCTGACCTCAAACTACCCCCATGGGTGAAAATCTCTTTCCGCCAGGATTTAGATGGCCCCTCTCTCCACCTCCTCTTCTGTCTCTTAATCTAATCCTGTTTGTAAGGCGACACGCTGTGTGAAGAATAAGAAACATGGGCTTAAGTCCCTTCCTACTGCCCAGGCCCCTGAGATACAAGAGTCAGATTTGGCCCGTGGTGCAATTTTAGATATGAAGAACGCTTTCGGGCCAAAAGTGGGACCATTTGGCTCATGAGGTGTCTACTTGGTAAGGAGACGAAAGTTAATGTTGAAAGTTTCTCCTACAGAGAATGGCAAGTGATATCTGAAAGTTTGTTTTTTAATGCCATGAGATTTTTTTCAACCCATATCCTTTTATAGAACACATTTTTTTATTGGCTCATGTAGGAAACTCAGGTACGTCTTCTGTTCTGGGCACTTTAAAGTGATAGATAGATAGATAGAGATAGAGAGATAAATATAGATAGAGGGGATAGAGATAGATGACAGATAGATATAGATAGATAATAGAGAGAGAGAGAGAGATAAATATAGATAGAGGGGATAGAGATAGATGACAGATAGATATAGATAGATAATAGAGAGAGAGAGAGAGAGAGATAAATATAGATAGAGGGGATAGAGATAGATGACAGATAGATATAGATAGATAATAGACAGACAGATATAGATAGATAATAGATAGATAGACAGACAGATTCGTTGTTCCTCAAAACAACTTTTTATTAGAGATGCCCTTATCCCCATTTACAGATGAGCAAATCGAGCTGCAGGTGCTTTTCCCACCCTACAAATCTGTCTCCTTAAAGGGGAGTTAACTTACACTTCTGAGTGTAACTTGTACACTTTTAGTGACAGTGTCTCCTGTGCTCTGTGTTATATTGTCATTTGAGCTGTGGCATTTCTGCTGGTTAACCCGCATCCTTACAGATCATCAGGGTAACTTTTTACACCAGGAAGACCAATGGTACCAAAACAGCATTTTCAAATATAAAAGAGAGGTGCTGCAAATCCACTGGCAGAAGAAAATGCATAGTCACAGGTGGCATTTATAGAGCCCTGTGTTCATGGAAACACCCCTGTGTACAATCATACATCTCAGAAACTCCAAGTTCCCCCATGCGAAATTCCCTCCATGACGGAACCACTGGAACACGGTCGAGGCTCCTGGACTCACCAGGCTCACAGCGACTGATTGTTTCTCCAGTTTTATAATAAATGATGCCACAGGGTCACCTTCAGTCGTCATTATCCACCATCTTTCACTGATAGGATCCTCCCCAGAACAGAGACTGGTAATGAAATTTCTCGATCAACATAGACTGTTGCTTATTCTGTGAGACTGGCTCTTTGCACAGTTGTGGTTCATATGAAGAGCAATCTCAGATGCAGGAAACTCCCCTCGTTCTACTTTCTTTTCATTTTTTTAAAGTGAATGGGCTTTGGAACCAAGTCCTCGTTCTATTACCCGCTAATTTTATTAACCTGAGAAAGTTATTTACCTTTGCTAAGCCTTAGTTTTCTCGGCTGTAAAGTAGGAATGATAAAACTATATCCCAGAAGAGCTGAGCTAATTAAATGAATTGATGTGAATAAAACACTTAGCACGATACCTGACACGTGGTAAATACTCACTAAGTTTTTAATATTTATTAAATGTTTAATAAAACATTTATTAAATGTTTAATAAAACATTAAGTATTTATTTAATGTTTAATATTAAACAACGCTTATATGCTTATCAGCTAAGGAAAAGGTTCAAGTACGTTATAGTCTGGCCGAGAGGTCAAATGAAAAACAAACATTTCTCACTGTGAGAATTGTTCTAGCATAGATATGTTCTTTGCGAGTGTGAGGTAGCAGCATCTAATGGTCCAGGGAGCTGGGGAATACTTCAAAGAGAAAGTGACGTGCTTTGTGTGGCCCCAAAGGAAAGTATGGACACCTCTTGGATCTCTGCAATAGATTAAATATAGGCTTGAACCACCTGTCCTAGAACAACAGAACCCACTTCCCTATAGTTAACAAAAAATTATGCCCTGCGCCTATATTGATTTGTCTATAATGAATAGCTCTATTGGTAAGCATGTATATTGCCGTAGACTTGGTTATAATTCCAGAAAATCCAATTAAATTAATGGTATCTTGGGCTTCCCTGGTGGCGCAGTGGTTGAGAGTCCACCTGCCGATGCAGGGGACGCGGGTTTGTGCCCCGGTCCAGGAAGATCCCACATGCCGCGGAGTGCCTAGGCCTGTGAGCCATGGCCGCTGAGCCTGCGCATCCGGAGCCTGTGCTCTGCAACGGGAGAGGCCACAACAGTGAGAGGCCCGCGTACCACACAAAAAATAATAATAATAATAATAAATTAAAATTAATTAATTAATGGTATCTATATACAAGGTTAGGAATGAGAAAAATTCATAGAGACTAGATATGTAAGTAATCCATAAAATACCCTAGTAAATTCAAGAGAAGAAAATGTATTGCAATTTTGATTCCTCATCATTGCACATAATGTATCAGTGACTATATTTCATGGCCTAATTAGCAATAAAATTTTTCGAGTTAATATCACCATGAGAACATTCTCTTCTACATTACTGAGTTTTATCTGTAGATTTGTAACATGACCACAATCATGTTGACGTGTTTTTACACATTTTAGTCAAAGGACCCAAAGGAACTTGCACTAATTAGATTTTTAGCTGCCAGTCTTGGTCTTCTAAGTTTGAATCCGTATACTTTCAGAGGGCTTGCGCTGTTTGGGGTGGTGCGGACTTCAGATCTCTATATAAACACAGAGAGATATATGGGAGAAAAAAATACTTTAGCAGTGTCTAAATTATCTTTCCTAAATTGTTATTGTTATTTCACAGCCTTTAACTTGAGATATGTCTCTAAATGGCTGAAAAGCGTATATAGTAAGACTCGTTTCTGAATATTTGCAGAACTCCTAGTTATAATTATGCACCAAATATGGACAAACACTGGATAATGCAGTACACGGGACCCATGCTGCCCATCCACATGGAATTCACAAACGTTCTACATCGCAAACGGCTTCAGACTTTGATGTCAGTGGATGACTCTGTGGAAAGGGTAAGCACACGAACTTGCCTCAGTGACAGGCTTTGGTCCAGCTCCCCTTACGTAGACCCATTCTTGCCCATCCTGTTTTTGTAGTTGTTGTTTTTCATTTTAAGAGAGAGAGTGTGCGTGTATTCTGTTAATTCACCATTGCTCCCTTATCTTGTCCCCTTTCTATTACCTCTCCGTGCTTGGCTCTTGTGGAGCCAGTAGCAGAGAGGAGATACAAATCAAGACATCATAAATCAAGGGCTAGAGCTGCAAATACCTTCAGGAATTAAGCAAATAATGTAAGTAGCTAAATCAGATCCAGTATAAGGCAATAGGGAATGGTGGGGCTTGTGGTGAACTTGAAACTAAATGCCCCCATCTAAAGCAGGGAGCAACTACTCAACTTCAACTAATTTTTGTTGTGTAAGAATGTGGATCCAGTATCAAGTCCTCTGACTTCTAAAAGAAGCCAGAAATACAAATATTTTATTTGAAATTTCCCGAATTTTAAAACATAAGCCAAACAAGACATGCCTGAAGGCTGGATCTAGCTGGATCGGGCTCAGAAATAGCCTGTTTTTAACCCTTGATAACTAGATATGAGTGATGATAGTCAAATTTGCTTTTAAATGGATTTTTCAAAGTAAAACCTTAAAGTTTGGTGGTGGAGGTTGTTTTGTGGGGGTTTTTTTTCCAAATAGGCAAACAAAACCTTTAAATAAAACGTACCAGACTCACAAAAGTTACATATTATACAAAATCCACTGTGTTATTAGACTTTTTCCCTCCAGGATTGCAGGCAACTGGAAAATGTGGGTAATGTACATGTTTGTTGGCCTTATTAAAGCAACTCTTGCCTTCTAAAAATAATGGGAAAAAGGTTTGGGTGAAATCATGGCAGCACTGTTGTCATCTTACGCCATCACAATTGCTTCTGACTGGTGTCTGTGCTGTGTTTCAGCTGTATAATATGCTTGTGGAAACGGGGGAGCTGGAGAACACTTACATCATCTACACTGCCGACCACGGTTACCATATCGGGCAGTTTGGACTGGTCAAGGGGAAATCCATGCCATATGACTTTGATATCCGTGTGCCTTTCTTTATTCGTGGTCCAAGTGTAGAACCAGGATCGATGTACGTATTTCTCTGTTTCCAACATTCAGCTGTCATAGCTCGTGTACGTCTGAGATAATTCAATTACCAATCTCAGGCTCTGGTTTCCTTTCATCCAAACAAAAAGGGTGCATGTAGGTTGGTAATTCAGAAGACAAAAACCTCCTCCCTGCTCCACCCCTCCCCCACTTCTGCCACATGTTAAATTAACTAAAGTATACTCTTTCAAGAGAAAGGAAAAATAACTGTATCAGTGATTCATTCTCTCAAATTTACCAGAATGCATGAGGCTGTGTGCACAGACACAGAATGTGATCTTTAGGAACATTATCCTTACCTTCTTTGAGTCTTTTTTTAAAAATAACCAGTCCTTCCTCTTGTTTTGTTGGGGGTTTTTTTTGCAGGCCTCTCACTGCTGTGGCCTCTCCCGTTGCGGAGCACAGGCTCCGGACGCGCAGGCTCAGCGGCCATGGCTCACGGGCCCAGCCGCTCCGCGGCATGTGGGATCTTCCCGGACTGGGGCACGAACCCGCGTCCCCTAAATAGGTAGGCGGACTCTAAACCACTGCGCCACCAGGGAAGCCCTTGTTTTTTATTTTTTAATTATTACTAAAGAATTTTTTAAAGAAAATTAAATTTTAAGAACTTTAAATAAAGTTTAAATAAATTTTAAGAAAAGAAGCCTGAAGGACTGGAATTCCATTTCTGTCACCTTAAGCAAGTCTCTGCATCCCTCTGTATCAAGATATTCCCATCGTAAAATGGGTTTCATTTGCCCTACCGATCAAAATGTTTCGTGTAACTGTTAGTAGAGATATAGCAGGTGCTGCCCGTTAAAAAGCATCTGTGAAAAACTTCTGATATTATTATGGAAGCAATAGGCAATATTCAAATGGAGGCAACTCAACCACTTAAATAAATGTGTTTTTAATCATTAAAAAATGTTTTGTGTAAAATGAGATCATGTACATGAAACAATTATGGAAAGAGTAAAAGAAAAGAGTGCAAGTAGAATTCAAAAGCTGGAATGATCCTTAAAGACCATCCAGCCTGGACCCCTGATTTCACAATGAAGACGCTCCACAGACAGGGTACGTGCCTCTCTCAGAGTCCCCGATCGTGGAGGTGGCAGCCTTGGGGCCCAGATCCCAGATATTCTGAGTCTCATCTACGAGTCTCGTCCGCAGCTGCATTCCACTGCATCCTGGGGACGAGGGGATGGCAGTAAGAAGGACTCCTTTGGAGAATGTTATCCTGTCTCTCCAGATCATTGGAAACCCCTGGGGAAGTGTCAGATCTAGAGTGACAAGGCTTTATGTTTGCAAGACTAGGAAGCATGGATTGAATTCAAGTATAAAAACCTTGTGTCCTTTTTCAGAAGGTTGATTTCGGAGCCCTAGTTCAACAGAGGAGTGGTGGACTATTGGGTTTCAGAAGAAAATACACAGCTTACAAAAACCAAATATCAGGCCACAATTTGTCGGTCAGTGTGGCCAGAGTTCCGGGGTGCAGGCATCTCTCCAGCCCTGTGACAGCCAGTTCATCTTTCTCTTGGCCCTGGTTGCTGACCACTCAGGCACCTCCCAGATGCAGCCACCGTCCCTTGGGGACCAGATGAGAGGCTGAGAAGCAGTGAAGGCCAGGGAGTCCTGGGATGGAGAAAACAGCCCTGGTGGCACCCTCCACTGGTGCTGGGTCTGGGGCGTGACCATCTGTCCCTTTGCAGAGTCCCACAGATTGTTCTAAACATTGACCTGGCCCCTACCATCCTGGACATTGCTGGGCTCGACGCACCTCCTGACATAGACGGCAAGTCTGTCCTCAAACTCCTGGACCAGGAAAAGCCAGGTAACAGGTGCGTCAGTTTTCTTCCCCTGAGCCAGCCCTGAGCACATTGGCTCCCAGAGCTGGGCAGCAGCTGGCAGAAGTAGAGGCAAAATACCCTTTGCACCTGAGGATCACCCTTGTGAATAGCGTATTAATGGAGATGCAGTCCTTGTGTCCTGGTCTGGGGAAGTGAGAGGTGTTGCTTTAAATAAACTGTTAGCACAGATCCGTTTGGAAAAACGTCCAAATGCCAACAGTAAATATTATTATTTTGCTTTCAGGTTTCGAACAAACAAGAAGGCCAAAATTTGGCGTGATACATTCCTCGTGGAAAGAGGGTAATTATTGGTTCCTAGGGTGCTTCTGGGCACCAGTCCTAGTGGGCAGCTCTCCCTGCTGGGAATGTTTTTCCCCTTATTTTGGTTTACTAAGCATGCAGATTTCGTAAACTTAGTCATAAGACTGAACATTTGCGACTCATCCTTCCCTGGCCAGCAGAGTAAGGATTGTTGCATCAGAATTGCAAAGATGGGACCACAGCCCTTACGTGGCTCTGGATTGACAGTTGCATTTCTCCACCTCGCTTCCTAATTGGACCAGTCAATTGACTTTCTCAACCTTCTTTCCCATCTTCTGCCTGACACCCTTTTCCTTCTTTTCCTTATGTGCCTTTACTAGTTTTGACTAGACAAATCTATGAGATTGTAACTGTTCCTGAGTCACTTCTGGGTTTGCCCTTTTGATTTATAACGCCCAGGGTCTTTGTTTTCCTACATACTTACACTGAGAGGGAGAAAAGCATTTCTATCATTGCTTTTTAACAAGAAAAGAACGTTAAGCCTGGAAAGCTAAACGTTTCTGCCCATAGTTTTGAAATGAATGGTTTTGGAGGAAATGACTCTTCCTCCCCTGACCTCTCGTCCTCATAGTTCCCAGCTGGTAATTTTTTTGCAAAGGACTCATGAAATGTGGGGTTCCTGTGGTTTTACCCTTGATATCAATTTCTTGCTGCCTGGAGAATGTGGAGTCATGTGACAGGGAAGGAAAAAGAACAGGCAGGTCTCAGCGAAGGTCATTTCAGATCCCTTCTCACAGAAGAAGCTTTTCCCTTTCTGTCAAAGGAAATTGCTACGTAAGAAGGAAGAATCCAACAAGAATATCCAACAGTCCAATCACTTGCCCAAATATGAGAGGGTCAAAGAACTGTGCCAGCAGGCCAGGTACCAGACAGCCTGTGAACAACCTGGGCAGGTGAGTGACACAGCTTTTCTGCACCATGACTCACATGCTTCTCTAATTCTAACGTAAAATCTTTTCAACATGTCCAATAATGTACATTTATGTATAAAGAATTTCTCCATAGCCGTCATGGAGTGCCCACTGTGACATCTTTCCCCTGACTGAGCAGTGTCTAACTGGTCCAAGCTGGGCCTTCTCATCACTGCTTGGGCTTCCTCCAACTAAAACAGATGGTGCTGGGCTTCCCTGGTGGCGCAGTGGTTGAGAGTCCGCCTGCCGATGCAGGGGACGCGGGTTCGCGTCCCGGTCCGGGAAGATCCCACGTGCCGCGGGGCGGCTGGGCCCGTGAGCCATGGCCGCTGAGCCTGCGCGTCCGGAGCCTGCGCTCCGCAACGGGAGAAGCCGCGGCAGTGAGAGGCCCGCGTACCACAAAAAAAAAAAAAAAAAAAGACGGTGCTCTCAGAGACTTCCAAATATCAGCCCAATTAGCCAGCATCCGTTCGAGATATCAGACATATGAAATGGATAGTCAGGTTAGAAAGATCAGAGACTGGTTCCATCTGAGGAAAAAGCTCCATCCCTGGGGCCCCTCCTAACTGGCCATCAGGAAGGGTCGAGTGGCAGCTTAATCAAGATCTTGGGTAGATGACTATGTATAAACTAGCTAACGAGTGAGAGCCTACCGTAGAGCACAGGGAACTCGACTCAATACTCTGTGGTGACCTAAATGGGAAGGAAATCCGAAAAAGAGGGGATATATGTATACGTATAGCTGATTCACTTTGCCAAAATCTAACACAAATTGCAAAGCAACTATACTCCAATAAAAATTAATTTAAAAAAAGAGATCTTGGGTAGATGCTGAGCCTCTGGACAGTGAATCACCCCAAGAGATTGGGTCTCCCCATGCTGACTAAGACCAGATGTCATCTAACCCAGAGAGGCGGACAGAGTCTGTGACCAAGGTTGAAGAATGAATAGGGAAGCCATATTCTGTTTGATGATTGTTTCTACCTGTGCTCACAAAATTTCTGACATCAAATATTTCATTAGAATAAATCCTCTTCGTTAATAGAAATATTACCAGGGAGTTCAGGGCTACCCAGAACACCAACTATTACCAATAAGAACTAAAGAATGACCGTGTGATGAATCAACACAGATCTGTTTTTAAGGAAAGTGAGAACATAGGAACACAAGTTACTCTAAGCACTCTTGATGGAAATCTCTGCTAGCTGGGAGAAATACACTATGTCATGATGAGAGGGACTGAATTTCTGCCTAAGTCATTGCAATTTAGAACAAAATTGGAGGAAAGAGAAAAATAACATTTATCGAGCATTTGTCTTATGCAAGACACTGCACCCAGAGTTTTATACACATTAGCTCAATTTAATCTTCACATCCGTTGAGTGAAGAAGGCGTAGACATCCTCATTTTACAACCTGGGGACCCATAAGTTTTCTGATTAAAACTCTGGTCTCTTGCTGCTTTCCAAGGTAAATTTCATTAACAAGGTGAAGAGAAGTTCAATTCTTCTGTGAGTCTTTTTTTTTTTTTTAATTTATCTGACCTCTAAATAACCACACAACTACCCAACATCAATCCAAGGTATCAGACACAGGAAATAAATAGCCCGTTATTATGAAAATGGCCTCACTCATTATACTCTATTTATACGGCATCTAGCGTATTGAATAGATGTTCATAATGAACTACCTGACCCTCATATGCTCTGAATTTCCTCATGCCTTTTCATACACAGGAATCCCTTTGAAGTGGAAAGAGGTGAGGAGGGAGGTCTCTTGAAGGAAGGGATAAAACCAGGCCTTCATGGCACTCTGGTAAGTCAGTTTTCAAGTGCTTAGTGGAGAAGCTTAGACCTATTCATTATACTTCAATTTGAAGTCTTCAAATCCTTCTTATGGAAGCTCTAAGTAGTATTATGATTAAACTCTCAGAATTGTTTTGTAGCTCTAAAATGATTTTTATGAGCCAGCCTCAATAGACTAACTTTACTTCTATTCAGGTGTTGGAAATATTCAGTGTTAAATATATCTCATGCACCTTGGTGATCTTGTTACTATTTCAGCCCTTTAAGTGGCGAGACTTATAACCCTTTGAGAATAAGATACATGGCCTACCTTTCAGTATACAGTTTTGCAAACCTATCCATATGGCTTGCGCTGAAGTTTTCCTATATGTCCTCAAGGACAAATGCAGGATAAACTAGATTATTGGCACAAGCTCTTCACTCATGTGCTGAATGCCAACTATGTTAAAAACTTCACTTTGCTTTTTTACATTAATAGTTTTCTAAACTCGTTTTGCCCCCATGAAATACTTTAATATTTGGCTCCCTGGAATTTTCCTCTGCTGCTTTATTTCTATGTTAATCAGTCTGAATTTGGATTCTATCACATAAATATATGAGAACTTCTCAAAGAGCAATCTCTTTGAGGAGTGCCTGAATTAATGGAGCAAAGAATTAGACTCTTCCCAATGGTGAATTCTTTCTATAGGTGGCGCTCAAACCGTAGCTTTAGAATCTGAGAACTGAGAAAATTTTGAGCCTCTTCAAGGCAGTTATTAAATCTGTCGGTCTAACCTGACATAGCTGTATTCTATAAATCTTTATATGTTGGCCTTTTGCTCTGTTATCTGGCTCCACTTTGAAGATTATCTTTTTAGTTACAATATCACTGACTTTTAGAAGAAAAGAAAAAAAGTCCAGAGTAATGAGATTGTTCAGGAACAAGGCGACAGCTAAGACTAGAGCTAACCTGCTTGGGTTTCCTTCCCTTGACATGGGTTTCACACATGGCTTGTGCCCTGCTTCCCTTCCTCTAACCAAAGTGAACGGCCTTCCTTCACAGGCAGCACCATCATTTTTTGGTTTGACCCTCTATGTGGTGCAGAGGAAAAATCAGCACCATTAGCCCCATTCCCTTCACTCCTCCTCCCCAAAGAAACAGTGCACCTCCCCTCACCAGACCCCCGTGCCTGGTCACCAAAGGATGGTTTGGGGTCAACGTGGTTGCGGGAAGTGGAGTAAATAGGAAAGAAGAATGTGAAGTTCAAAGGTTTGGCTTAGAATATGGACATCCACTACCTTTCGGTTGCGTGTTCTTGGACAAAAAGCTTAATTTCTCCTGAGTCTTGGGTTTTCTAGCTCAAGGAAGAAACTTGATCTCTGTCTTTGGAGGAGGAAGTGATATTATATATGTAAAGCGCTAGATGAGCTGTAAGGCATGTGCAAGTATTGGATGTTGGGTGTTACTATTGTTCCAGGCCATCTTACCTGTTGTTTTCATTCCTGTGAAGCCAACAGGCAGTTAAAATGGGCCAGGATCCCAGACAGTTGGCGTCACTTCACCACGTGAACAAAGCAACCAGCAGGGACTAATTAAGACAGCAGGGACATATGCGTTTGCATTATTTCCATGTTACTGAATTAATACGAGGCTGAACGTGAATTCCCACCACCCTCTCAGCTGGCGTTGCACCCCCAAGCGTATTTACGTACACACTATGCACACACACACACACGCATGTATGCACACATGCACCCACTCATGTACAAACTCAACTTCTGTCTGAAGACTTTGGCTCAACAGAGAACAGAGATCAGTGACGCTCAGTTCTGTCTGCACATTAGAATCACCTGGGGAGCTTTCGCAAACACTGACGTACAGCCTCGCTGCAGACCAGTCAGATGAACATGTCTGCAGGTGAGGCCAAGGCATCTGTATTTTTTAACAAAGTTACAAACCACAGACCTGGAATCTGAGAATGTCAAAGTTGGAAGGAGGCTTAGAAGTCTTCTAGTCGAATGATATTCTTTTCCTAATAAGGAAATTTAGATCCAGAAAACTTAAGCCACAAACCCAGTGTCAAAACCTGCATCTCTTCACTTCATGTTCAATCTTTTCTTCCCCAGAACATTCTGCCTCTGCAAAAATAGAAGACAGTAGATTTTTCTCTTTGAAATTGTGAATGGCATTTGCTACCCTGAAGCCCCCACAGCATCTTGGGTAGCAGTTCTCAACCATGACCTCACATTAGAATCACTTAGGCGGCTTTGGAAATGCCCATGTTCGAATCCCAACCCAGACACATTAGATCAGAATCTCTGAGGATGGGACCCAGGTGGCAGTGGGTTTTTTTTTTTCAAGCTCTGGGATGACTCCTATGAGCAGGCAATATGGAGAACCATTCATGTTGGGTGAGCATGATTGGGTTGTCTTTCCTCTTCCAGGTAAGATAGTGACTCCTTAAATAGGAGTTACATAAATGAGAAATTCCTGGGCATTCCATTTTGAAGTACATTTTATATACTCTCTGTCATTTAAGAGGAAAAAGCAACTTGTTTTCTTTTTATAAAGCAAATGTCATATCCTTTTGTAAAGTTGTTGAATTCCAGCATCTTTGTCATTTAGTTTGCCTTTCTACTATGGTATCAGTACAAAATAAAAAATCTGTTGAAATTCTAAAAGGACCCCAGCATCAAGCAAAGTAAGTTAGAATGTAGCACATTGAGTGTCAGCTGGTTTAGGTCCAGGATCTATGTCGTCATCCTGAAATTACCCCTCTGACCAGAGATCCCTGAGACCCTTTGTGACCAGCTACAGAGCAGGAATAAAAAGACATTTGCCAGTAAGTTCTGGCTAGAATTGTTAGTGTGCCAGAAATGGGCTGCCTGTTTCCAGAAACCCACTGAGCCCTAGTTAAGATCACAGGATGGCTTGTAACCATCCACTGACCCACCTCCCCCTGCCCTGGCTCTTCTGGTTCCAGAGAAGCTGGCCAGAAAGATTGAGCCCCCAGTGCCTTGCTCTGGCTGAACTCTCATTTGCACAGGAGCCCAGCATGGAAGGCAAGCCTCCTCCTATCTTCAGCCTGCACTGAAGGATGAGTCTGAACAGTTGGGCATCTACCTAGATGCTCGGCTTCTTTGCATTTTTCAAAATACAAATCACAGGGTTAAACATCAAACCGTATTTAATAATGTTCCAAACAAGTCAGAAACAGACAAACGTTAAGGACAGACACTTTCTCCATCAACTACATAATGTGGCCCCACCTTATTTAATTTTTACTCTCATTTCCCAATACGCCCGCCCTGTCTCGTAAACGTAACATTCTCACCTGCATGTAGGTTGTCACCTCTGTCTTCCCAGGTGCCATTCCCTCAACCGAGGCCCACCTGCAGCCTCACACTCTGCCCCAAACCACTCTCCTTTCGTGTTGGTGTCCTCATCCATTGGGATTGCATCCTGGGTCCACTGCTTGCTTGGTATGTGACCGTGGGCAAGTTGCTTAACCTAACTCTGCCTCAGTTTCTTCATCTGTAAAATGGGCGTAATAATAGTACCTGCCTCTGGGAGTTACTGTAAAGATTATAGGAGTTAAATATATCAAGCAGCTGGAGTAGTCCTTGGCACATAGCGAGCACTCAGCAAATACTAGCTATTGATGGTTAGCCAAGGTCAGTTCACCAGTTTTACTTTCCCTCGTTCGCAAGAACCATACTTCTTCCAGCATTCCAACACTGACTTTTACAAATGGTTATTCACATTAAAATCTAAAGGAGGAAACATTTTCTCTCTCTTCTGCTTTTCCCTCTCCCCTTTCCCCTCCCCAGTCCCATCTTACCCCATCTCAGAGAAAGCAGGAGATAAATCTCAGCACAAGCAACTTTATTTCATATTTGTGAGAAAGTTTGACAATAGCTTGAGTTAGTCGTGATTTGAACAAGGATGCTTATGTGGTCTTATATTCCCCAGCGTTGAGATGAAAATTCTTTTTTTTAATTGAAGCATAATTGACATATAACATTATATTAGTTTCAGGTGTACAACTTAATGATTCGATATTTGCATATATTGTGATGTGATTGCCACACTAAATCTAGTTACCATCCATCACCGCACAGTTAAAATTTTTTTTTAATTTTTTTTTTATTGTGGTAAAAATCACATAATATAAAACGTACTATTTTAACCATATTTAACTGTACAGTTCAGTGGCACTAAGTACATTCACATTGTTGTACAACTCTCACCATCATCCACCTTCCTAAACTGAAACTCTGTCCCCATGAAACACTAACTCCCCCTCCCCCTCCCCACCCGCCCCCCACCCCTGGTATCTACCAGTGTACTTTCTGACTATGAATTTGACTATTCTAGGTATCTCGTATAAGTGGAATCAAACAGTATTTGTCTGCACCTAATGTATATTGGAATGCATTTTTAAAAATTTATTTTTGGCTGCATTGGGTCTTCGTTGCTGTGCACGGGCTTTCTCTAGTTGCAGCGAGCGGGGGCTACTCTTCGTTGCGGTGCGCGGGCTTCTCATTGTGGTGGCTTCTCTTGTTGCAGAGCACAGGCTCTAGGCGCGCGGGCTTCAGTAGTTATGGCTCGCGGGCTCTAGAGCACAGGCTCAGTAGTTGTGGCGCACGGGCCTAGTTGCTCCACGGCATGTGGGATCTTCCCGGACCAGGGCTGCATTGGCAGGGGGATTCTTAACCACTATGCCACCAGGGAAGTCCCTGGAATGCATTTGTAAGGTTAACTTAATATATGTCCTGCAAACAGATGGTATCTTCTTTTTTCCTCCCCCTGTGCTATACAGTAGGCCCTCACCAGCCATCTACTTCATACACAGTAGCGTACATAGGTCAATCCCAAATATTTTTTCCTTGTGGTGAGAACTTTTAAGGTTTATTCTCTTAGCAACTTTTAAATGCGCAATAGAGTGTTATGAACTGTAGTCACCATGCTGTACATTACACTCCCGGGGATTTATTTATTTTATTACTGGAAATTTGTACCTTTTGACCCCCTTTGCCCATTTTGCCCACCCTCACCCTAGATGAAAATTCTAAACACATGCAGGTAACTGCTTTCCATGGTGCTGGCACTGGCTTAAAGGATAATCAGGTTATCAGAAAACTACTGTATTGTGGTTGCATCTCAGAGACTATGATTTGACCCGAATTAGGACCAAATCCATGTAGTAAGACGTATAATAATAGAAAACTAATGTGCGTGTGTGCCTGTGTGTAAAGTTAAGCTTTCATTGCAGTGTATCTTCGAACAAGTTGTAGCCAAAGTTTTTTTCTTCCTCATGAAAATGGGTATAAGTAGGTCTAAATAAGAATACAGAACATTCCTAATCAATCTGAGAAATATATACAGTTCAAAACGTAGAAACTGTAATGATGTCGTAGTGGTCACTTCAGGAAAGGGAAGTAACCAAAGTTCTATCACCATCTCCTACTATGCTGAGCATTTTACATGGAGCATTTTACACCTGAAAACTCTTCTAAAAAATAGATATTATGCCCATTGTAAACATGAGTTTCAGACAGGAAAGTAACTTGACCGAAGTCGCACAGTTAGGAAGGTGACGCTCGCAGTCTCCCCACTAAATCCTAATTACTGTATTTAAGACAGTTCACAGCCAGGGAACAGTACCTTGCCCAAGGATTGGGTAGCCTTATTAAAGGTCAATTCTAATAGTTGTCCTCTGGATTCGTGGAGTGCATCTTTTCCTCAGAACTCTGAAAACACTCAGCAATTTATCCTCATGACATATCCTTAAAGCCAGGAGGAGCAAGTATTATTTTACCAGATGTGGAATCTGGAAGAACAAAGAGATTCTGCAGTGTGCTCAAGGCCATAGAGTTAGCAGCAAAGGAAGGTTAAAACTGAGGTCTTCAGATCCCTAACCCAATACTTATCTCCATTAAAAATGGCTGCCTCTCATCAAGTTTACATTAGATCAAATTCTTTAAATAATGAACTGTGTGTAACAATCATAAGAATAAGAATAATAGCAGCTACCTTTGTTGATGGCCTGCCGTGTGCTAGGTTCTTCCTGTGTGTTATCTCTAGTGCTCAAATGACCCTGCAGAGACTTAGATTGTGTAGCTGAGTTGCCCCAGGCCCCACAGCAATGCGACAGAGCTGAGAATTCAAATCCAGGCTTCTCTGGCTTGAAAGTCCAGACTTTCCCACTAAGCGACATCAATATGGGTAGGAAATGCCCCTCCCAGGTCCCAGGCAGAATACAGGTGATCGTCACTACTACAAAACCCTACTCCAATAATGAATTATGGTAGCACTTTAGGTTATTGTGAACATTAAATGAATAACTCTTTACATAAAGCACTCTACACCTGTACCTTCTATCGAGTAAGAGTTTAATAGGTGATGATAATGTGACATTTCTCATTAGGTTGGATTCCACCCAAGCAGCTGCACACATGATTCCTTGAACCAAAATAGCCAACCTTGTCTTCTTCATCAGGTGTGATTTACCTTAAGTTACATATAATCCGTCAAAAACACTAAGACATAATTGTTCAATGGAGCGATTCAGCGCTGAGCTAACTCCAGGGAACGATTCAGGAGTAAGAGACTTGGTCCTTGCCCTTCATCCTAAGTTTCAGTGTAGCTGGAAAGGCTAAAATGGAATCATAATAACTTTGGAATTATTGAAATAGTTTTATCGAGCGCCTCGCCCACAGTAGATGTACAGAAACATTTGTGGAATAAATGTGCACTAAATTATCAGCACAGACTCAGACGTCAGAGAGGCAGGAGGAGGATTGAGATGGTGTCCCAGAGATCAGAAAAGGAATTTGCAGGAGTGAGTGGTTGGAGAAGATGGGCAAAACTGGATCTGACCATTAACTGATTTACCGAGAAAGTCCAAAAACATAGATGAAAGCGAGGCAGCGTGCCGTCTGTATTTCGGGTGGGCGCTGACCGAACGAAGCTCATTTCTGAGGCTGATTCCACGTCGCATTAGCCTCGCCTGAGCTCGGGCTCTCATCTGACTCTGGCAACTCCTCTGCGATGCAAAGTCATCTCATTATTTAGAGCCTGTAAATGGCTTGCCCCACGTTTCAGAGCAATTCCTTTTTTTTTTTTTTAACATCTTTATTGGGGTATAATTGCTTTACAATGGTGTGTTAGTTTCTGCTTTATAACAAAGTGAATCAGTTATACATACACATATGTCCCCATATCTCTTCCCTCTTGCGTCTCCCTCCCTCCCACCCTCCCTGTCCCACCCCTCTAGGTGGTCACAAAGCACGGAGCCGATCTCCCTGTGCTATGCGGCTGCTTCCCACTAGCTATCTGCCTTACGTTTGGTAGTGTATATATATCTATGCAATTCTTTTAAAAGTTCTCTTTCGCCGCCTCCCTCTGTAAACTCTCTAAGATGACCATTTAGTTGCCACTATTTCCAGGTTTGATTGCTCAGCCATAAAAACTGTCATGATATCGGACACTAAGATGACTGTGGCCAGTGTGTGGTAATTATATTTCATTAAAATTCCTAGTATGCTTGCCGATGAGAAGGTTTTCAAAGCCTCTAGATAATTACTCTATCTAATAGGGTCTATGACTTGTTCAGAGAGTCCATGGTACAGAAAATAATTGGCTTTTTTGTCAGTGACTCCTGTTTCATACAAGAATGTGTGCAGGTATATGTATGTATGTGGTGTTTGTGGGTATATGTGTGTGTGCGTGTGTGTACATGTGCATGCATATATGTATGTCTATTTGAGTTTGTATGATACATCATCCATGCCAAGGACCATGCCAGGCCTTACGTGTGGTTAAATTCAACTCTTCAGGAAAGAAACACACTTTCTCTTCATCTCTATCCCATAGGAAATCAACAAGGAATTTGGCTAATGGGAAAATGCAGGTTGTAATCCAAATACGCTAAGTCACTAAAAATTTTGCCTATATTTTTATGTTCTACAGGAATCTACTTGTCCCTTCAGCTCTTACAGGGCAAAAAAAAAAAAGAAAAAAGAAAACTTTTAATGCATTGTGGTTATAAAACTAAGGAAGATTTTCTGGGCTTCCCTGGTGGCGCAGTGGTTGAGAGTCCACCTGCTGATGCAGGGGACACGGGTTCGTGCCCCAGTCCGGGAAGATCCCACATGCCGCGGAGCAGCTGCGCCCGTGAGCCATGGCCGCTGAGCCTGCGCATCCGGAGCCTGTGCTCCGCAACGGGAGAAGCCGCGGCAGTGAGAGGCCCGTGTACCGCAAAAAAAAAAAAAAAAAAAAAAAAGAAAATACATAACTGGCAAAACAAATGCATAATTTTACAAATATTATTCCTTTGGCCACAGTTTAGAAATGTGTCTGTTTAAAGAAAAGAAGTATCAATAAAAATTTTACACAGGTGACACTCATACATGGAAGGGAAAAAAAGACACAAGTTTGATAATACATTGCAGCATGTTGTAACAAACGCGATCAATTTAAAATAAAAGTCATTGTTCTTCCTATTTGCCAGATTAACATTTTAGGGAGGGAGAAAGGGGAAAATGAAAAGTAAAAGGAAGGTTATTAGATCTTTAAGTCAGTTATAGAGGATCACATGAAATCACCCCCAGGCAAAGCGCTGTTATTGCAGCCAGGTTTGATACTCATGAAACAGGGTGGGGGCACTGAGACCCGATCCTGGGGCATACTCATCCGGAATTTAGCCTGCAAGCTCTATGGCTATCTTGAGACAAAGCTCGAACTAGAAAACCCAGGCCCAGATCCTCACGCGTGTCTCTGGGGAGGTGAACCTTTGCCTCTTGAGGGAGCGGCTTGTTCTGCTGGCTGTGCGCTGTTTGTAGAAGGATAAGAAAAAGCACAGAGAAAGCCTGGCACATCTGCTCATGTCTGGGCTGTATGAGCTTCGCCTTGCCTCGTGATGGACTCAGATTAAACTCACCTCTGTCTTCCTCATGTGCCACTCTTCCCGGGCTCACATTAGAAAATTCAAGGACAGAGAACAAAGCAGCCACGTTTGTTTTTCCAGAAAAAGAAGGGTCTGGTGAAAACAGCCCTGACAGCTGTGCTCTGTGGCTTGCTGAGTTAAGTAAGGGCTTTTACGTGTTTCATTCAAGACTCTGTTTAGACTGGATGCTGAGGATTTATATATCAGTTTTTGGGCTCTGGTGTCATGGAGGTAGCTCTGATTTCCCATGACTTTGTGGTCATCTGTATTTGCCTGCAGTGAAGGAAATACCTAAGAGAACAGGAGTCAACGTAGTCCAGGGTCACTGAAAAGCTGGCCTTTTGTCCTTGGCTCTTTTTAAGGGTGCCGCCAGGGTTCTGAAAACAAAAGCAGCAGTCTTTAATCAGGAACACCTGACTCGGGATGGGTAACTTGCTCTCACGTTGGCTTTTGCAGAAGTGGCGGTGTGTCGAGGACGCGTCTGGCAAGCTTCGGATTCACAAGTGCAAGGGGTCTGGTGACCTGCTTGCCGTCCGGCACAGCACGAGGCCCCTCTTCTCTCGCAGCTTCCACGACAATGACAAAGAGTGCAATTGTGGAGATGCCGGTTATCGGGCCAGCAGAAGCCAGAGAAAGAGTCAGAGGCAGTACCTAAGGAACCAGGGGACCCCGAGTAAGCCATTCGCCGTGACCCTCTCAATGGCAGCCCAAGGCCTTTGGGAATGGATGTTACGGAGACAAAAACATCTTGATCCATCTACATGTTAGATATTATGAATGCACAGGTTTGGGGCTAAAAGCAAATAATAGTTCTGTTTACAATATGAAAGCCGAGGTCATTTGAAATTTTGCTTTGTGAATATTAAGCTTAGGATGAAAATATATTCAGTAAAAGCAGCAGACACAAAACGTTCACACTTAAAAAAGAAAGAAAAGAAAAATCCAAGGTTTCAGTGCTTGTGCATTTAACTAATAGGAGAAGCATAAATGCTTTTTTAAACGGCATATCTGTTTTAGGATGATATGTGTTTCTAATTCCTCTAATTGACTGGCGGTGTCAAACTAGCCGAATTCAGCATGAGAAGCAGTGCCTCGCATCTTCATAAAAACTCTTCTCAGGCAGCTATCAGATTCCTATGAAGCGGCACCTTCCATAAAAGAGTGAGAGTCTAGTGCCATCTAGTGGCTTAATGTGAAAAGTGACTTATTTCTATGATAACGCCTTTCTGAACTGATTTTGGAAAGCAGGATACATTAAATTAAATTCCATGCCCAAAACCAGGGAATCAAGTCATTCACTAGAGTGCAATGGAAGCTCTTAGAACAGGCTTTTTTATCCTGGGCTTCACAGGTGAACTTTATAGGATCATGACCCTCTAGCATTTTATCCAAAATTTTAAGTATATTCTATGTGTATATATGCACATGTTTCTGGATGTCCGTAACTTTCAACAAAATAGTAAAGGAATCAATAACCCCAGAGGCTGAAAATCATTGACTTTGGAGATTTTCCTCCTGAGAGAAAATGCCAGGTTTAATAATTCACACAAAGATTTCAAATGGGAAAACGACAAGGCACAGGACCCCTGACCCTCTCCCTTAACAGAAGCCAACTCCAGTGTCCAGCTTGGAGGTGGGGGAAGCCTCTTTTCTCTCAAGAAGTTCAGTTGTCGCTCCCCAGGCACTGACCATAAAACACACTGACTTTTCCGTGTGGAGCACAAGCTCAAGAAGTCTGGGGCCACTTTTTCAAGCCACGTGGAGTATTGTGTGTTCGAGAACGGGAGTGAATGCCCTTCTTTTGCGTCATGATGGAATTCGTGAGCGCTCTCAGTGATCCAATGCACAGGAGCGTTTCCTCTGAGAGCTGCATCCTGCAGAGAACGAAATGATTCTGATCTCACAGCCCATGTGCTCCCTTTCTTCCTGCTTTCGCAGCGGGCTGGACACACAAGGCCACTGAGTGCCCCCCCCCCACCGGCCACCCCGCAGAGCCTGAGTGCATCTGATCGGCGGGGAGCAGTGTGTGCATGTTAAAGCTCTTATCTAGCCCACAGTGAGCCTTGACAGTGGTCTCTGGTGACCAGAGAGCACACGCATCTCCCCCTGGCGTTACTGTCCATCGGCCAGGCATTTAGTCAGTTGGCTGATGAAAGCATTTGCAAAATTGAATTTTTCTTAGAGCGATCTTCTACTATTTGTGCAAATAGAAGGTGTCTGGAGCCTTGACCATTTTGAGAAAGCAGCCCAGTGTCGTGGGGAGACTGTAATCTTTAGAATCTGATAGGTTGTAGTCTGAGATCCCACAACTATTGGCTGCGTCACCTGGCAAAAGTACGTAACATTCAAAGCTTCAGTTTTCTCATCGTAATATAAAGGTGGTAACAAATTCATGAGCCTGTTTTGACAATCTGATAGATTTTTTAATGTGAGGATTTATTGTCATAATTCCTGTCTTTCATGATTGTGCATTAGAGGTAAGGACGATGGGAATAATATATAGCAAAAGCTAATTATAGTCATTACTATTACTAATAGCTTTATCCGAACTGCTTTGTAGTTCACTTTGAAAACTTGATGTAGAAGTTCACAGCCTGCCCTAAGGGGAAAGGGTCTTAGAGATCACCTGGATCTACCCCCTCACTTGAGGGATGAAAGGCCTGAGACCCAGAGAAACACACCATCCAGCACACTGCTCTGCACTTGCAAAGCCAGGACCATAGCCTGCCTCTCCCGGTGTGGATTCCCCTGGGCCGGCCACTGCACCATGACGTGCCCCTCAGCAATGCAGTGTGTGCTGCTTGCCCCGTCCCAAAATGCTCACCAAGCCTGGCGATCATCTTCTTCCCTCCTAAACTACACCTGGCCATCCGTGTTAACCTGTCTTCCCTCATTTCCAGAGTACAAGCCCAGATTTGTCCATACCCGGCAGACACGCTCCTTGTCAGTCGAATTTGAAGGCGAAATATATGACATAAACCTGGAAGAAGAAGAACTGCAAGTCCTGCGACCACGAAACATTGCCAAGCGTCACGATGAAGGTCGCCAAGGGCCCAGAGGCCGCCAGGCCACCAGCGGCGGTGATGGGGACGCGATGCTGGCCGACAGCGGCAATGCCGTGGGCCTGCCCGCCACCGTCCGAGTGACGCACAAGTAGGAAGGCTTTGTGTTCGCGGGGATTGAGTTCAAAGTCATCCCTCCGTATCATACGATTTTGCCCCTTTACAAAAAGCGATATCACTCAGCAGCACGGTGTTCCCAGAGCTGGCCGATGTGATACATACCTGGGGGTTCAAGAAGCAACAAGGGGTCCAAACAGTCATAGATTCGGACGTTTGCTTTGGGTCCGTTTCACATGAAGGCTGATCAGCTGGGCGTTTAGCCAGCGTGATGCCGTCACATCTTGACTCAGCAGGAGTGGAGTTCTGCCCTGAAGCACTTACCTTTGTGGAGTCTAGAAAACACATGGAAAACATTACCGGGGCTGAAAAGGCTCTCGGTGCTGCACGGGCACTGCAGCTCAGAGCAGTTACAGCGTTAGGCTCTCAGAAATGAAACACAGCCCAAGGGAGGACTCTGGGTCCCGGAGAAGCTTCCAGAAAGATGGCGTGGGTTGAGGATGGATATGAGATGCAGAAACACCTGACCTCTCCAGATCCCAGAGAGGCACAGAGATGGGGAGGGAGGAGATTCCCCTCGGCTTTAACCGACTGCCCTGGGTCTTCAGTTCCTTCCAAAATCTGTGTGCTCTCTTGATAGAGAAATCTTTTCTTTCTGAATTTATTAGCTAGATCTTTGTTTTCTCTTTCATTTCATCACTTTAGGGAGGTGGGGTGCTGTGAGCCCTGCCAGCATCTTTATCTCTGGGACGGGTCTCCTGGTGCCCGCAGTGGTTATGGTTCCAGAGGCTAAAAGATTGAGACCCGGGTTTGTTTCTCATTCAGTGTTGATTTGCTCCCCCATCCCACCTGCTGTCCATTCCTGGGGCTGCTTCTTTGCTTCAAACTTAATGGGACACCTCAGGCAGGCTCTTTGTAACAAAATGAGTGGGATGAATAACCACCTTCTATCTCTGTATTTCTTCACATCAACCATTTCCGTTACAACTGTGAGAACATTTTTTTTCCTACAGTATTTGGTGGGGCTTTCAAAAATGGAGGTTTTTTGGGGGGGGTGATATTTGTTCATGGGGGCGTGAATATTGAATGTTGCCTTGATCTCTGTGATGAATGACGTCTCTCTGATACCATCCTCTGTCCTCACCAGTAGCCAGGAAACATTCCCACTTATCCTTGTCTGTAGCTCAGCTCCAGGTAACTGCTTGCATCCAGATTAAACAGTTAGAGCAGCGGTCCCCAACCTTTCTGGCACCAGGAACCGGTTTCATGGAAGACAATTTTTCTACATGGGCGGGGAGGGAGCAGGGGATGGTCTAGGCGGTGTTGCGAGCGATGGGAAGAGATGGGGAGAGGCAGATGAAGCTTCACTCTCTTGCTCACCGTGCACCTCCTGCTGTGCCACCCAGATCCTGACAGGCCGCGGACCACTACTGGTCCATGGCCTGGGGGTTGGGGACCTCTGGTATAGAGGATAATGAAGTTCCCTTGGCTATTTTTAATTGCTTTTTAATATTAGAATAGAAACCTGTTTCTAATGTTGTTTGCTTGGTTTTTGCAGATGCTTTATTCTTCCAAATGATACAATCCATTGTGAGAGAGAACTTTATCAATCAGCCAGAGCCTGGAAGGACCACAAGGCGTACATTGATAAAGAGGTGAGCCATGGCCGTGTACTTGGAAGGTCTATTCCAAAAGCGCACTCCACTTGCCAGCCCTGCTGTGTACGCTCATCTTTTTTATAATTATGTGAAGAGTAGAAGAACAAGCTGCTTCTGCTTCTCCAGCGATACCGTGATATTCCTGACTGAAAACAAAATAGAAGGTGAAAAAAGCGTGACCTCTTGAAATCTCTGTGAGCAAAATGATTCAATTATAAAAGAGGCAGCTGTTAATGTTTATTATAACACATCGGTTGGAATATAGAGGTAGACATATTCTATGCCCAGCTTGTTTCCAAATTAATTATCACCTCAGATGAAGAGCTGTAATTGTGTAGCTGTAAACACGGAAAATAGGGTGGAAAGAAAGAGGCTTTGTATAGAAAATGTTGATCTTAAAATGCTGCGGTTGACATGCGTGTTTTCCAGATTGAGGTTTTGCAAGATAAAATTAAGAATTTAAGAGAGGTGAGAGGACATCTAAAGAGAAGGAAACCTGAGGAGTGTGGCTGCAATAAACAGAGGTGTGTGTGTGTCCATCCATGGTCTCATTTTCACACAAGCTGCAGTGATGCACAGTAGGCTCGTTTCTCTCTTTTACCAATAGAAAGCTTAATAAATTGATATCATATATTGTAATGATCTAAACCATTTATGTCAAATTAAACACGTCATAAACCTAAGCAGAAGCTTTTTAAAAAAGTCCCATTTACTTAAAAGATTGTTACGTACAACAAAATAACTGCCTACCTTGTATTTTTCTTCCATTTTATAAATCAACTGTTTGATCAAATGCACAATTATGAAGACTCATTTTTCAACCTTCTTGCCTGCAGCTATTACAACAAAGAGAAAGGTGTGAAAAAGCAAGAGAAATTAAAGAGCCACCTTCACCCATTCAAGTAAGTAACTGTTTTTGCCACATTTGCTGGGAGTGAAGGACGTTTTGCAGGGCCTTTCTGAAAGACTGCTGGGGCTCCTGTGTTCCAAGTGGTGCTGCTTAAGAAAAGTAGATGCAACTGGGAGGGCATTAGCTCAAGAAGTTGAAAACAAGCCCACGTCTTGCCAAGGGACCATGGCAATCAATGTTTTTGGAATCCCAGGAGGGGGCATCATTTGAAGTTCTGCTCTAATTGCGGGTGTGCCTTCTGCCGGTGTATCGGCTGGTATCTAGATTGTACTCCATGCACTGCTTTCTGTGGACAGTGATTAGGAGATGTGGACTCGCTGAATTAGGTCTGTGTGTTCTGCAGAGCAGCATGCAATTGCGTTGAATTCTATAAGTTGGAAGAAAAAGACATCTTTTTAAAATAATCGTAAAATGTGCGTGTAAAGGGAATTTAATATTTGAGCCTCAACAAAATTTGAGCCCTTCATGGAAAGATCAAGATAATAAAAAAAAATTTTTTTTAATTCTTTCCAAACCTATTTTGTACGATTTGTCAAGAGAATTTTAGAAACCTAATTCAAGTCATCTAATCCGACCAATCATTGACTTCATGGCTGATAGATACCGGGCCACCAGGAAGTTAAGCCACTTGCCCAAAGGGCATGGCCAACAGGATCTACTGATTCACAGTGACATTTATTTCCATCAATGTTTGCATGTCAATAGGAGGAAAATGTCAATCCTGTTAAGATTCAGTAAAATTCTAAGAGCGTTGCCACTTCATGAGTTTGTCTTCAATATTGCTGCTTATATTTTGTGTTTCGAGGCCCTCTGAAAAAGTAAGGCCATCTATTATTGTGTGTCTACTATCTTGTGCCTAAATATGTGTGTGCGGTTCATAGCAACAATCCTATTTTTACTTGAGAAAGTGCTTTCTGATCATTAAAAAGTCCCTTATATTGGAATAGAGAAGCCGCTCAAGAAGTGGACAGCAAACTGCAGCTTTTCAAGGAGAACCGCAGGAGGAAGAAAGAGAGGAAGGAGAAGAAACGGCAGCGGAAGGGTGAGGAGTGCAGCCTTCCTGGCCTCACCTGCTTCACGCATGACAACAACCACTGGCAGACGGCGCCGTTCTGGAACCGTGAGTTGCCCCATCTAACTGCCGCTTCCTGCCACCATCCCGACAGCCAGCAGCTCGTGCCCAGTCACTTAGACTAGGAATTCAGCAGCTTGAAACCAGGAATCTAGAAAGATTCTAGATGAAAGCATCATATCATTGTCTATACTGACAACTAGAATCATTTTGCCCAAAGTTACATTTTTCTTTAGAAATTTTTATTTTGACGTTTTGTTTGAAAAGGCCCAGCTCTCCGTGGGTTTTTCTCCTGACGATATTTCACAGAGTACCCAGCCCCTGACAGACTTCCGGCCCAGCAAGACTGCTTTGCCACTAAGTAACTAAATCAATGGATGAACGATTTTGTCCCAAATATATTTCATTTCTGCTTTATTTCAAGTGCATGGAGACTTGCACTTGAAGTCCAGGTCAGTGTTTCTCAAACTGGGATTTGGAGACTCCCAGGAAACCAGAGACCGTCCTTGGGGAGACCTAGGGCCTCTTTGTGATCATTTTTGTTTCTCTTTCCGTTTTGGTGTATCTTGATTTCAGGGTCTATGTTTGCAGTTATGTTTCCATAATGTTTACATACTCGAGGCTGAGTGAACTCTTAAAGGCCTAGCTTTAACTTTGAACGTGGGGATCTGAGGGTCACAGAGCTTGCTGGCGATCTGTTCTCCATCAGGCTCTGGGCCGAGCACGGGAGACACACGATGAGCGAGACACACCTCCTTCTCTGCCCTCAAGACACTTATATTCCAAGAGCGGTAAAGAAAGAAAGTAAATGAAATCAATAAAATAATTACAAGTTGTAATAATGCTGTGAAGGAAACAGTGATCAAAGTTTTTAAAAGCGTCCCTTTTAGGGAGGGTAGGGATAAAGGGCCTTTCTGAAGAGATGAAATTGAAGCTGAAACCTGAGGCGTGGAGAGAAGGAATCATGTGAACAGGGGTTGGGGGTGCAGCACCCCAGGCAGAGGGAGTAGCAGAAGCTTCCATTGGACCTCTCTTTCCCGTACTTTCTACAAGTTAACCGGTGGACCTCTGCGTGGTACAAAAGATGTTCATGGTAACAGTCCATCTCATGTTCAAGTGTTGTAGAGAGTCTGCAAGGTCACAAATTTTGGCCTCCTTAAATCCACTGAGCTGCACTCAAGCCTCCTCCAAACCCATCCACGCTGCAGAATCCCCTCTCTTTCCAGGCACCATTTGTGACACGCGACCATCTGACATTCAGAGCAAGCTAAGGCACTGGGTCCCTCTTTTTATTAAATAACCATTTTTTCCCTCTTTTAAAAAAATTAAAACAACCATCAGTAGGAGTTCCGATACTTTCCTCCCCGTTCTCTACTCAGTCACCCTGTTTTGGAGACAGTGCCCCACAGAGCTAAGGGGACAGCAAACGAAAGAGCCTGAAACTTCACCTTCGCCCTCAGCCTATCATCACCCTCCTAGGTTGCCATTGTTGTTTTGCATCTTCACCTAATCTCACAGCAAATTTGTATAGAGAGGGGGAGAAATGTAGTTGTTTTTAACGTCTACACGCACAGTATTTGCAAGAAAGAAAATGTGAACTTCGAAATGTAAAGACAGGGAACGCCGGCATGGCTGGGCTCCTGGGTTTTCTCATTCTTTTCGTTTTGTTTTTCTTTCTTACCGACAGTGGGCTCTTTCTGTGCTTGCACAAGTTCTAACAATAACACCTACTGGTGTTTGCGGAC
Organism: Globicephala melas; assembly: GCF_963455315.2. Classification (NCBI taxonomy): domain Eukaryota; kingdom Metazoa; phylum Chordata; class Mammalia; order Artiodactyla; family Delphinidae; genus Globicephala; species Globicephala melas. The sequence continues at coordinate 14,443,750 of NC_083330.1, forward strand.
AGTTAACGACACGCATAATTTTCTCTTCTGTGAGTTCGCCACTGGCTTTTTGGAGTATTTTGATATGAATACTGATCCTTATCAGGTAAGTCAATAGGTTTTCATTTTATGAAGCTTATTGAAAATGGAATAAGCAGAACGTGAGCTTAAAGATACTGTCCTGGCCGCTTCATCCACAGCTCACAAATACCGTGCACACAATAGAGCGGGGCGTTTTGAATCAGCTACACATGCAGCTGATGGAGCTCAGGAGCTGTCAAGGGTATAAGCAGTGCAACCCAAGACCTAAGGGCCTAGAAGTTGGTAAGGAAAAAAATTTTTTTTTGTCCCATGGTACCTGGAAAATTCTTTCTGTTGTCAAATTTTCTGCCTTTGAAACATGTAGCTGGGGATAGAAGACATAGAAACGTCTAGTTTGGGATCCTTACAGGGGAAACTTGCCAGGCAATTCCAAACATATTTTGCTCTCTAATTTAGCTTTGGTGCACTAATGAAAAATTTAATACCCCCGAAGATTTGGGGAGTGTTTCATTCCATCTCTCCCAAAGATCCATTCTCTTAGTAAACCTGATGGAATTCAGGTTTACTGATGGAAGCATCCGCTGGAAAACGGGATGAAAGTATTGGGGGGTTCTTTGTTATGGACGTCAACAGTCATAAGATACACTCTAGGTCAACCAGGATATCCTATTTTTTTTAAGAGAATTGGGATGGAAACACACAATGCCCTATTTCTGCTTCTCAGAGTTTGGAACTGCCCCAGTTGGATCCCTGCCCATGACACATTGAATTAGATTTCTTCTGCAAGTATTTCCCATCTGAAACTAGAGAGGTTTGAGCACAACGTGGTCTTGAGATCTGAAAGTATAAGAGGGCCTGTATGGACTCAGCCAGATGTTCCCTCCCTGGTCTGCAATGTTAAACTCATTTCTCCTTTGGCTCATGGAGATGCAGTTCTTTTCAGGGTCCGTCCCAGCTCTTTCCTGGTTAATGAGAATACTTATTTTCTCATAATTCCTGTGGAAATGTCAATGTCAGCTGTCCATAGGAGGAAGGGGAAAGAGCTGAGGCTGGCCAAGGGCACAGCATGCCAACCCCAAAAGGGTGAAGAGCCAGACCCACAGGCAGTGGGGAGCAATTTGCTAAAACCCTCTGTTGGGCAGCTGAGTTTTCTCAGTGCCCTTAAGGGCCTCTGTCTCTGTGGGTCCCCTGCAGAACCAGCAATAAAGGTAAGCAGCTCCCCAGGCCATGAGCCTTGATGGGGGACTCGGGGGGGGCAGTGGCGCATCCTGAAATGATCAGCATCGTCACCTGTCATTTCCACCATTATAGGGTCCTCACGGCATTCAAGCTGTGAACCCCAGAGGAAAGTCTAAATCCTGTGGGCGGTCCCATCACAGCTGTCAGTCACCACCCCTCAGTTAAAACCTTATTGGAATTCATTGCCAGCCAGAAGAGTCCAGCCAGGTCTTTTGGTCACTGACTCCACTCAGCTTAAATCTTTTCAGATATCCTGCTTATCTGTTGACCTTTTCCTCAAATTTTACCCCCCAAAAAGCCCCCTAAGGCCTGGAAATTGAAACAAGTATTAGAGGCACTAGAAATATTACACCCGGATATTTCTCCCCTGAAGAACATAGCACTCCTACTGGTGATGACATAGCAGCTCCACTTAGTGAAACCTGATAGAGTCTCTAAGTGGTGAACGACACGCCAGGCGGAGCCTCTTGTTACCGTTACGCTTCAAGTGGTCCTGTCCACCTTCTAGACGCTTCCTGAGGGAGATGATTATTGGCCCTTTTTCCCAAGTGTTTTGTCTAAAATAACCAAAAGTTAACTATTCCTGAGACTTACATGGACTTTGGGAAGTACCGTTTTATCGCTTTGAAATAGGCTTTCCTATCTCACCCTCACCCATTTTTCATGTGAAGTCTGATACGTTTTATCTTAAACCTTTTTATTTATAGCTTTCCATCCTCATTTTGAACCTGTCTAATAGAAAAGTTCTGTTGGACTCCGGCACTGTCTGTATTTCACACGATATATTTCTTTCTAGGGTTTAGATGTTGTGCGTGGAACATGACACAGTGGGTGGTTTTATGAGTTGTAAAGCTAACATAAATTACTCTTATATTTTCCTATATCAGGAAATAAAGATGGAGGAAGCTATGACCTGCACAGGTATTCACACTTTTTTATTCTCCCCGGCAGCTTCTTTCCCAGTCATTGCATGATTCAGCCACTTTAACTCATTTCTGTTTCTCACCTTGTCGCACAGAGCGTAGCTTGGGGTGCATGCATGTTCTAACAGCTTTCTCCACCGTCTTGTGTCACTGGGGACAGATCTGTCATTTCACTTTTAAATCAACTCATTGTCACAACAAGATGTCTCTCAGAGCATTCGCTCAGTCCCGTGCTTGATGGTGCTTTTAAGCACGGAATGATGTGAAGAGGGAGAAAACAGAATGACCTTCGGGAGCCCTGGGAGGAAGGGGGGAGAATGACTTTCCTGGTGGTGCTTACACGTTGATTTGGTGAAGAGGCTTCACGGAAATGAGGTAGAGATTTTATGAACTATGAAGTCAAAATCACGAAAGGCGTCACGGGAATTTTAAGAGCACGCTAGAGCCGAAATTGGAGCAAAGAGAAGGCGTTTCCTTGTTCACAGTCTTTAATTAACTTTGGTGGTGAAAGCAGCGGTGATGGGGCTCAGAAGCTTTGCCGGGTGGTGGTGAGTGAATAGGAAGCGTGGGAGTCGGGGTCAGGGTATCTGGAATCAAGTCTCGCAGAAAGGCCCCAGCACAGCCTGGAGACAATAGTGCCTGACACATGAAAGCTTGACGAACGGCCCTCAGCCCAGCCCTCTTATCCCCTCCAGCCCCCCATCCATCACGCTTACCTCCCTGTGCTCTGGGGTCGGGGAGGGGGACCCAGAACGCCTGGCGGCCTTGGCAGCCCTTGCACAGAAACTTCTACTCCAAGCTTAGACTGCAAGCAGGTCTGTCAGAAACATGCCGTGTGGGGCAGGAGGGGTCTGTCCTTACCACTTTACTGAGGGGAAACTGAGGCACGGGTGTGTCACTGCTTTAGTTCACGAATCCTCTTGGGAGAAACACTTTCATCAAAGGAACATGGACCTCACTGGTGTCACCCATCTTGATACTGTCTCAAAGAAATAGAATACTATCGCCTGTCCGGGGCACCCTGGTGGCCCCCCTGCCCCTCCTCCAGCCTCCTGAGCTGTGGTCTCAGGTTCCTCCTTTCAGAGGGCAGTTCATTGGTCCCATGAGAAGCTGAATGATGGCGGGGAAGGTGTAAGCAAACAAGACAGAGAAAGCTGGACTTTTGAGGATCCTTGATAACGGTCTCTCTAGCTCTTCTTTTTCTCTCCCCTCTTGTCTTTCTCCTTTCCTTTCCTCACTCTGCCTCCGCACCCACCCTGCGTACCCCGCACCAGCACACGTAAGACAGAGCAGGACAGCCCCCTCTTACGCGGGTCTCCCCCAGGCTGTGGGCTGACGAGGTAACATCTCACACCCCAGGACTGATCTGCCTGCTTCCCGGGGGTCCCGTGAAGACATTTCTGAAGTGGGGCATTTTCAGTGGACCTCACACTAGATACTGACTTAAGTTATTTTATGATGCACTCAGTTCTACAGCTGCGGGATTTTCCGTCTGGCCCTCTTTTATTTCTGTCATGACAGAGGGAAAAGGGTATTAACAGGTTACTTAAGACACAAGTCTGGTCAGAGCTGAGGAAGAGAGTTCTTCCTCACCGAGCCATCCTTGGACAGCTTTGAGATGAAGAATGGCTAACTGCACTCCAGTCATGAGTAAAGGGCAGGATCTGGGACTCCCCCTACCCTGATCCCTGTCACCACCATCACTAAACGGGGCCAAATGCATCATTTCTGGGGTCGTTTGGGCAAAGCCTTGGTAGCTTTAGTTGTTGAGGGCATGGCGTCCCTTCCCTGGTAATGTGGCCAGTGAACGTGTGTGTGCAGGGTAACCTCGTGTTACCTGTTTTGTTTTGTTTTTTCTTCTAAATTCCTTACCAATGGACAAATCTAAGGATCCTTTTTAACTCAGAATGACTGGCGTTTTCAGACTCCACCATTTCATAATCCATGAGGCAAACTACCTTTCAACTGCCATCCACATCGTAGGCAGGAAATGACGAAACAGGAGGGCATCGACCTGTCAGACCTGGGCTCTCACTGGACACCCAAAGGCAGTGCTTGATGTGCTCCCCCCGTCCACTGCATCCTGTTGGATTGAAAGGCAACAGATGTGGAAAGGCCGAAAAAACTGCCGTCCCAGTTTACCAGCCCACAGCCCTCCCGTGACGGCACCGCTAATGGGTTTTTGGAAGCTTCGATTCTTTAAGATTTTTATTTATTTATTTATTTTAGGAAACTAATTAAAATGCATTTTGAATCATGCAATTTGATTACAAAAGCCTTTGAGAAAAATGAGAACAATCACACCTGAAGAATTTGGAATCTGAAAATTCAAGAATATTTTAGAAAATGTACTTTGTACGAGACTGACTACAGAAGAGTTTGTAAACTGCCTTCAGTTTTGTGAATTTTCGAAAATTAATCCTTAGGCTTATTTAGAAGGTCTTTTAAAAGCCAGTCTGTTCCCTGTTCAATTTCCTTTTTTTTTTTTTTTTTTTGGCGTGGGAGGTCCATGAGGCAGCGCAGCTGAAATGCTTTGCTTATTCCCACTGGTCACTTTCCCGGTTAGGACAAGCTCAGAGTAGGGACACAGCTCAGTAAAGTGGCCCCCATTCTACTCAGGAAATAATTGCTGGCTTGAGTTGAAAGTAATAAGTTCTGTGTTGCAGAATCAGATCCACAGGTTGATGGGGCGTTTATTTTTCCCATTGCCTGTGAGAGCAGATGCCGCTACCCTTTGATGAGCTGCTGGCGGTCACGGTCACTTCTTGGCCGCCTAAGGCTGGCATGGCTGCTTCCTGCCCCTTTTGTCCCACGCCCTGCAGGCCAGCAGGACACGCCGTGCCCACCCTCAGCGACCATGCTTCTGTCCACATTGCTTTTGCTTGTTTGTTTTTTCCAAATGTAAAGTCGACTTTTTCTTTTTATTGAAGTATAGTTGGTTTACAATGCTGTGTTAGTTTCTGGTGTACAGCAAAGTGTTTCAGTTTTATGCATGTATATACATATATTCTTTTTCAGATTCTTTTCCCATATAGGTTATTACAGAATATTAAGTAGAGTCCCCTGTGCTACACAGTAGGCCCTGTTGATTATCTATTTTATATATAGTAGTGTGTTTCTGTTAATTCCGTACTCCTAATTTATCCCTCCCCTCCGTCTTTCCCGTTTGGTAACCATAAGTTTGTTTTCTATGTCTGTGAGTCTGTTTCTGTTTTGTAAACAAGTTCATTTGTATCTTTTTTAGATTTCACATATAAGTGATATCTTATGGTATTTGACTTTCTCTATCTGACTTACTTCACTTAGTATGATAATCTCTAGGTCCATCCATGTTGCTGCAAATGGCATTATTTCATTCTTTTTTGTGGTTGAGTAGTATTCCATTGTATATATGTACCGTATCTTCTTTATCCATTCCTCTATCGATGGACATTTAGGTTGCTTCCATGTCTTGGCTATTGTACATAGTGTTGCTATGAACATGGGCGTGCATGTATTTTTTCAAATTAGACTTTTCTCCAAATATATGCCCAGGAATGGGATCACTGGGTCCTTTAGCTTTTAAGGAACCGCTTTTGGTTGTTTTGACTAATTTGCCCCTGTGGCCACAGTGCGTTCCTTGTAGACAGTTACGGGTGGCATAGCTGTGTGTTAGAGGCTGCAAAGTACTGTGGTTAGAGCACAGACACTGAAGCCACCCTGCCTTGGGTTCAAATCCCAGCCTCACTAGTCAGAAGCTGAGAACAGAGCCTAACATATAGCAAGCCCCAATGATGATGGGTATTATTAGTCAGGTATACTATGGGGGCCCAAAACATTCATATGAAGAAAGCGGTATGTGAAAGGGGGTAATGAGTGATAAAAGAATGCTACTGTTTTTTATAAGAAACACAAAAAGATATTCATCAACACCAACACCATCTCCATCATCACTCATTGGCAGCCCAGAGTTCAGCACACGAATGCATTTTCTGAACCATCCAAACCTCTTGAGATCAGAAAGGAGAAACACAGCCTTCACTGCCCTGCTCTGTGTTGTCCTGAGGAAGCTGCCCCCGGGTCTCTTCTCTCAGTCACATCTCAGGGCTCCGTTTTCTTTTCAAGCTGCCTTGCTAGCACTGTTGGACTTTTCTGTTTAAGGCACTAGACCAAGAGATGGGTCAAAGCCAGGGTTTGGAGTTCAAGGGGCTGGAGGTGAGGTCGGCTTCCTAAGACGAAGAGGGGACCTGTGTCAGGGCTGTTAAAGGTGTGGGTCAGGACCAGGAGCCCTGGGTGCTGCTGTGCAGTTTGTACCCTGAAAAGAAGTGTGCCGCGGAGGGACAGCTAGGCACTGAAATCCAGTTTCCATTATCCCCAGTGGATTAAGTCATTTGTTAAATGCTGCCGGTACACAGAGAGCAATTTCAGAATTGCTAAATCACACTACTGCAAAAACAAACCTGCTGTCTGGAGTTCAGTGTGTTTTTCAATTGTTTCTCTTTTGATTAACAAAAAACAGTGCTACGTTCAAAGTTATCTGGGCTTGTTCTGTGCCCCGCCCTCTTTGATTATGGTTATGTTATTCATTTGAAATAAAGTAAGGTTTGTTTATTTGTTTGTGTTCCATTTTAGGTTCTTTTTATCTTCATCATTATTCATTTGATTTTGGTTTTTAGTATGTAATGCCTTCACCTAGCTCCAAAGTCAAAACTGCAAAAAGCATAATTTATTCAACTGCTCTTTTATGTATTATTCAGTTATTTTCATATTTTACAATTACAAATAGTACTGCAATAAAGGGCCTTGTGCAAGTGTAATTTCATGTTGTTGAGAATATCTTCAGAGTAAATTCCTAGTCATGAATTGGTGGGGTTACTGTGTCAACAGGTAAATGCATATGTGGATGTATTAAATATTGCCAAATTCTCTTCCATAAGGGTTACATTCCCATCATCAATGTATGACAGTGTTTGCTTTTGACAGCTGTCAGGCTTTTTAATTTTTTTCCAATCAAATAAGAAAGAAAGGGTATGTCAGTATGGTTTTAATTTGTATTGCTCTTATTATGAGCAGAGTTGCACATTATTTTTGAAAGTTCAAAGGACACTTTACATATTTTGTATATTATCTGGTTATGTCTTTGACCATTTTTCTGTCTGATTTCTGAAAGAATTATCAGGAACAATTCTTTTTTTTTTTTTTTTTTGCGTTATGCGGGCCTCTCGCTGCTGTGGCCTCTCCCGTTGCGGAGCACAGGCTCCGGACGCGCAGGCCCAGCGGCCATGGCTCACAGGCCCAGCCGCTCCGCGGCATGTGGGATCCTCCCATACCGGGGCACGAACCCGTGTCCCCTGCATCGGCAGGCGGACTCTCAACCACTGCGCCACCAGGGAAGCCCCAGGAACAATTCTTTATTTTTTATTGAAGTATAGTTGATATACAATATTATGTAAGTTACAGGCGTACATTATAGTGATTCACAGTTTTTAAAGGTTATACTCCATTTATAGTTATTATAAAGTATTAGCTATTGGGAAGAATTTGTATCTTTATGATGCTGAGTCTTCTATCCAAGAGCAAAGGACATCTTTCCATCTGGCTAAGTATACTTATGGGTCTTTCAGGAGCTTTTAAAAGTATTTTCTTAAAGGATTTGCACATTCTTATTAAGTTTATTTATAAGTACTTTATCTTCTTTGTTACTATTGTAAGTAGGGTTTTCCTCCATCCTTAAAACCTTTACTTGATTATTGTTTGCGTATATGAGGGCTGTTGGTTTCCGTATATTAACTTTACATCCTGCTACCTTTTAAATTTTTTTTTTTTTGAGTTAACTCTGTCATGGATTTTCTTGGATTTTCCAGATACACTACCATACATGTGCAAGTACAGGTAGCTTTGCTTCTTTTCCCACCTGTGTGTCTCCGATTGGTTTATCTAATTGGATAAACTAATGCTTTCAGGACAATGTGACCTTGTCCCTGTTCTTAATGAAAAGACTTTCAGGATTTTCCCATGAAGTGAGAAGCATGTTTAGGACTAAGATATTTACATTTTTATGACGTTAGGGAAATAGCCATCCATTCTTTTTTTAGTGTTTTTATCAATAATGAGTGTTGAATTTGTCAAAAGCCTTTTCACCATCTATGGAGACATGCAGATCATTTTTCTCTTTAGATCTACTAATATGGTATATTGTATTAATAGACTTGCTAAGAATGAACCAACTTTCCATTGCAGTAGGTCATCATGTGTTATTTTCTTAATATAATATTCAATTCTCTTCACTAATATTTAGGGTTTTTGCATCATCTTAATAAATGATTTCAGTCTGAAATTGTCTTTCTGTTTATGCTAGCATTCTCTTTTTAGGTATTGTACTGGTTTCCTATTACTCTTATAACTAATTACCCCAGTGCCTTAAAGCAACACAGATTTATTCTCTGACTTTTCTAGAAGTCAGAAGTCTGAAATGGGTTTTACTGGGCTAAAATCAAGGTATCAGCTGGTCTACATTCCTTCTGGGGGTTCTAGGGAAGAATCCATTTCCTTGCTTTTTCCAGCTTCTAGAAGCTGCCTGCATTCCTTGTTCATGGCCCTCTCCTCCATCTTCAAAGCTGAAAATGTAGCATCTTCAAATCTCAATACCTACCTCTACCCCACCCCCACCAACATACACACCCCTTTGCTTCCGAGGTCACATTTTCTCTGACTCTCCTGCCTCCCTTTTTTCTAAAAAGGACCTTTGGGATTACATCGGCCCCACCTGGCTGCTCCAGGATAACCCACCCCCCCAATCTCAAAATCCATAACTTAATTCGCATCTGCAAAGTCCATTTTGCCATGTAAGGCAACATACCCAGTTTCCAGGGATTAGGAATGTGGACATCTTTGGGGGGTGAGTCCACCATTCTGCCTACCACAGCTAACAATGTTATACTTGCTTCGTTAAAAAGTTTGAAAGTGTTCTTCGATCTTCTATGCTCTGGAACAGATGGTAGAGCATTGAGATTCTCTTTTCCTTGAAGGTTTAGTAAAATTCTCCTGTGAAATCATAGAGACCTGGTGCTTCTTTGTAGTGTAATTCTTACAAGACTGATAGAAATTTCCTATAGTAGTTCTTATAAACTTATATAAAGGTTAGAAACCTTTCTTTTCCTTCTTTGGAAATTGTTCTGTGTAAGCTTTCTATCTCTATTGGGTCAATTTCAATAAAATGTATTTTCCTAGACCATTATGTGTTTCATCTAGGTTTTCCAATCTGTTCACTTTAATGTCTGCAACATAGTTGCTTGTGTTTTAAGTTTTGTGTATTTCAATGATTATTTCCCCCTTGTTATTTTCTATTTTGTATATTTGAAATTTCTCCCCTTTTTCTTAATTAGGTAAGCTGATGACTATCTGTTTTGATCCTTTTTTTAAAAGAACCAGGATTTTGATTTATTAATTAGATATGTCATTTTTTTTCTGTTCTCTACCTCATTAATTTTGGTTTACTCCTGGATCTGATAAATGTGTTAAATGCTCACCATCAATCCTTTTGCTGAAGTTTCCCCAGTGATTTCTTGGTTGAATGAAACTCATCCTCTAGGAGACTGCTCAAGATGAACTGATGTGTGCAGTATTCTCTGCACCCTTACATGTTTGAGTCTGTCTTTCTGTAGCCTTGATAGTTGAAAGAGAGCTTGACTGAATATATGATCCTTGGTTCCTACTTTAATTTCTGATTTAAGGTGACTTTTACATCCTTGGATGCTTGATTGAGAAGATTCAATTTACTTAGCAGTGTTACGCTGTGGTTGTCTTCACATTTATTTTGGCAGGGGCATTTTCATAAGATGGTAGACTTTTTATTCTTATTTTCTATTTTCTCTTCAAATAATATTGTTTATATTTAGACTGTTTCTATTAATTTTATGGACTTCAAGTATTTACAAGATGTCTAGTTTAAGAAGATCCTTTTCTGTGTAACCAAGTATACTTTCTTTTTACTTTTTTATTTTCTTATTATTGGGGGATGGGATTGTAAGAGGTTGTGTGTCCTCGAATTTCTTTGTTTCTCTCCTTTTCTTGCAGGACCTGAAATTTCCCCCCTTTGGCTTCCTTTTTCCTTTATTGCCAGTTTCCAAAGGCTGTTTCTCTCTTCCTTTGTCTCCTTTTCTCCCTGAAATGATGCCTTTCAAGACTGCCACCTCGATTCATGTGCCCTTCTAGGTCTTTTCCTCATTGCCAGTACCGCGATTTACCAAGACTCTACAGTGTTTTATACTTCAGGTTAACATTCTTTCCAGCAATGGTTTCAAATCCATTTTTGACTTCATTCTCTCTTTCTTCTTTTCTCTTGTATGCAGTCTTCCCAGGGCTGGTGCCCAAAGTGTGACATACAGCTCTACTGGGATTTGGTATTAACTTTTTTTTCACTTACAGGTGATTTGAAGATTCTAGAATTCTCTATCTTCTGGTTATACTAAGGGTGTGGGTTTTGTATAGTTTTACTCACTCTTCCTGCTAATCTGTATTGCTTTGTGGGTAGTTCATTGCATTCTTGGGCGCACCTAGAGAAAAGCTGTTGTTTTCTGCAGAACTATAGTCATCTTAGTGATGTAGAAAAATCCGAGAGCGAGAAAGCTGGTGTATTCTTTGCATGCTGTGAAAAACCACTCAATGATTGATTTATCTAAAGGATAGAACTTTTAGGGCAAAAAAGCAATCAAAGAAATAGATCCATTTACTGTGAAGAGTTTAATTGCATTCAAATGTGTTTTTATACTGAGTGTCAGGGAATATAAAATAAAAATATCTTACTAAGCGTTGCCTATTACATTAAATTACTTGGACTTTTTTTTTTTTTTTTTTGTGGTACGCGGGCCTCCACTGTTGTGGCCTCTCCTGTTGCGGAGCACAGGCTCCGGACGCGCAGGCTCAGCGGCCTTGGCTCACAGGCCCAGCTGCTCCACGACATGTGGGATCTTCCCGGGCTGGGGCACGAACCCGTGACCCCTGCATCGGCAGGCAGACTCTCTGCACCACCAGGGCATTCATCCAGCAGCCCTATAAGTAGTAAAGGTTTTATCACACAACTATTCCCACATGTGGCAGATGAGGGACCAGGACTCAGAGAGACTCATTCACTTGACTTCCTGATTGCACAGGAGACTTGAGTGGAGCCAGGAGTAAAACATAAGCCCCCCGACCGGTAATACCAGTGTATTTCCAGTACCAGCCAAGCCTGGTCATAGAAGTTCTCACTCATTCGATCTTCTTTCCAAATTTCATTATCATTCAGTCACTTTTGTAACCTTAGGCCCCTCCTTGACAACAAATTACTAGGGAAACATACTTTTTAGTGTTTTATTTCAAATTGACTTGTACCGCAAAAACAATGTAAGTTATTTAGCCAATAAGTAGGAAATCTTTTCTCCAGTAAGGATCCACCTTCATCTCTTTTCACAGAGGACAGTTATGGGACGGATGGGAAGGTTAGTCAGCCCAGTCTCACTGCAGACGTCAACTGGCAAGGCCTGGAGGATCTATACAGTGTGAATGGAAGCATCTACGAGGACAGACCAAACTATAGACTTAGTCTGGTTGACTGGACTAATTACTTGAAGGCTGCAGATAGAGTATTTGCACTGTTGAACAGTCACCATGAGCAAAATAAAGCAAATAAGACTAAAAGTGCTCGAAGTGATGGGTTCCTGGCTGTGTCCGCTGAGCTCTCGGCACCAGCAGAGTCAGATGAAGACCCGAGGCATAGGGTTGGGGAAGCACCTCCTTTGACCTTGCCGGCTGACCTTCCCACCCTGCATTCCAACCGACCAACATTCAGCCCAGAGAGTAAACTTGAATGGAATAACGACATGCCCGAAGTTAATCGTTTGAATTCTGAACACTGGAGAAATCATAAAACGGACAAGCGGTTGGAGCATGAAGGGATCAATCTTCTTGAAACTGATTTCAGCGGCGACAGCACGACGACGGAGCTGGTGCAGCCCGGGCCCAGGCACCAGAAGGGACTTCCCCAGGATGGTCCTCCAAGAGAAGATGCTTCTGAAGTTCGGCTGCATCTTACCGCGCATCCTGATGTTGACTCCATTCATCGGGATCAAAGCGTCCACCAGTAGGAGCAGCCTATTTCCTCCTGCAGCCAAGACGGGATGTCAGACCAGGTGGAGAAGAGTCACAGGAGGCGGGACTTACAGAGCCCGGAAGGCGGTGCCTCCTTTCCAGTCTCCTCTGATTAGATGCCATGTTACCTTACCCTAAACACAGTATTTTTTTTTTAACTTTTTCTTAGTAAACTAATAAAGGCAATCATGACAACCGACATTCCAAACTCCCCCGGGTCCTCCCCCGGGTACGCCCGTGCAGCGGAAGTCAAGTGCGCATGCGAGCGGTAGCGCCCAGGGACTCTGTCCTAAGTCGCTATTCGTCCAGAGTAGAAAGACAGGTGGATTTGTGGGGTTTTGATTGTTTGGGGGGTACTAAAACAGTATTATCTTTTGAAAGTTGTAGGGACATGAGTATATAAATGTTATCCAACCAAGATGGCTAGAATTGTGCCTTTCTGAGTTTCTGAAACTTGACATCATCGGTGAAATCTCAATCCATTTTCCACGGCCTGCGAAGTGTGGTTTTGATTCATTTTTAACCACTGGAATTTTTCAAGGCCCTCGTTTTTAGCTCAGTGATTTTGCACTTTGAGATCGGAATGCCATGTCTATTTGGTTAGTCTTATTTTTTTTCCAGACGTGTCAGTCTCACTGCTTGCTCTCAGTGTGACAAAGGAAAATGGACCCCCAAGGGTGACACACAGTATGGTTCACATATTGTTCAACATACGCTTTTGCCAGAAAATAATGCATGTGTTTTACCTCTCCTTGCTAAAACTGATTAACAGAAAGGCATGGCTAAGGATGTTGGCAGTAAAAATAAATAAACAAAACAAAGATTGCCTGCTTACTCTGTGCCTAGCCTCAAAGTGTTCATCATATGCTTAAAATTGCTAAATTTTTATTATTTTCTTAACAGCATAAAAGGACTGAAGACTTTTTTTCATCTTTGTTTTGTTTTCTTGACTTGGCTAATAAGCTTAAGTGTTAAGAAAATATATCTAGTTATGAATTTATATAAGGAACTCTTTCAGTAAAACAAACTCATGAATGTTTCATAATTTAAATGCACCGTATGTGTTGTATGATTATTGTTGAGGCCTTCACTAGGTTCTGATTTTTTAAAAGCATAATTCAAAACTGCTTTTGAAATTCTGTGTTCTTGAAAATATTCTTGTCATGTATTAGATGTTTAAATACCAGCAAAACGATTATTACCTCATTGAAAGTTACCAGTATCCTAGCCAACTTCCCAAGAAGTTTTTTTTTTTTAGCTTAACAGTAATTTTTGTTTTATTTTTAGATGATTCAAATGCACAGGTAAATTATGTTTCCTTTACGTGTTTAAGGTGAACTCTTTTAAAGAAATTTAATATGTTATAGTTGAATCTTTTGATAACTTTAAGTCTTTATCATAGACTCTGTACATATGTTAAAATTAACTAGCTCTTTATCAGATGTGTGTGTCACCGGCTGAATGACAGATGAAACATATTTATGGTCATGAATGATGTGCTTTGTAAAAAGGTTTCAAGTTATTAGGAAGCATACTGTGTTTTTTAATCTTGTGTAATATTCTGTGATACTTTTATAGAACAATTCTGGCTTCAGGAAAGTCTAGAAGCACTATTTCTTGAAATAAAAGTTGTTTAAACTTTACCTGTTTCAGCGAAATGAACTTAACCAAGTTTTTTTTTTTGCGTTACACGGGCCTCTCACTGTTGTGGCCTCTCCCGTTGCGAAGCACAGGCTCCGGACGCGCAGCCTCAGCGGCCATGGCTCACGGGCCCAGCCGCTCCGCGGCATGTGGGATCTTCCCGGACCGGGGCACGAACCCGTGTCCCCTGCATCAGCAGGCAGGCTCTCAACCACTGCGCCACCAGGGAAGCCCCCAACCCAGTTTTTTGGTATACTCATTCCTTGCAAGTAAACTGGAGTCCTGATCTCAATGTACCAATATGTGATTAAACATTAGCCTTACCTGTAAAATTGATCCAAAGTCAGTGTGTTATAGAACACTCTCAGATTAATGATTTCCACATGGATTTGCCTCATTGCTGTCCGGTGGTATGTGGCAGAGGCAACCTGAGGGCCGCTTCCCGGGCAGGCATGTGGGCAGCTTGCACAGGGCCAGCGCTGGGTTAATTTCTCTACTGCTGCAGTCTTGAAATACTCAATCGTTTTTGAACAAGGGACTCCATGTTTCCGTTTTTCACTGAACCTGCAAATCATGTCGCCAGTCCTGGGCAGCAAAAATGTAGTTTTTCAAAAGCAAGAGGACAGGACCCCCAGCCCCCTCCGAAGGAAGTTTGGGTTCTTTGGGGACCATGAATTTTGGTGGAGACCTCGCCACCTTCCAAAACCTCAAGTGTTCTGATTGACAAATTCCATGCACTTCCTTCTGCTCCAGATCTCCTGAGGAGCTTTGTCCCCTTCAGATAGAGACGCTAACAGTCTGTGAAATGTCCAGAGCTCAGAAGGTTAATAGTAAAGGAAAAAAGCAAAGGACTTTGGGATCGCCAGTTCCATCCTTGGATAATTAAAGAAACCATCTGTATTAGTTTGGTAGGGCTGCCATAACAGAATACCACAGGCTGGGTGGCTTAAACAACAGAAATTTATTTTCTCACAGTTCTGGAGGCCAGAAGTCCAAGGCCAAGCTCTCAGCAGGTTTGGTTTCTTGAGACGCCTCTCTCCTTGGCCGGCAGAGGGCCACTTTCTCCTGTGTCCTCACATGGCCTTTTTCTCTGTGCATACCCATCTTGGGGGTCTCTTCTGATAAAAACACTAGTCATATAGGTCGGATCAGGGCTCTACCCTTAGGACCTCGTTTAACTTTACCTCTTTAAAGGTCCTCTCTCCAGATGTAGTCACACAGGGGATTAGGGCTTCAATATATGAATTTTGAGGGGACACAGTTCAGTCCATAACACCACAGTTTCATCGAGAGAAGAATCCCAGATAATAGTGTTGTCCGAAGACACATCACTGTGCCTCCCTCCTTGTTCCTTTCCTATAAAATGTGAATAGGCCAAATGCTGCTATCCTGGAGGGAATTCCATCGTAGTTCAATAACTATTCCTGGAGTAGCTACTCTGTGTAAAGGGTACGAGAGAGACTATTTCAGATCTCGAAGGGCCCTTAGAGATTGGCTGGCCACTGGGTCTCATTTGATCCCTGAGGAAGCTGATGCCCAGAAGGGCTGAGCTGATTCCCATCTGTGCATTCCCCACAGATTTAGAAGAGAAAGAGATTTAGCAGAAGTGAGGGCCAGTCCTCTCCACTTTCTCCATTCCAAGACCCATGGGCGCACGTGTGCACGCACACACACAAACACACACACACACACACCCCAAATTAGTGAAAAGAGAGGCCACAGTGGGACCACATTTGGTAACAAATAGTGGAAAGAACAACGGACATGAAATTAGACAAGACTAACTTCACTGCACACTCTAGTTTTTCCTATCTGTGTGAGTTTGGAAAAGTTACATAACCTCTCAAACACAGCTTCTTTGACTACAAAATAAGAAGTTTGAATCAAGGATGGCAAATGCATAGCATATGTGCTGCTTTTCCCAAAATGTGCCCAGGGAAGACAGTGCTAATTCTTCAGGACAATTCTCCATTAAGCCAGAGCATTTGTATCCTTAGAATCCTCAATGCAGCCAGCTACTATCAACACTGCTGAACTGGCGTTGGCATGCAAGACAAAACCTATTTGCCATATGCAAATGAGATCATCTCTGAGGCTCCTCCCAGCCTTCTTTTTTAAAAACAATCCTGGAAATTCCCTGGCAGTCCAGTGGTTAGGACTCAATGCTTTCACTGCTGTGCCTCAGATTCAATCCCTGGTTGGGGAACTAAGATACCACCACCAAAAAAAATTCTTGTGATGGTAGCATCTGCAGGGAATTTTGGTTAAGAGAGAAGGAATGAATACTTCACACTTTCACACTCCCACCCCAAGCCAGTCATACCTACACATGTTGACCTTCTAAAAAAGATTTTTAAATGCTTCTTTTTTAGGATTTGCTTTAGAGCTGATTTGATCTCAGATATAAGAAGGTCCTCAATTCCCCTAAATTAGTCCAGTTCTGCTTGAGATTTTCAAAATTTAATAGAAAAGAAAGATTTTTGATGGATAATTAAAATACCTAAGGAAGTTAATACCTCAGTATGGTCCACCACCCTGGTTCATTAAGGCCTCATGACTTCCTTTTCTCTTGTTTTTAATCAACTCAAATGAAAAATTTATTTTTTCTTAGAATAAAAAAAATATTTTTTTACAAAAATAAAAAATTATTTTTAAAATTTTTTGTAAATGCTACAAAGTTAACACACAGGATTGAATTTTCTAATCTTCAAATCCTCCGGTATTTTATCATCTTCACAAAAGTGGCTTTCAGTGTTCCTTTCCCTTATATTAACAACAGCGACCTGTTCTGGCAGGAATTCTTCTTTGGGTTTGTGCCCTCCCTTGAAGGGGCAGGGTGGGTAATGTTAAAAAAAGCCTCTTCCCTGCCTTTCCTCCTCTCCCCCTCCCTGCTTCCCTGTTTCCCCTCCCTTCCCTACTTCTTCGCCACTTTTCTTTCTGTTTAACCCCATGCCTCCCTCCCTCCCTCCCTCCCTCCTTTCTACCCTAGTGTTTATTAGGCCTCTGTGACTTCCTATAGAGGCTGCAGCAAAAGCTGTAAGAGCTGCCTAAGCCCCTTTCCCACCTCCTGCCCCTCCGTCTCTAACACATCCATACTCACTGCCATGGCTCAGATCTCAGCCTTCTGCTCAGAAATCTCCAGTGATTTTTGTCCCCTCCAGAAGCTTCCTCCTTCCATCCACCCACTTGTTCCGCTCTCCACCAACCTTCTCACTACCAGCTTCCCCCGGATAAGTAGCACCTTCCCAGGTCTAAATTTTTCTCTAACTTTTCATCTACCCTCCTGGGCCATAACCCCATTCTCCACCTTAATCTCATCCATCTTTCATTCTCCTGCCTTTTCAAATTTTACCTTTTCCTTCCATGTAAACTTTCCTGGACATAATATCTTGTGCATTTTACACTTTCCCCCAGGTAAGAAAACACTGCTGTTGTACCAAGTCTGGGGCCAAGGGAGTGAGAAGAATTGGCTACATTTATACCTTGCTCTTTCCCCCATTTCTTTTTTTAATAAATTTTTCAACTTTTAATAAATTTTTCAATTTTTTAAGATAAAATTATTTATTTTATTTATTTATTTTTGGTTGCATTGGGTCTTCGTTGCTGCGCGCGGGCTTTCTCTAGTTGCGGCAAGCGGGGGCTACTCTTCGTTGCGGTGCACGGGCTTCTCATTGCGGTGGCTTCTCTTGTTGCAGAGCACGGGCTCTAGGCGCATGGGCTTCAGTAGTTATGGCGCACGGGCTCAGTAGTTGCGGCGTGTGGGCTCTAGAGCGCAGACTCAGTAGCTGTGGCACACGGGCTTAGTTGCTCCGCGGCACGTGGGATCTTCCCGGACCAGGGCTTGAACCCGAGTCCCCTGCATTGGCAGGCGGATTCTTAACCACTGCACCACCAGGGAAGTCCCTTTAATAAATTTTATTGGAGTATAGTTGTTTGCAGTGTTGTGTTAGTTTCAGTGGTACAGCACAGTGAATCAGTTACGCTTATACATGTATCCACTCTTTTTTAGATTCTTTTCCCATATAGGCTCCTTCCCCCATTTCTGACCAAGAAACTTACCTAATGTGGACAGTAGAACAGTAGTTCATGCTGGTCTAGACAACTCACCTTCCTCTAAGTTGTGTGGTGGACTTTGGGGACGTCCCCAGCCTAATACTTTGGGCTGATAGCGCGCCTGTTGCTGTACGAAGTAAGCAGAGAGAATGACTTTCAAAAATTAGATTTCTCCTGTTGGGACTAGGGTGTCCCTGCTCCCTGGTGTTAGGGAAAGCACTGCAGAAGGTTGGGGGACAAGGAAACGACAAATGTTGAGGGTTTTTTGCGCTCAGCGTCGCTTCATTTTTCTGCTGGCAACAGGAAGTGGTGAGTGAAGGTATCTACCTTCTGCTCTGAGTTTCTAGCCCCCCGCACAGGTGGGCATCCCAGGACTCCAGAATCTGCATCCTCCCCGCCGCAAACCTCTTCCCCCACGTTACCTCACCTCCTAGCCTCAACAGCACAGGTGACCCAGAGCTAGAGTGGACACAACCACTAAAAGGTTTCATCCAAAGAGGAGATGTCATCCACCGTACAACCCTGATATGTATCCGGTCACTAGGAGCTCCTAAATCAAACCCAGGAGCTGAAAGGGCCGAGATTACAGTCTGTGTTTTCCATAATGACCATTAGGTGTCACTCTAGTGCAACTAAAGACCTCTTTGCTGGGCGCCAGGACCTGGGCCCTTGGCAAAGCTGCCATTTACATTGATTTCTAAAGTAACAGCACTATCATTTCGACAAGAAAACATCTAGAACTTGATCCGTGGCAAGTTTTCGCGCTTTCTTCAGTGCCTAGGATCTTAGCCATTCCAGCGAGCAAAAGAACAGTTTAGCTTTCCACTGATTTATATTGGTACTATGAGTTGGAATTGCATCAAACTTTGACGTTTAAATTCAAGAGTGAGCACCGAATATTGATCTCCTTGATTTCCAATGACTCCGTGCAATTAAAAATGTTTTCTGGCTCCCCTACACGGAAGCAACAGAGGCCATCTCCGCCTCGCTGACAATCTTAAAAAGAAGAAAGGCACTGGATGTTTTTTAACAGCTCTTAAAATTGCTGAGGTTTTACCAAGGCTGGGGCTAAAGCAGGGAAGATGAGTGGCACCTTCATAACCTTTCTGCTCTCTTCATTTCTTAAAGAGAAACCGTTTTCTCATGTGTCCGTTTCAAATGGCACAAATTCCAGAAAGGCTCTGCCTCTCCCTTGAAAGTGTGCGATACTGAAGAGATTCAAGAGAATCCTTCGGCTTAAATTGCACACATAACTGAAGAGAAGATGGTAGACTTGGGCAGGGATTACTATTTGCTTTTTACATAAACGGCTCCCTTGTTACATGCGCGAAGCCACGGAGGAAAAGAAAGCTTTACCCAGAAGTCAGCACAGAAGCGCACACTCCCTCCAATTATCCATGTATCTCGGGCCACTGTGACCTTTTGGTTTAGGTGTGCAAGGGAGTGATGGAGGGAGAAATGGAAATCAATCGCCCTGCTTTCCGCCTATAGAGTGCTCGAAGCTGGTTCTAAATATAACCACTTTGCACTTCAGTCCATGAGTCATGCTGTTATTTCCATGGCTCCTTCAGCTCCTTCCGCCTCTCACTCAAAAGTTTTAGATGCCAGTGTACTTAGAAAACTCTGCTGGCCGTCAGACAAGACCTCAAAATCCAGCGCTTTTTCTCCTTGGTCGGGGTCTGACCACAAGTTCTTCCTCCAGTCACAGGCCAGCTCCTGGGCCCCTTGAGCAATGACTAGCTTGCTATTCAGTAGAGACTGGGGAAAGGAGCCTTTAACTGCTTTGTTGATCAAGTTTTGATATTCACTCCTTTGGAAATCATTCTTTTTTAGGCTTGAGACTTTCCCTTGGGTTACCAATTTTATCCTTAACTTATCACGATCAACAGCGTGGCAAAGAAGAATACCCATCAAATGCCCACCATCTGCTCCCCGACACTCCCAGGATCCCAGCAGCTAGGCAGGAACATGGCACTAGTTCAGACTAATGCAGTTTGACATGTGTCACTTCCGGGCTGAGAAAGAGAAAAGGACTTTTGCTTTTCCCTGGGCTCTTTGCCTCAGCAACCAAAACCAACCCTGAATGGGGCAACTTCCAAGATGGGGAAGTCTCGTCAGTCTGGGTCCCTGAGGGACTCTGTGGAACAGACCCACACAGAAATGTCCCGTAAATGGGAAATAAACTTTTGTGCTATGAGGCCACTGAGATTTGGGGGTTGACATGTTATTTAAGCATAACTTAGCCTATCCTGACTAACACGAACCATATTCAAGGCATATAGTTCTGTAACCCCAAATTCTGTTTGAATTTACATAGGTAAGTGGTGAGATATTATTATTCTCTTTGCTAACTCAATGGAAAATGTGCTACTGCAGACTTCTGAAACTATAGTCTTATCCCACGTGGGACACTTGGCTTCAAGGCAGTTATCAGTTACATAAGGAGTGCATGACTGCCATTTTCCAGAGTAAGCTGAGGCCCATTTAATCCCATTAAACCCCTGTGTCTTTATAGTGGGAGAAAACACTCACATCATTACTTCTTCATCTCTTCAAACAACAAAAATCCTAAGAGACAAACTAATTTCAATCCAACACACTTTATTCTTTTTTTTTTTTTACTTTTTTTCTGAACTCTCAATGATCAAGTATTCAAGATGTTATAAACCAAGGTTTATTAGTACATTGACAATAGATTGCGTTAAACACGGGAATTATACATCTTTCTCATTACCCTAAGAGGTCTCCAAATAAATATTCATTTTAAAAATCACAAAATCAAACTCCTTTACGCAACAACTCAAAACAGCCTTTCATCACAAGCACAGCCCTACACACAAAAACACACACGCTGAACACACACTCCACTAGGATCCTAATGCCAGTTTATTTGACACAGTATTACATTTCCTTTAACTAAAGAGTTAGAGGCTGACCTGCCTGTTTCATGTTTCTAAATTAATATTTGGGGTAGAGGTATGTATTTTAAGAAAAATGCCCACTATAATACCTTACCAATTATCCTTAGTTTTCATTTCTACATACAAACTTTAAACTTGTTTTGCTCACCCCTTTGGTTTAAAATGTCCCTGCAATTACTTTAGTTTTCAATAATATCTTCTCCTTCAATTTTACTATGTAACAGTATACCAGAAAAAGACAACACCTTCAAAACCTCAATATTAAAAACACCTTACATGGGCGTAAGGTTTTTTTGGAGAAGAAATAGGAAAAGATTATCTGAAATATATTTTCCCCTCTCTCTGAAATTCTTTGTAGCATCTGATTATTCTTGCTTAAATAAATATCAAAAGCGCTGAGTTTTCCATAGAAAAGTATTCACCCTTACACTCCATTTTTGCAGTGTAAAGTTCACGGATTAACTGTAGTAACGAGAGTAATAAGCGCTTGTTTTCCGAGTAGTTCTTCAGATTTCCAAAAGCAAAGCACATGCCGCCCCTTATCAGTGAAATATTGTGAATTCAGTGGTGCATTGTTGCGGTGAGCATGCATCGTCAAATACTTTTAGCACCGAGGCATTTATTTTTTAATGTTGCAAAAGCAAATACCCAGGGAGGGTTTTCGTCATATCTGACCCTTCCTAGGGCTGAGTAAAAACGAAGTCCTTAAAATAACCTCTTCAAACATACACAGATCTGACTCCTATGTGGCAAGAAGTCTGGGACAGATCCCAGCAGCATCCTGGAAGGTAAGGAAAGGAGAGAAGACAGAAAAGATAAAGTGCGCGAGGCCACGAACTTCGCCTTACCAGCCATGGCACTCCCTTCCGTTCCGTGAAAGAGGAAATGCCAATATGTGTGTGTAAAGGATATCTACCAGTCTGTATTAACAGAATTAGCAAAACTGCAGTCTAGGCAATTCTGGAATTATGCAGTATTTTGATATCTATCTGCTACTTAGACTACTCAGTATGCACCTATATATCAATAGTTACGTTCATATTTCTGTGCCACTTAGGATGTTTGAAGTGCACACGACGTCACAGAGTATAACTGGCTACCACTCCAGGCTTGGCCTCTCCTGCTGCTCCCGGGCACAACTAGAGAATCTCTGCAAATGCTTCAGGTCCATTCAAACTATGAAGCTTCTCTTCCCTTTGGTGCACTTGTAGTTGATACAAAACAGGCTCCAAAAAGAAACAGGCTCCAAGTCCACCAAACAATGCAAGCTGGAAATGCAGACTAAGGGAGAAGTGTCTTGGTGGTTGGTAAAAAGGTAGGGCTGCCATTACCTTCTGCAGGTAAGCTGACATTTCTAGGCACAGATTCCTGTTTTTTCCTGCAGCTACTAATGGTACCAGTCAGGAACAATGGGATTGTGGTTTGGTTTATAACATACAACACTTATCTGTTCACTGAACATGCAACACTTTGTATGTGTCCATTTAAAACTTTTATTAAGAAACTTAAAAGCTATAGTCACTTAAAAACACTAATATAAATGTTAACATTCTGAAAGAGGGGGGGCGGAAAAAGCATACACTTGAAATCCCCCAAACTCAGATTCAACAAATCTGAACTACCTTTCCTCATTAAGATTCATTTCAGAAACTCTACTGAGACTAAATGTTAACATTAAAATTGGATTTGTTCTATATTAAATAGGAACTCTAAATAAATACTTGAGGTATGTTAGGACGAACAATTGTGAATATAAGACTTCGGTAAATAAATGTAAATTTACCTTGAAAATCAAAACATTAAATTTTGATGTTTCCTACAGATTTTTTTTCGTTTTACACAAGGAAATAATAATTACTCTTCAGAAACAGTAACACATCAAAAAATGAAATGCTTCACCTCACTATCTTATAGTCACATCTTACCTATGTTAACCAAAACTACTGTCTGGCATTATGTAGTGTAAGAAGTGCACAATAGAGAAACATGTGTCTGAACCCTGACTTGGCCACTATGTACAATCCTAAACAAATCACATTAACTCTCTGAGCCTCAGTTTTCATGATCTGTGTTAAAAAAAGAAAAACAATAAAAATAGTTATCTTGCAAAGTTATTAAGAGGATTTAAATGCATGATGTATATTAAGTGCTTGACAAAAACACTCTGCCAATAGTCAACATTCCACAGATGCTAATTTGTTTCCTCTCTGCTGCTCCTTTCTTTCCCCTACCCTAGTTCTGAATGACTTTTGACTGTTTTCAAGAGTTACACCCACCTACAAAGGATATGGATTTCAAGCTACAGGAGATAACCAGAATCATGTGTACTAACGGCCCAGTCCACCCCCTGGGGTTTCTAAATTAATAGGCTAGACTCAGGATATTATATTTGCGTATTAAAGTCAAATAATACATTCATCTATAGAGTTTTTAAAAGAAGAAGGTGACCTTTCCAAAAAAATAAGTAAATAGAAGCCTAAGCTAACGGAGAGTGGCAATTAAACTTTTAACAGGAGTGGTGACTCTAAAGTAACACGACCAACTTATTATCAAGCATATAAGGACCTCATATATATATACAATTAAATGGTGTCCTCCATCAAGTAGTCACTTCAGCTGACTATGTAATAGTCCAATGATGCCACCAGAACCCAAAGCATTTTGGAGACAACTCTTATTTGGTGCATATTCCAAAATGTCAGTCCCCCAAGATTTTTACCACTTATTCTACGTTCACCAACAACACAGTAATGATATACCTGCTATTTGTAAGTACCAGATACTTGAGGAAGTACAATACTAACATTGTGGTGTACAGTTCAGGCCAATTTCTTTGAATCATGGGCTAATCAACCCAAAGGATTTCATAGATTGGCAGATGGTAATTGGGTAAAATGGTGCCTGATAGGGAAATGGTGCTCAGTCAGCGATGGCTGAACTGGATGACTGTTCATGGTAGAGAAGGGGGAGGGGGGTCTCTTATTATACCTGATGAGTCCATCGTTTCAGGTCATAGATTTCTAAGAGTACCTCCTTTTCAAAATGTGCTACTAAGAAGAGAGAAATTCTAAGAGCGTTGGAACACACAATCTTAGTTACAAAAAAAAAAAAAAAAAGTGCCAATCCCACTAAAATTCTCTCAGTGCAGTTTCTTAACCATCAGAGGAAAATTAAGAAAACACCTATTCCCAATCTACATATCTTTAGCTCCAACACAAAAGGAAACTTTCTCTTCTAAAGGATTAAAGATCTCCCACAAAGGGTAAAGGGGATCACTAAGCCCCCAGAGTAGACAAGAAGACATCAGCAAAATTCTCTGAAGACCTTCAAACTACACCAAGTGGACCAGTTTGACAGACACAGTGTAATTACAGGCAACGATGCTCCTCATGACTTAGCCGAACAAGTCTGCCCCGAGGGAAGTCCTTGTCACCTGGGACCACTGACTCCACCCCTTGTAGACATTATTTAGTCTAACAATGAGAACCCTCTCCATAAACTGCATGCAACCAAGAGAACCATTTGACCAATGACATTCTTAGGTAGAGAAGGAGACAACCTTGAACCCAGGAATATTCACACAACTACACCTATGCAGCCATGGATGGAGGGCAAAAAGCCAGAATCATGGGTCAGTCTCATCCCTTCTGTGGAAGACTGTAAATCTGCCAAGGAAACCATTTCCCAAATTAGTCTTACAGAAGCATAGGCTCATTGGCAGACACCGTCCACAATCGTATTGATATTTGTACGTTATAGTCCCTCCTAAGTCTGAGTTGTCATGATTCTTTTTCTGAGCAGCCAGATTCCATGAGTTAACTTGCTATCAGTCCACAGTGCCGTCAGGAGGCATCTACCTGAAGGACCATATAGAAAACATTCTGTGTGGCATCTAAATCAAAGTGATGTGCTGGGAGATACTGAAAAGGATGATGGATGTTGAACACCAAGGGCATTTGGGAACAGAAAAATCCTCTCTCAGAGTCACTTCAAGAAGGTTACAGTAGAAAGGAATTAAATGGAGGTATAAAATGATTCAGATAAGGTAGGATTCAGTACGACAGACCAGTTTATTTTACATAATTTTTAACCATTACTTGGGATCATAACCTAAATCCAGCTCACAGATCTCCCTACTCCTGTGTTCAAGGTGATCTTCCTGATTAAATGACATCATTTCAGAGTGACTGCAGCAATTTTCTGCACATAAAAAAGAAAGCTACACATGGGCTAGTGCTTCCAGGTATATAACTAAAATGGTCAGGTGAGACTCAATCTTACTTCTGTGGGATTTCTTTTTCCAACTATTTTGAGTGTCAAGGTTACAGTCCTCAACAACCCTTATGTGGGCCCTTAAAAGCTAAAAGAGGGCTTCCCTGGTGGCACAGTGGTTGAGAATCCGCCTGCCAACGCAGGGGACACAGGAGCCCTGGTCTGGGAAGATCCCACATGCCGCAGAGCAACTAAGCCCGTGCGCCACAACTACTGAGCCTACGCTCTAGAGCCCGCGAGCCACAACTACTGAGCCTGTGAGCCACAATTACTGAAGCCCGTGCGCCTAGAGCCCATGCTCCTCAACAAGAGAAGCCACCGCAGTGAGAAGCCCGCACACCGCAACAAAGAGTAGCCACCGCTCGTTGCCAACTAGAGAGAGCCCGCATGCAGCAACGAAGACCCAATGCAGCCGAAAATAAATAAATAAATTTATACTAGAAAAAAAAAAAAAAAAACTAAAAGAATTTCTGCAGCAATTTTCTTTGGATGAGAAAGCCATCAGTTTCTTTCCTTATTATGCATCTCAAATGACAGTTTCTAGCCATATTGTTTAGCACACGAGTGTTAAAACCCCTTATGAAAGAATCCTGAAGTGATATTCAAGCTCTCAGGTTCATGATTCAGCAGCTTCTTTAACTCCTTTACGGTGGGGCAGATAGACTAAAAGAGAATGTGTCTTATGAAACGAAGTAGCTGTTCCCTTTTTCACGCTACGCTTAAGGTTCCTTTGAAGCATTTGAAAAGTTCTACCTGATTTTTAGCTCTGCTATGGCTTACAATGCTATTAACAGTACTTTAGGGCAAGTTTAGCTTCCTAATTTCAGAACCGTATCTGCTTTAGTCTCTGACACCAAAAGTAACAGGCTGCACTTACAGTTTCCCAATCAAATTGCATAGTTGAGGCAAATTCATTTGTGCTTTGTAGCAGCACTCACAGTAGGTGTTCAAATCTAAACCCTTTGCTTTGTCAACGCAAAATCATGGTCAAGCTCACCCTTGTTCAGAGCGCATGCTAATGGTACGCACCGCCATCACACTTCCCATGATTGTGTTAACCGTGCACCCAGCCTTATACCATATTGGAGCATTAGCGTCAAAATTAACTCAGAAATGGTAACAAATCTATCTAAACTCCTTCTTCTTGGAGAGAAGGGGGGAAAGGCTCAGTCTTGTTGAGGTATCCAGCCCTCAATCAACAGTGGCTGTGTATACTGAGTTTTGTTGGTTTGAGGATTGTGTCTTTAGAGGTTAAAAAAAGAAAGAAAGAAAAGAAGGCACGGGTGTTTCTCGAGTCACCATATTCAACTCAACCAACAAAAGTCTTCCATTTTCAAGCTTCAGAAGGGAGGCTACATGGCAGCAGGGCTTTCTTCCAGCCCCTGGTCTGGGGAGGAACTTATTGCTTCTAGGAAGGGCCCCGGATAGGTCTGTGCTGTGTACTGGATCCCTTTTTGCAGACCAGTCTCTTCGTGGAATTCTCCCTGGGTGCTGAAAGCTGGGCAGGATCTAGTCCGGACAGACTTATCGGCACTGTCGGTGTGGCCCACCGTCTCACTCACAGTGCTCAGTGGGAATTCCCTCCACCTCTGCCTCTGTAGCTCTTCCTCCTTGTATTTAATGGAGTACCAGGCCAAAAAAATAAAAATGAAGCCAACAAGTTTGAGGCCAGCTGCCAAACCAAAATAGACAAAACGAAATGATGTGACATTGTACTCCCAGCAAGAGCCCTGCACGCCACACTCCTGTTGCCACAGCATGCAGGTGGTGTCAATAACTGCTCCAAAGTAAATTGGAGTAGGAATGTATGCTAGAGTTGTCGGAGAAAAAGAAAAAGGAAAATAGTTAGCACATCTTATAAGAGGAAACAGATCTGTAAATTAACAGGATGCTTGTTCACTCTAAAAACCAGTTGAAGGGAGTGGTTTTCTCGTGTTACTTGATTTTTTGTAAATATGTACCACATCTTGTCATAATATTCTTATCATAGAAATGCTCACTAAATTGTAAATACTTTAAATCTTCTAGTTTGCAACTCAGTCAGAATGTGTTTTGGTTTTTAGGCATTTTATGATATTTATTTTAAAATTTATTATTATTTATTATAGTTGACATATTATGATATGAAATGTCTAAAAAGCATTAACACAACTTTAGACATAAAAATTTCTATTGATAAAAATGCAGTGAGGGAGGGGAGCTCCCTGGCGTTCCAGTGGTTAGGACTCGGCGCTTTCGCTGCCGTAGCCCCAGGGTTCAATCCCTGGTGTGGGACCTAAGATCCCACAGCCTCTCTGCCCAGCCGAGAAAAAAAAGAAATGCAATTAGGGAATCCTTTTAAACTTAAAAAATCCGATTTTGTTATGAAGTACACAACTGGCCATATTAGAACCCTTTATGATCCACAAACATTCAGTACACTTAGATCTTGTGGGTTGGGTTCTAG
This sequence comes from Globicephala melas, assembly GCF_963455315.2. Lineage (NCBI taxonomy): Eukaryota > Metazoa > Chordata > Mammalia > Artiodactyla > Delphinidae > Globicephala > Globicephala melas. The sequence continues at coordinate 14,471,373 of NC_083330.1, forward strand.
CCTTGGATGCAGGAAGAGTATCAGGCAAGCACTGTGCCCTGTAAGTCGGAAACCACATCAAATGGCTCCTGGAGTATGGAAATAAATAAGGCATAATATTCATCTTCACAGCTTATGCAGCACCTGTGAGGAGTAGCAGCTTCATTGTTTGGGCTACGATGTAGACATTTCTTTACTCCCATAAGGAAAAATGTCTACCCAAGTAGACCTCCTTCATTACATGCTACTCCCTTTGCTGAAATGTGTCCCCATTCCCAACTTGTTCACCTTGCAAATATCTACTCCCCCTTTAAATTCCTGACTCATTCAGATGCTACCATATCACCATTGCATTTTGTGTACTCCTCCATTTTGTCCACTATCACCCAGTATTTAAACTATTTGTAAGTCTGTCACGCATAAGCTCCTCGATGGTGGGGACCATGCCTTTTATTCTTCGCATCCCAAGGACCTATCAGGACAGCCCATGGATCCTCAATAAGAGTTTATAAAAGGAAGTGATGAATGGAAGGAAAGGAAGAAGAAAAGAGAGAAGGGAGGAAGGGATGGAGGAGGGGAAGAAGGGAGAGAGGACAGGTGGGTTAATAGCCCAGGAGGCTGCAAGTGGTACATTTTTATCTTTTGGCTGCATCACATGGCATGTGGGATCTTAATTCCCTGACCAGGGATCGAACCCGACCCCTCTGCATTGGCAGCACGGAGTCTTAACCACTGGACCGCCAGGGAAGTCCCCCAAGTGATACCTTTTTCAATACGCCGTATTCATTTAAAAGGAGATATGGTCACTACAACTGAAATGTAACATTATTGGGCTGGGCAAAATAGATGAAGTGGATTAAGAGGTACAAAACTTAAATCATAAATAAGTCACAGGGATGTAATACACAGCATAAGGACTACGGTCAATAATATTGTAATAATGTTGTATAGGGATAGACGGTTACTGGACTTATCATCGTGATCATGTCGTAATGTTTGCAAATGTCAAATTGTTATGTAGTACACTGGAAACTAACATAATATTGCACATCAACTATGTTTCACTTTTCAAAAATTTAACATCATTGAAATACCTGAAACTCTCTTTTTGCTTTGGCACTTGGGGAAATGGAAAGTGGCTGGTTGGCCTAACTATACTTTTTCATAATCAGTGGAACTTAAGGTAAGGTTGAATTAAATAATAAATGCCTGATATGTTTGTTCTCCCTCCACTAATTCCTTACGCTGTGGTGTGCATCTCTTGACTTATTCCACATCCACATGAAATCACCCAAGCCCCTGGCATCAGAGACAGGCCAAGCAAAAAGGAGGAACTACTTTTTTCTTTTCTTATTCAACTACCCCTTTGCTAAACAAACTTCCTTCTTTGAAAATAACTTTTTTGTTTTCAATGAGAAGTATAAGGCAAACTTCTTAACTAAATCAAAGAATGTCAGTCGTTCCTTGAACCAGCGTTCTTTGGAAAACGGTGCTTTCATGTTACCAAAAAATTAAGCCGTCCAGGGAGTTCCCTGGCGGTCCAGTGGTTAGGACTTGGTGCTTTCACTGCCATGGCGGGGGTTCAATCCCCGGTCGGGGAACTAAGATACCAGAAGCCGTGTGGCACGGCACCCCCTCCGCAAAATAAGTAAAATTAAAATCTGATATTTAAAAAAAAAAAAATAAGTCACCTAATTCAAAGCAACCAGAAGCCTTTGATGCCCACTGACAAGTCCTCACTCTAAGTCTGGGCCGTCGAGCACAACATGAGACAAAATGAGAATTTCAGAGCACATTCGTGTTGTCAAGGGCCAGATGATTTTTAAGGGTTTAAAATGTTTCATCCTTCAAGATTGAAATAAGCAGCTTGAATCAAAGAAGTCATTTTTTGTGCTGTGGACAATGATACTGATTACTGGGGAAAATAACAGCTGAAGAAGATGACAGACTGCCACTTAAGACAGAAAAAATATGCCTGACGATGAGGAAGTCATATAAAAATACATTGAAATCCATCAAGGGAATGGGCCACTTCACACGCTGTTTCCCAGTCACTGTCCCAAGACATCACAAGTGATGCAGTGTTTGTAAAAATCAGAAGGGTATTCTTCATGTCCAAATAAACTCTGGGACTTACCCCATTGACATAGCGCTAACGAGCTTCTTTTGTTAATAAGCAAAACCTAGTCCTTATATATCAGTTTGGAAAACTTTCTTTTTTTTTTTTTTTTTTTTTTTGTAGAATTTTTAATCTCTTTTCCTCAGGAAACTTGATTGGTATACTCTTTACCCAGCCCAATAAAATGACTGGAAAGAAGTAAGGAATTGAAGTTTTCACACACACAAAAAAAATGAGCACCAATTCCCATCACTTTCATGTTACAAAGGCACAAAAGGGACCAAAAAAACAGGATCATAAGCCCGTAACAATTTCTTGGTTCAAGATTTCTTACTCTACAAAACTCTGGGGAATTTAGCCCAAGTTTACGTTCACAGTGAAAGAGAAACGGATCTAAAGTCAGTTTTGTTTTCTTTCATCAGTGACAGAATTGGTCAGCTTTTAGTCCAAGTCAGGAAATGAGGAAGTTGTGCCTCGCCACTAACCTGTGAAATCCTAGCTACTATGAATGGTAACAAATGACTTGCCATTTTTAAAGGACAGTGGAAATTTGCCATCTACAAAGAGGAACAGAGAGGCACTCTTGGAAATACAGGAACATACCAAGTGTTCGCAATAAAACAAACTGCATTCCCAGGGCAAAAGGTCTCTCTTCATCTTCTACGGACCTACGAAGAAGGTAAAGAAAGAAATGTTTTAGAATAACGGCCTGAGGAAAATGAATGTCAAATCAAGCTTGCTTAGCGGCAGAGCCAGGGACCAAACATGCTGGGCCAAAATACTGAATTCGCTAGAATTTACTAACAATAGCAGAACAAGACCGATTATGGCTAAATCACCAAATAACGGTCTCCCCAGTGAGACTGCAGAGAAACTCCGATTAGCTCTATTTTTTGTGTAAATAACGGTGGCAGGACAAAGGTTCAGAGCTGAAGGTATAGAAGGTGAAGGTACAGAAGTGGCTCTAACTGAGTTTGCTGAAGGTACAGAAGTGGCTCTGAGTTTGCAAAATCAATTCTGTTAAAAAAAATTACATATATATATATATATATATATATATATATATATATATATATATATATATATATAGCATTTTATCCTAACTATTGCATTCTTTATCTCTGTTTGCCTGCACTTCCCAGAATGGTAGGTGTGTACACTGAACATGACTCCTGTAATTTCTCAAGTACAGAGAAAACAAGTTTTTTAAAAAAATGGTCCCAAAATGTGTAGGAAACAAGTCAAAAGTTAGAAAAAGAATGAACCCTCCCCAGTCACCTCACATTCTCTTCTTTTCCTAAAACTTATGCTCCAAGTAATTCCCACATGGCAGGAAGATTGGAGTCTATTGATCTTGTAATTAGTAAAGATTAAAGGGCTCCTTTTCTCAAGTTTTGGGTTAGAGGCCAACTGGTGACCTGCCATGTTTGAACATTATGAAATGGGCAGCCCTTATCTGGGTTATTTAACATCTCTTGTAGAACTAAAGTTCAAAGTGTTACATTATTAATGATCCACATTTTTTCATGACGAAGTACTTTATCCTTTCTATCCCATACACATAGGGTTCTCAGCATATAATGTAAAATTCCCAAGGACCAGCATGTCTGTCCTCTTTTCCGCTAATTTCTTTATTTTCTCACAGCAATTTCCCCAGTGTGGAACACATTTTTGTTACTTCGTAAGTATCTGCTGATGGAGGAATTGACTGAGTCAACCATTGGGACCAATGGGACTTTCGTGTGCTGTTATCTATCAAGGAATGCACCGGCTGAACATCGTCTAACTCAGCATCCCATAGAAGGGAAGTCAGAACATGCAGAAAAAGCATGGGAGCAGCCCAACCGCCCTGCTAAGAATGACGTCTCAGCAGATGCATCCCACCAGGTGCCCAGCATTGTGGGGTACTGAGGAACCAGGGAGGACATCAAAGGGAGAATAGAGACTGACACCCCTCACTCCCTCATCACCCTGCATCCCAGCCCCCCTAAGGCTGCTGTGGGCGTGCTTTTGTTTCTTCACCACGCTGCCCCCTTCCTTCCTTGGTCCACTGCAGTCTTTACTGCGAATACCAAAACTCTGATCCGAATGTGCTGGTGTCAGCATTTTAAATAGGGCTTCCATTCAGGTAACTTTCACATTCTCTCTTAGAAGCCAAACAACACGAACAGGATATGTAACACAGCAAAGAAAGCACAGCATGAACAACTTAATAAATACGTTTCCGGGTCTGCCCTTTCCTTGATTCAATGTCAAAATTTTATGACAGTGAAATTTATTAAAGCAGCATTTGGAACTGCAAGACCAGCAGCAATGGCACGGATCCTGGAGTATTAAACATCTACAAGGTTGGAGATAATATTCTTTGCTATGTGCACAATTTAGCAACTTCCCCAAATGACTTGCCGCCTCCTCTAGGGCCAGGTTTCTTGTAGCTACAACGGTCACGGCTTTCAGTTCCTGAACTTGAACCTTTTAGGGTAGAGACTTCAGGGACCAAAGGCACCCAAAATAAGTTTCCCTGACCTATAGGGAGAGAACGCATCTGAATAAAGAAAGTTCAGAAGTATGAAATGTTACCATCTTCCTTTCCTTTCCTGACATGGGAAAACTCCCTTCTCTTAAGTTCACCAGGGAAATGTCTGAGCACTTTCCTGCACAATCTCACGTTGCTTTCCTCTCTGTGTTACCACATCAGCCCCCAGTCTGGACCAGGAATCCTGGCGACTCTGAGTGTATAACCCACCCTAGACGTTGAATGCTGTCCTCACCTGAGAGTTACTATGATGGCTGATGGCTGGGCACATGCTGTGATGAAGGTCACTATGAACAGAAAAACTAAGAACGGGATGAGGGTGTTACAGCTCCGTTTACACTTCCCCGACACAGCATAGCCGTTCTCATTGAGATACGTTTTGACAATAACCACGCGGACCTGGCTGCGCTGCCCCACTGTGGGAGGCGTGATCACTTGGCGGCTTTGGACACAGGTGCACTCTGTGTAATTCCGTATCTAAGCGATAACAAAGATCAGTTGGACGCTAAGCGAAATTCAGCATAGGAATAGTCAGACAAAGTTAAAATGCTCTAAAATCACTCTAGTATTTAAAAAGATGCAGAATATTTCATTGAAAGTATCTTCTGGGAGTTCCCTGGTGGCCTCGTGGTTAGGATTCCAGGCTTTCTCTGCCATGGCCCGGGTTCAATCCCTGGTTGGGGAGCTGAGATCCCACAAGCCTCACAGAGCGGCCAAAAAGAAAAAGAAAGAAAAGGAAATATCTTCCTCGTTTTAACAGTCAGGATCCAAAGAGTGCATCTAACAACATCAAAATCTGCTGGTCAAGATGGTTTAAACCTAAACTTTGGTAAGAAGCTTTCAGCATTCAATTCTATACCATTCACATCCCATATGCTCATTCGGGGTCACAGTCATATGCTGTTTCCATGGCTGTTTAATTCTTGGGCTCTCCAATTAAAGAAGTCCTTCAAAAACAGGGACTAAGCCTTACTTTTATCTGTGCTCACCAGAGTGCCTAGCATAACCCTGAACACAGTGTAGGACCTAAAGTAAACATCTGTTAAATAAACACAGAGAATTCATAACGCAACCGTGATGACTTCAGCGTCTGTAATAGTGAACATATCATTGGCTGTTTCATTTGAAACCAGCTAATGCAAGGGACTAAAAACGTGTTTCAAACAAAACAGCCAATTAACCTTTCCTGCCTATTATGCTTTCACTGCTTTCACTGAATGGACATCAGATGAATTCACTGTCATTGTGACCTGTTGACCCCCTAGAGAAGCAGGAGGAACAAATGGGCCACTGTTTGACTGCCTGTGCTCCAAGGACTGTGGGCCTCTTTGTAAGAATGATGGCTGACCCGGGGATACGATCCCCAAGGAGCCCATGTTTTCCCCACTCCCCTGAAGAGAGTTTTGAAGCCTCAGGTTATTGTTTATCTTGGCAAATGACCAGATGTCTGGACCACAGTAAGGTCCAGAAAGCCTGATGTTATCTCCTTCCACCCCCTTCTTTTTGCACTCCCAGGAAAGATAGTCCAGAAATGGAACTAGATTCCATAAAATAGGACATGTGGTCATCTGTGTGCATGACCTCCTTAGGCATACTTACGTCCACATTTATTGCCAAGGGTAAGGTTGGTCAAAGTTGCTATCGAGTTTTAATTATGCAATGCTCTTGGTTTTCTTTATGAATTGAGTTTTTCGTGTGTTGTTTGGTTAACCCTACAATGTGTAGCAAGACATCTTTGCATATTTCTGATTTATCCTTTCCAATAACTAGACTAGAAGACAAGTTGTACACATGGCTGCTTAAATAGGAATAATCCATGCCTCTGTTGTTAGAAAAGTATGTATCAATTTTTCAAATTGTGATAAGACAGAGACGCTTATGTGCTACTTATACGCTTGTGTTGTCGATTTTCAGCATGATATCAAGTGAGTGTAATAAAGTTATTTTTAAAGTTAAAACAAAATAAGCACCCTGTACCAGAGGACACACTCACTCCCAGGGAAGAACTTAGCCACTGAGAATAGATCTCATTGTCCCTTTCAATTCAGTCACACCCTGGAGCTCACCAATTACATAACGGGGGGCCAGCAAAAGGAATCTCAATTTATCACTAGAGTTTAAAACTCAGAAATCAAATATGACATCCCCAAAACAGGCAGTCAACAGTATAATCCCATATCGCCTGCACAGAACAAGCAAATGCACTTTAACCTTTTAATGAAAGCAGCCTCCTACAATCTGTTCTTACGTAAAGCATGAAACAAGGCTCAATAAAGAACTGAGTAGAATATGAAAACCTTCTCCCACAGTATTACAGACTATTTATAATTCACGGGGAAGGGAATTCTCAAAATAGCCTATTCTTGAACTGACAGAAATATCTTTACTCTGAAAGTTTAAAAAAAAAGTCTGAACTGATAGTCTATGAAAAATGACCATTGCCCGTCTACAGGCTCTGATCAGGGGAGTGCTCTCCTATTCTCTTCTATCAGCACCAAATGTGGTCGTCTTGACCTTCAAGTCCATCACAAGGGCCCTGTCAGGGTAACAAAGGAGAAAGCTAGCACTCAACCTTATAAAATTTCACTGGGTTGGCACAGAATGTAAGCAGGGCAGTGCTGATGTGGAATCAGATCACTATACACAAATGCTCCAATCAGCCCTGGAAAAAAAAATGATATAGTATTGCATAATTTTCTTTCCTCTGGGTGTTTGACAGAAGGTATTTTGTAGATTATTTGAAGTTTCTTGAAAAGGGAGACTGAAGCCTTGTGTTTGCATATGAAATCTAACAGTACAGGAACTTGTGAAATGTACTCACCCCAGTGCTCATGTTACCACTATTAACACAGCCAGCCAGACAAGGGTTAAAGTATGTAATTCCATCCGATCCACAGACTGGCTCATACTCGTGTATTTTACAACCACAATTCACATTGCAGCTTCCTGTCAGATTCCTATGAGGCATGGTCAGAGAAGGTCTAAGAGAAAAAAATAGATCGTGAGCAAAATTTGCTAAAATAAAACTCATAGGACAGTTCTTCATGTTCAGTCTTGTGTCCGTTTTAGAGAAGATATTCCCATGAAATCAAAGCCATGGTACCTTGACGTAGCACCCTAGATAATTATTTTTATGACTTTAAAACAAAACATGAAGAAAAATGTTTCAATTTTCTGGTCCTACAGATTCAGTACAACGTTCGTACCAAATTATTTATCATACCTCGATTCTATCCTCCATCTTGGTGATACGGATCTGAGCTCAGAAGTTCTAACCTTCATATAACTAAACTACTCACTTACTATAGACACTTGGCTCTATGTCTTAACAAATTGGACCCTTGATTTCTTTAACTGTAAAATGGAAGAAATACTCTTCTGTGTCAAACTAATAATATCATGATGAGGACATTAACATGGAATCCATCAATCAGAGTTATCAACATAAGGTCCTTTGACCCAAACCTTTAATTATTCTGGAATAAATTGTCAAAGAAAGACATGGGACTCTAGAAAATCAAAAGGAGGCGATTTTTCAAAGACCGTCAGGAATCACATCACTGGTTTGATTCAGATGACCAGAGAAGAACCATTAAACTCTCCTTCCCTCAAGAATGCCCAGATGTGGGTTTACAGGCAAACGTGATGGGTTCCGTTTTTTCATGAGATCATGGTGTCTGATTCAAAGAAGTGATACAATATTTTAAACTCTAATAAAATCAGTTCAGGCAAGAAATATAAAAGGGGGAAAAGGGACTTCCCTGGCAGTCCAGTGGTTAGGACTCTGCACTTCTAATGCAGGGGGTGCGGGTTTGATCCCTGGTTGGGGAACTAAGATCCCACATGCCTCGTGGCCAAAAGACCAAAACATAAAACAGAAGCAGTATTGTACCAAATTCAATAGAGACTTTAAAAATGGTCCACATCCAAAAAATCTAAAAAAGGTGGGGAGGGCAGGCAAGTAAGGATATAGGCCCTGAGAGAGAGATTTAAGGAAATGGCTATGGAAAGACAGAGGCAGGCAGGTACCCGGAGGGAATCATGGAAGGATGAAAGGGGCTCTGAATGCTCACATCCAATGACCTCCTTCTTTTGCTTTCATGACCATCATTTTTAGGTGTCACTGATGACGTACCCTTCCTAAAGCCTCATGAACTGGCAATAGCAGATCCTTCATTCACCTGTCCAACTACCATCCTCCCTCCATTCAGCAGATATTTTGGAATGTCTGTTATGTTCCAGGACTTACCTTTAATGACTATGTTGAGTAACCACTCACCCAGTAGCCTAGTCCATCCCAACCATATGTATTAAATCCATAAACATAAAGTGTTGTTTGTTCAAAGGCTTTTCTCCTGTGTCCTCTGTCACACGTTGATAACCGAGTCATCGAATTTTAATGGAAGGAACAAGTTCACAGCAATATTTAAACCTTACCAAGAAAGACTTCCAAAGAGGCAAAAGGAAAATAAACTCTATTCTTCATTCATATCCCTCCACAGAAGAAACTGTCACAAGACTCTCATAATTATTATATTCACCAACTCTTAGAATCATACCATTTGATAGTTAGAGAAAGCCTGCGCACAGCAACGAAGACCCAATGCAGCCAAATAAATAAATAAATTGAATATACCTTTAAAATGTGATTCGGGACCGGTAGTTCTCACAGGGGCAGCAATTTCGGCAACGTCAGGAGACATTTTTTTTTGTCACAACTAAAGGGATGCTACTGGCATCTAGTGGGTAGAGGCCAGGGCTGCTTCTAAAAGTCCAACAATACACAGAACAGCCCCTCCCCAGGATAAGGCATTAACTGACCCAAATCTCGATATACTGTGTCTGAGAAACCCTGTTCTAGACCTGTTTCCACATTCCAAGGATGATGAAATGGACGTCTAAGGAAGCCAAATGATTCATTATGAGGCTGACTGGTGCTATTTTTACAAAATATTTATTTATTAATTTTTTTTTTTTTTTCTGGCTGCGTTGGGTCTTAGTTGCAGCCTGTGGGCTCTTTAGTTGTGGCGCACGGGCTTAGTGGCCCCGCGGCAAGTGGGATCTTTGTTCCCCAGCCAAGGATCGAACCCGCAAACCCTGCATTGGAAGGCAGATTCTCAACCACTGGACCACCAGGGAAGTCCCAATTAGTGCTATTTTAATTGATATCACATGAAGAGTATTCTGTGTGAATTACTATTATCTTCAATAGTTCTGCAAAAACCAAACTGCAAGCCATGACCAAATAAAAGGGACTTATATGCCTGCGTGCTTAGTCACTAAAACTGACACGCTTCAAATCCATACAATAGGGTTTTTACTATGCATATTTAAAAGTTACACGGAATTTCCTATTAACAGCATGCTTCATATTCATTTATGACGGCCACATACTTCAAATACCTCTCCTTTATGGGTATGTCCACTCAAGAGAAAGGAATCTAAAGAGAATGTCAACAGATGCTCAGAGCACACATCAATGACAGGAAGGCAATAGTTTTCCTGAGTTCTGGAAACAAAGGTACAGTCCCAGGTCACCCTTGGGTATGCTCGCTTTTCTCATGAGATCATGGTGTCTGATACAAAGAAATGATACCATATGGAAAGCTCTAAGAAAATCAAAACAAGCAACAAATATAAATAGCAGTGAAAAGACAGAGGCATTTATGGAAAATGTCATTCGGGAAAAAGGCCATAGTTGCACAAAAAAAGGAAAGATGCTGATACGGTTAATCCTTTACGTTGCGCTGATTTAAAAAAAAATTATTTTTAAGAATAATAACGTCTTGTTTGACTATCACTCACGCTCCAGAAGACAGACTGGATTAGAATAATAGTGCGAGTGTTTAAATCTGAGTCACTCCAAGCAACCTCTCATGAGCCTGAGCTAAGACAATCATGGGAGTACAAAATTTACAAGGACTGCAGTACACCACACTCATCCCTGTGCAAAGGGACAGTACATCACCTTTCTAATAAATGAAAACATTACTGACAAGTTAGCCTTGCAAACAAGAGGCTCATGTTAACTCAATGTCCATGTAGGTGTTCTTTCCATGACAGGAACAATGACTCACTAACAAATGCCTTGTAACTACATGGTCCAAGCTGTAAACCTAGGTCACACATGACATGTTACTATAAATACCATGGAATTATAGGATTAGAGAGACGGGAGGAGTCTCTGAGGTTAACTAGTACAGCTTACTGATTTTCAAGCCTAGGAAACTATGAAAGGTGTAATGACATGCCCCACAATCATTGAGGCTTTAAGGAAACCAGCCATGGGGAGACCAAAATGAACAGAAAAGGGAAGAAGAGCGAGCTTGCTGCCTAATCTTCATTAAATCAATTGCTTAAGGATCAATGTTTATTTAAAGTAACATACAACAATAAAACAGATTGAGGTTTAACATAAGGAAAAATCTCTACCATGGAGCTATTACAGCTGGGTATGTAAGGATACAGTTGCTCTCAAATCACACACATATTCTCGCGCGCACACACACACACACACACAATTGTGTCACATCACCCCACCCCAAAACCTAAAGAACGCTTCGACTTCCCCAACTGACACACTTCTACTGGTTTCCACAAATCAAAGAGGAGCCCCTTAACCTTCTTTCTGCCTCCTGTTAATTTTCTCCTTACTAAGAGATATGACAAATAGGGATCCACACACTTGTCTTATATTCACACTTGTCTTATATTCAAGCCACATGGATTAAAAGACTATGACCCACGCAACAAAAACCTTTCAGGCAAAATATACTAATCAACTAAAAAAAAATGGTATCTTTCTCATAATTTCTTAAATTTTTATCAATCTATCTCAGTCTTTAAGGAGACTTCAATTAGAATGTTTCTTTTTAATTCCGCTTAAATCCTTGGCTTTATATTAAAGCCCTTCCTTGGCCAGATATAGCTGTGCAACTTCAGGTTTATAAATAATACTACTATCATCATCATCATCATCATCATTATCATTTAGGACTAACATTTACATAGTCCTAATTTCACTCCAGGACTTGTGCACTGAGATCTCTATAGAAGTTACCTCATGTATTCCTCATGAGAATTAAAATTATTATGGCTGTGTCTCCAACTTTCAGATAATGAAACTGAATATCTGAGAGGTTAAGATAGGTACTGTTAAAGTTCACAGAACTAGTAAGAATCAGGGATTTAAACCCAGTTATATCTGTCTCCATAGTATGTCCCCTTAAACGCCTACGGCAGCGCACCCACTTTGTGTAATTGGCCATGGTTTCCCTTGAGTCTTCTGTGTGCTCTCCCTCCTCCTTTTTCTTCCTCTAATGCAGCTTTCCTGGCACTCACCTCTCACTGTGCTGAGCATCAGAGTCAGAGAGAGCGGGTTCAGGGAATTCCCTGGTGGTCCAGTGTTTAGGACTCTGTGCTTTCACAGCTGAGGGCCCAGGTTCAATCCCTGGTCGGGGAACTAAGATTCTGCAAGCCGCTCAGCGCGACCACAAATAAAAAAATAAATAAATAAATAAAAAGAGTGGGTTCAATTCCATATCTACAATTCACCAGTGCCATGAACAAATCTAGAGAGACTTCACTTGTGTTGTAAAACAGAGACCAGAATATCTATATCGCAGGGTTGATGGGAGGATTAGATAAGTAAATGGATACCCAGCGCCCAGCGAGTTCCTAGCACATAAAAGGCACGAAGATACTGATGTGTTTTCTTTATCTACACAGGGCAGAAGCAGGAAGGAATAAAAGTAACACAGTCACAATCACAAAGAGCACAAAAGGCCTTCATGATGATTTTCTTTTCAAAAAGGAAGATGTCATTTTCTTATTTACTCATATAGAGAACAGTCAGAAAACTAGATGAGGGTCCAGTTGCAGGCCTACCATTTAGAAGCTGTATGACCTTAACAACCTAACAGTTAATGGCTGTCAACGCCCCTCCTGCCTACATGAGCGGAGATAAGCATGATCAACACAGGGGAGTATGTAATAACTCATGGGATAGCGTAGGGTTCCCCAGGACTATACTCATGAACGTTACGGTTACTGCATCCAATCATTCTTTTTACTGTTAAAGCTTCCTTTAGCTTTGTAGTCAACAAATTCAAACCAGATATAACTTGAAATTTACATATAATAACCTACAACTAATACAAACCGTCTCTTTAAATCCAGAACCATTTTTAATAAAATGATGTGTCCCTTGAACAACGTCTTGAAATGCCTTTATTTTTAAAGTAATACATATTCATTGTAGAAAATTTGGAAAATACAAAAGGACTAAAAAGTCAAATTAAACTCACACAGTAATGCTACAATCCAGGAATATCCACCATTATGCTTTTAGTATATTTACTTCCCTTTGCTCTTTTTTCAATAGGCATATAAATTAACGTTAACATATTGTTATCAAGATTTCACAGCGTTCTAAATTCTATTTTTCCTGCTAACATTATATGATGAACATTTTCTATTGACTATGTTAATATGAATGGCAAATTTGGCCCCGAGTTTAATAATATAGGTTCAAGGCTTACTGTGTTTAAACAGATATTATATAGTTTTACAGAGTTCCTGTAATTTGTTTAGATCTCAGTTACAAAACTTAAAACTCACTGGAAAGAAAATTTGCTTATATTTTATACCCCCTCGATACTCCTAAAAAGGAAGTAAAGCAAATTTTGTTTGTATCTCCCAAATAGAGCCAAAAATAGATCAAATCATATACTTACAGCTAGAAATGAACTGTAAGCCTATTAATAAAAGTAGCCAAGATAATCCAGAAACACACATAACTAAGATCCTTTAAGTAAACTACTTTTTCTCTACTTTTCAGGAATTGCCTTTAAAATTAGTAATACCTATAATAAATAAAAGATCTTGAATGTCACCAAAGAAATTAAACAGGAAAAAAAAAAACGTTCAGAAGGTTAAGTTGTCTGTGAAACACAGAAGACAGGAATGGTTTAATTAGAGAAATTAGGAATGATCTGGCTAGAAATGCTAGTCACTCAAGGGCTGGTACTAGAATACTATCTAAATACTGGCAGGATGGCAAGTTCAGAAGTGGTGACAAAGATGATGAAATGTACCTTTGTGAGTTGCAGCAAAGGTCTGAATTAACAGACAATATTTATGTCTTAGTGCCTTGGGACAATAAAACTATATTGAGAGAAGTAACTTGAGAAGAATACCCCAACCCCTGAGATTTTGGACGAGTGGACGGGTGGATCACAGTCATTGCCGAAAATGCTCTCAGAAAACTGAGCAAATGCATCTTCGTCATGTCATAGCTCAGGAAATCATCCCTGGAAAAGTTCTGACCCAGTAACTCAAGTCTCCAAATCAGAAGATGATATAATAGATTTTAGTTTAAGTTCAAAGAGATGACACTTGATGAATGAAAGATAATAAAGCTAGAATTATTAAATGATTTATCAAGACAGTACTGTTGAAAACTTCTGTACATGGACATCAGATTTAACCCCATTTGAAAAAATTATTTGAAGGTAAAGAGCAAACAACTCACATTATACAATGTGTTTATATAAAGTATTGCTTAAGCTACAGTTTTCACCGGCTCCTTTGTCGACAAAATGATTAGGAAACACCTGTGTGAAATACAGTTCGGCAGACACAGAGGGGGAGCAAAACACATTTCTTAATTAAAACTGCAGGAAATTGTGGGTGCTAGGAGAATCAAATCTGAATTTTTTTTCTTTAATTTTGTCATATTGCAGTTAGAACACTTAACACGAGATCTACTCTCTTAACAAAATTTCAAGTGTACAGTACAGTATTGTTGACTACAGGCACAAAGTTGTACAGCAGATGTCTAGCGCTTAGTCACCTTTTTTGTTGTTATTGTTTTATTTTGTTTTAGAAACATAAAGATTTATTTTGAAGGGAAGTGAATAAATCTTTAATGTAATCTATACTGAGTGACCAAACCAAGTTAATATTACTGTTTCAATTGCCAGCAATTACCCTAAGGCTCAAAGTTGGGCACAATCGTCAGTGTTTGCCTACCGCACAAAGACACCTCCCTCTAAATTCAGAAGCTAAAGGAAACTGGAGATCTGACATATTGTGCAGTGGGGAGGGCTGTCCAAGGCCATTTCGTGAAATGGAGACGCCTCCTTGGGGCATCATCAACATCAAAGCTTGTTCATTTTACTTTATTAAAACGTTGTTTCCATTGATTAGTCGCTCCATGTTTCCCCCTTCCCCCAGACCCTGGCAACCACCATTCTGCTCTTTGATTCTATGAATTTAACTATTTTAGATACTTCGTATAAGAGGAATCATACAGTATTTGTCTTTCTGTGACTAGTTTCTTTCACTTAGCATAATGTCTTCAACGTTCCTCCATCTCGTCGCATATTACATAATTTCTTTTTGAAGGCTGAATCTTATTCCATTGTATGTATATATGACATTTTCTTTATCCATTCAGCCGCTGATGGACCTTTAGGTTGTCTCCACATCTTGGCCATCAAATCTGAATTTTCTAAGGGAACCACTAATAACACATCAGGTTCATTCTACAAAAAAACTGTGACTCCATTTTGGCTCAATAGGAAAAGGTCACCTTTCTAAAACATCCCAACCCCATCCCAGGCACTTAGGTGTCTCTTGAGCCCTCGATGCTAATTCAGAGACAGGTTAGTCATTAACTCCTTTAATGTCAGAAAATTCACCATGCTGGGGAACCTGGAGCTTCTCACACACACTTTCATAAGTGGAATTGGCTTATATATTGTGCTTTCTTCCTTGTGTTTCTTTTCTTCTTTCAGGACAGTTTAATAATTAAAAACATTACTTTCAAAATCAGAGAAACCTGGGTTCCAGTCCTAGCTCTATCATTTTCTAGCTGTGTGACTTTAAGCAAGTTATTTGATCCCTCTGAATTTCTTTCTCCTCATATTTAAAATGAGAAAAATAACATTAAATAGTTATTTAACAATTGCTTATTACTGTGGGTTTTATTCCATTTTATCCTCTCTATAATTGTAAGAGATAGAGACTATTATTAGCCCATCTTAATGATGAGGAAATTGAGGTACAGAGAGGTTAAGGAATTTGCCAAGTACCTTATTCAATCTTCACAGCAATTCAACATGATCAATACTATCAGTATCCTTACCCTAAAGATGTAGAAACCAAGCACAGAAAGATTAACTAATCTGCCCATACTCACACAGCTAGAAACTGGCAAGGCCAAACATTAGTGCACTATTGAAAGAAATGGATGCATTCTCTATAGCTTTCTGAGTAAGGAGGTGGTGTGTGCACTTAGATGTGTGCTTATATAAAATACAAAATGTATAACAGCACCTCAGTGTAGTACTCAGAAAGGATACAAACTCTAAAATAGATAATCTGGGTTTCATTCAGTTCCACTCGTTATTAACTGATGACTTGGGGCAAATCATTTACTCTCTAACCTCAGTTTCTTTAACTGAAATATGTGGTTAATAACACACACAGTGGAGTGATGTTGTAAGCAGTGTATATAAAAGATATACATGAGTGCCAATCACCACACCTGAGCCAAACAGGTGTCTGACAAAGGCTCCTTTCTTCACTGCCACTCCCTTCATCTCGCTCTTTATCAGCTTTAAAGGAGAAAAATCCTACATGCAAGGATCAAAATCATGCAGAACTACCATTTTTATGAGGCAGGCCAACCATGTACTGATGAACAGGTTGTGCACTGCACAAGAGCACCCAGGCAAGGGAGCAAGGAGAGGCTGAAATGTAGTCCATACCCTGCTTGGAGAAAGGGCCCCATTATTCTTCACACAAAGGTAACTGCTACTCTAAAAGTGTCAAACCTGTGCAGCTGTACCACCCAAAAGTGTTTATACTAATTCAATTTTAACTCTCTTCCTAGAAGTATTTGGGGAGCTAGAGGAATTCTCCAAGGAAACTGGGTTTTTCTTTTGCTAGTTTATAAACTTCGATGAAGTCAGGCCACAAATATTAGAATGAATGAATCCTTGCAGCAGTCTCTGGCGCTCCTAATCAACTTTTCTTTGTTGAATACAATTAACTGAGAAGAAATGTACCCTAAGTCATGGATTTAGATAACTACAATGTTTATTTACATCAAGTCCTGACTAGTTTCAGCATCACTATATAAGTAATGTCCCAGTGCAGAGGTGGATACCAGACATTCATTAATCTTCTAAAAAGGAAAAAAGAGTCACTTTGCATGATCTAGAAAGGGAGTAAAGCCAAGAAACTAACTTTTTTCAACATATACTAAGTGTTAGACTCTGTGCTGGGAAATATCAAAAACCTTCCCTTACATAATCCTCAAAATCAAAGCTACAAATATTTGTTTATAATATTTAAACGCTTCAAACTGGAGATTGAGGATGGAGGAAGGAGACACTGACTTTTCATTTTCTACCCTTCTGCATTATTTTCATTCTTTCAACCGCATGTGTTTTACTTTAATTATAGTTGTAACCAGGTATGATTCACATTATTGTCATTTTATATACGAGGAAACCAAGAGTTTACAATATTAGATAATTTTTTACAAGGTCACACAGCTAGAAAATGATGGCGCTATTACTTGCCTTTGAAAATAATACTATCTTTGAGGGGAGAGGGAAGAAAAATTCAAGGAATTCTTACTTGGGACCTCTTTTTTCTCAGTAATAAGGAATACGAGGTTGTCCGACAAGAGAAAACAAGCTACGGTAAGACAAAAAAAACTTGAAGAAAGGATTTTTTTTTTAATGGACCAATATGAGGCATAGGAAAGGAAGCTGACTAGGGCCAAGTAAATGGATTGCTCAGCAAAGACGAGGGCCTGCTAAGATTGGAACTCATCAATTTGTAATGGAGCAAATCAGCACAATTATATAATTTTTTCCCAGTAGTGCTAGGGAGTTCAGAATCAGTTGATTCAGGATTGGCAAGACCGATGTGGTGTTAAGCAAAAGCTTTAGAAGTCTTGAGGGGACTTGCAGTTTAAAAGCAGGTAAGACATGGAGTCTGCGTTCCACCCCTTCTGAGAAGGCACTTGAAATAAAAGTGAGTATAATGAAAATGAATCGAGCTGGCAAAGAGAAATGGAAAGAGCGACACCAGACTCCATGAAAATAAAAGTGGACAGGCAAAGGTGCATGTGAAATGAGCAGATGCCACCTCGGAGAAGAGCCAGCCTTCCCCATGGAACCTCTACACGACTCTGAATCCAAATCCAGCAGGTGCAACAGGGAGCAAAAGTGACTGCGAAGCTGAAAACAATGCGACTCACTGGAGACCTAAGGGAGAGAAGACTGTATCAGTGGGCCCTTCCACTCTCATACCCACCCCCTCCATCCCCAATTCAGAGCCCCGAAATTCATCAGAAAGCTCTTCTAAAGAATTCAGAACAAAATGTAAAAGCTAAGCTTCTACCTTAGATGTTGACAAATAAGGATAAAACTCCCTCGTTCTTGTGTGTGGTGGGGGGGGGGGTGAGTGGGGGAGAGGGACACATAACCTTACAGATGCTAAACTGAGTCTTGTCAACCTGTAAAACCCAGAGTAAATGAACAGAAAAATTGACATTTCAACTAAAATGACAAAATGTAAGACACAGAAACAAAGTAAAAAAAAAAAACAAAACTGAATTATATGCACAGAGAGATCTGAGAAGATATTACTCCTTTTCAAACAACAGCAGGACGTTAGGAAAAGGGAACACTCAGAATGCCAAAGAAAAAATTATTTTCAAAATTTAAAATTTACATAAAGAATAAAAAAGCAAGTTTGGAAAAATCTCTCATAGCAAAGAAAATATGAGAAAACAAGTTAAACATACAGGTAACGAGTCTGCAAGTTCCAACATCTGAAAAACAGGCGTCCTGGAGAACATAGGGAAAATGAAGACGAGAACGAGTAAAGATATAGTAGAAGAAAATCTCCCTGAGGTTAAAAGAAAAAAAAGGACATATGTGTTAGATTAAAAGTGCCTAATACAATGAATGAACAAAGCCCTGGGCCAAGACATTCATGTGTCTGTCCATTCATTCAACAACAAACTTTGTTGTAGATGGCGGGGCTGCAACTATTATGTAGGCAGCTATAGTAACTGTTCTCAAGGAGCTCGTATCTTAGAGACAAAAGACAAGAGCAAAGCAAGTAAGCAAGACAATTTCAGATAGTGGCACGTGCTACAAGGAAACTGAAGAGGTGATGTAATAAAGAATGAGGGGAGAGTGGGCTCCCTTATATTGGGCAGAAAGGGAAAGTCTCTCCGAGAAAGTGACATTGGAGGAGTCCAGCCAAGACAAAATCGGAGGGTAGAGCATTCCTTACGGAATTTCAGAACACTTTGAATAAAAAATATCCTCAAAACTTCCAAATAAAGTTGGTAACGGAGAAATGAGAACTCAGACTGAAATTAGATTTCATTTAAGTATCTGCAACATTAAACGCTAGATGACAAAGCAATGGTTTCCAAGTTCTCAGAAGAACAAATGTTTAAACTATAATTCTATACCCACTCCAACTATCATTTAAATGTGAAAGAAGAATAAAGACATTTTAATACACTTACAGTTTCAGACAGCTTCTCTTTCCATGAACCTTTCCCTAGGAAGTTATCCAAGGATTTTTTTTCTGGCAAAATGAGGAGTTAACAAATAAATAACTACACAGACAAAACCTAGTGGATACAATTGAGATCTATGAAAGGAAGTTCCAGGATATAAGTTATGCAAAAGAGCAACCAATCCAATTGAAGCAAAATTATGGAGAGTTTCAGAAAAAAAGAATTCAATAAAACAGAAAGTATAATGAGAACTTAAATATATATATGGACAAGATAAACGCCAGTAGTAGGAGAAAGAACAGGCCTTTGGAACTCAAGGACAAACACCACAAGAAAGTCATGGTCCAAATATGATACAATTTTAAGCAGGTTCCCTTCCCCACCCTACTTAGTAGACGACCACTTCTTCTTCCACTCCCTCTATCTTCTGGAGAAAATAAACCAAAGAGCACCACATAAAAGAGACCTTTGGCAAGATGCTAGGATGATGACAGAGGAATTTGGTAAAAGTTTGCAAAATGAACAGTAGCTCCCTAGCCTCTTCCACCCACCACCCTACTCCCAGCTCTAGAATGTCAGCAGCTAGGCTTACAACCCTGAACCCACCACAACACAGCCCAAGCCAGGAGATAGGAGCATCCTTCTCTTGAGGAACTGAAGCACCTCAAAGGTAAGACCTCAGGTTCTGACACTGAGCACCCCAATGAAAATGCCAGCTGTCCCCCTGCAATTATCCTACAGTGAGATCCACTAAATGACAAGCCATAATGAGATATAAAATAGTTTATAAAGAATAAGAAAAGTAGAGAATCAATGAAGGAGATAGGAGAAAAAAAACTGTGGAGAGAAAATAACAACAATTACATTTTTTAAAAAAGTTAAAATGGAAACAAAAGACATGGTCTCCAGACATTAAAAGTTCATCAAGTGCTCAGAGGAAAAAAAAAGTTTATTGTGGTGAAATTTGGGAATAGTGGGAATAAATGGAAACTCCCAAGAAGGAAAAGTAGGGCACATACAAAGGATTGGGAAAAAGAAAGACCAGAATTCCCACAAGAGCATTAGAAATTAGACAAAAATGGAGTGAAAACTTTAAATTTTTTAGTGAAAATGATTCATCCAGTCCAAAGTTCTTAACCCAGCCAATTTGGCAATCAAATGTAATTGTTTTAAAAAAAAAAAAAAAGAGGCTATTTCATGAAAAATCTCCAAAAAAAAAAGGTAACAGCCTTGACAGCCTTCCTGTAGCTACTGGAGGATGTGCTCTAGCAAAATGGGGGAGGAAGCCAAAAAAGAGGCAACCACAGAAGCTAGAAAACGAAGGATCAGCACAGAGAGAGGCAAGTGAGATTCCTGGGGCAACAGTGGGGCAGCAGGCCCAGAGGGCTCCCATACAGATGACTCCAAGGGGTGGGGAAATGGAATCCTGAGTTCATCGGACGGGTGAAAAGTCATATTGAG
The DNA here is from genome assembly GCF_963455315.2 of Globicephala melas. Classification (NCBI taxonomy): domain Eukaryota; kingdom Metazoa; phylum Chordata; class Mammalia; order Artiodactyla; family Delphinidae; genus Globicephala; species Globicephala melas. The sequence goes on from NC_083330.1 coordinate 14,492,028, forward strand.
ATTTCTTGAGCCCTTAGAGGATAAGGGAAGGCAGAAGCAGACTCAAAGAAAACAAAGGAAATGAAAACAAGGTAGTGATTTAATTCCAGGAAAATCACTGCTGTACAAAGGAGGAAATCTAATCACGATACAGTACTTGTGCCTCAGCTGCTAACAATACTGTCATAACCATACCATGAAAATATCAGAAAAGGATTTGAGCACAACTTGTGAAGCAAATGCTAGACTCCTCATTGACTAAGACAGGAAGTCATAAATAATGTCTTCATTTGGTTAATTTATACAGTATGCTTTAAAAATACAGAGGTAAATACCAGAAGAGATAGCTAAAAAGAATTTTAAATTATTGCCCCTGGGAAGCAGGGTCAGGAGACTGCTGGTTTTTCTTACTAATTTTTAATATTCTATTTATGTTTTCCAATTGTAGTAAAAATAATTTGATAGAAATTGTTCTTAATGGATTAGTGATGACTAATAACAATAGCTAACTATCACTGAGCACTTGCTGTGTGCCAGGAGAGCGGAGAGCTTTACACATGTTTCTTGTGTAATCCTTGCCTGTGATCTCTAGGTCAATAGACTAAATGTTTGGGTCCATGAAAAATTCACATGTTGAAAGCTAACCCCAAACGTGATGGTACTTGGAGTTTGGGGCCTTTGGGAGGTGACTGGGTCATGAAGGTGAAGCCCTTATGAATGGGATTAGTGCCCTTACAGAAAGGATCCTAGGGAGATGCCTCACCCCCACCATGTGAGGACACAGCCAGAGACAGCCATTTATGATCCAAAGAGCAGGGCCTCACAAGACACCGAATCTGCTAGCACCTTGATCTTGGACTTCCCAGCCTCCGGAATTGTGAGAAATAAACTTCTGTTGTTTCTAAGCCATCTAGTCTATGGTGTTCGCTTACAGCAGCATGAACGGATTTATATACTGATACGTGTCAGCCATATCTCGGTTTTGCCCTCTGTAAAATCAGAATAATAATAGTACCTACCTGATTAGGCCTGTTATGAGGGTTAATGAGTTAATATACGTAAAGCATTTAGAAGAATGCTTGGCATGCACTAGTGTTAATATAAGGGTTAGCTACGCTTTGAACATCACCATCATTATTATTATTGTGACAGAAAGTTTCCACCCCAGATTGTTACATTAAAAAAAAAAAAAAGCTCAGAAAAGAATGTATAGGGACTTCCCTGGTGGTGCAGTGGTTAAGAATCCACCTGCCATTGCAGGGGACACGGGTTTGAGCCCTGGTCCGGGAAGATCCCACATGCCGCGGAGCAGCTAAGCCCGCGAGCCACAACTACTGAGCCCACGAGCCACAACTACTGAAGCCTGCGTGCCTAGAGCCCATGCTCCACAACAAGAGAAGCCACCGCAATGAGAAGCGCGCGCACCGCAACGAAGAGTAACCCCCGCTTGCCGCCACTAGAGAAAGCCCGTGAGCAGCAACGAAGACCCAACACAGTCATAAATAAATAGATAGATAGATAAATAAATAAATAAAAAAGAAAAGAATGTATAGAATGCTACCTTTTGGATATAAAACAGAAAACACTGAAAATACACATTCATAGTTTCCTGTATAAGGAACATCCTTGGAAGGGTACACAAGAGATGAATTAAAGCAGTTCCCTGGTTTGTCTTTGGGGAGAAGTGGGGTGGAGGCCTTGAGACACACTGTATTTTCATTGAACTTTGTTTTGAAACTGTGTGAATGTACTATCTATTCAAAACATTACATTAAAAAAAAAAAGAACAGTTTTCATTAAGCCAACTAGCATTTCCTCCTCACGTACTGTAACCCAAATGTCATGGGAGACGTTGCAAGGGTCAAAAGGGACACAGACAACAGAGAGACGGAGGCCTCTGCCCAAGAGAGTGCAGCTCTACTGGGACAGAAACGCAGACGTAGTGAGCCCCGCATGGAGGGAGGGACGCAAGCCGAACCGTGGGATCCAAACACCGCAGAGTTGCGCACTTCAATCATGACCAGGATGAGATGAGATGCCTCTTCCAAGATACTTACCCTGTTGTATACGGGATGTTTATGCCACCTAGATTGATACTTTCACATCCAACAATAAACAGGGTTGAAAAGCACAGTAAAGACACACCACTGCAGATCATCGCTAGTTTTGCAGACTCCCTCGCACCAAGTTTCAATTTTTTTATGATGTAGCCTCCAAGGACAATCCCAACTCCGGCACTGGGGACGATGATGACGCCTGGAGAGAAGAAGGGAAGGACAGGATTAATTTGAAGGAATGTATACTATTATTTATTGTCTAATTATCCTGTTTCTACTTACTTATTAGTGCGAAGGGAAAGAATTTTAAAAACACTATAATCAATAAATCTTTAATGTTTGTGATTTTATAGTATAGCTTATTTTCAACACATACAGCCAACAAAGGACTCATATCCAGAATGTGCAAGAACTTTCAAAGCCATAAAATAAAGACAAGCAACCCATGAGAGAGTGAGCAAAACTTAAATGGGGCTTCACTTAGGAGGAAATTCAGCTGACCCATTAACTCAGAAAGGTGTTCAGCCTCCTTACTAAGAGAGAAACACAAATTAAAGCCGCAGTGAAATACTACTCCATGCCAACCATGTCAGTAAAAGTGGAAAAGTCTGACAATACCACATATTGGCAAAGATACAGAGCAATAGGCACCCTCTACAAGGCTGGTGGGATGTAAATTGCGACAGACACTTTGAAAGACAGTTTAGCATTATCTGGTAGAGTTGAAGATATATACACCCTGTGACAGGCAGTTCCATTCCTGGATCTATACCCTGAGGAAATTCATGCACATGGGGAACAAAAGAAGTGTATAAGATATCTGAAACACCATAATAGCCCCAAACTGGAAATAAACCAAACATCCATTAATAGATACATTACATGCAGTAAATTCATGTAATGAAATGCTGCGATACAATAATAAAAATGAGGACACGTAATCACATACAAACACAATGTTGAATAAAGGAAGTAAAACACAACAGAAAACATGATCTGACTGTATAAAGGTCAAAAACAGGTAAAACTAAATGATTTGTTTAGAAATGAATACACAGGTAGTGCAACTATGAAGAAAAGATAGTAGGGGGATGGGTGGGATCTGGAAAGGATACAGGGGGCTCCTGGAGGACTGAAAATACTCCTTTTCATGACCTGGGCAGTAGTTACACAAGTGTTCACTTTATGATTATTCATTATCCCTAAGTTTTTTGTTTTTGAAGTCTAGTTGATTTACAATGTTGTGTTAGTTTCAGGTGTACAGCAAAGTGATTCAGTTATATACATACATATATATATTCTTTTTCATATTCTCTTCCGTTTTTGTTTATTACAGGATTTTTAATATAGTTCCCTGTGCTATACAATAGGACCTTGTTGTTTATCTACTTTATATATAGCAGTGTTTATATGTTAATCCCAAATTCCTAATTTATCCCTTCCCCGCCCTTTCCCCTTTGGTAACCATATGTTTCTTTTCTATGTCTGTAAGTCTGTTTCTGTTTTGTACATTAAGTTCATTTGTATTATATATATACACACACACACACATATATATATATATATTGGCCATGCCACGTGGCATGTGGGATCTTATTTCCCTGACCAGCAATCGAACCCATGCTCCCTGCAGTGAGAGTGCGGAGTCCTAACCACTGGACCACCAGTGAATTCCCTGTATTATATTTTAGGTTCTACATATAAGTGATCTAAGTTTTGATTAATGCACTTCTGTGTGCATTATATTTCACAGTAAAAAAAAAAAAGCTAAAAAATTAGTCATATCGCCTGCCCCACGAACCTTACAATCTAAAAGAGAAATAAACAAAACAAATTAAAGTATGATAAGAAAATTATACAAAGGGCAGGGAGAATACAGGAAAAGAAGTACCTGAGTCTTCCCTGGGAGAAATCAGGGAGGACATCACAGAAGTGGCAGTATTTGAGCTGACATTCGACAGATGAGACAGAATCTGTCCAATGTGCCAGCACAGAGAAAATATCCTGCACAAAGGAAATATATGCAAAGGGGCAAAAGATAACGGAATTGAAGATTCAGAGGAGTCCAAGCTATGGGAGTGTGGAATGCAAGCTACTGGGGCGTGGCGGGACATGGGCAAGAGATGTAAAGCGAGCGAGACCATGAAGGATCACGGAGAGGAGCTCGGGTTGTACCTCTGGGCAACGGGAGGCCACCAAGGAATTTGAAGCCAGGGTCAGAGAGGATGGGAGGTGTGTGTGACAAAGATTATTGCTGGCGGTGAGATGCAGTCAACACTAGAATCAGAGACATGGCTGGGAGAGCACTGCAAAGGTCCAGGTGAGTCACAGTCAGGCTCCACACCGACAGCACAGCCAACAAGCTGAGGAGGGGACGGGGACACCCGAAAGGTGGCAGGGGTCCAGAAAATGAGGAGGAAAGGACGGGGGAGAGCAGCCCTCGAACCCCACGGTAGACACACCACGTGTGAAGGGCCCGGGAGATACGCCTCACGCAGTGATCCCTGCCCCACGAGCCCAGGAAGAGCTGGTCTGGGACATTCCTAACAGGTGGCAGAATTTATGGCATAGAAGGGATGTTCCAACAAGACTGAGCAAAGTCAGAAGAGCAGAGGAAGACGAAGCCTGAAAGGAGATCTTGGCAAGAGCAATTTTAAGGGTGTTGTGAAGGTGGAAGCCAGGTTGCAATGGGTTAAACGGTCAGTCGTGGAGATTTAGAGGATGGAATTCAGACTCTTTCTAGAACTCAGACTATATATACAAGGAAAAGGGGGTATGGGTCTAGAGCTAGAGGGGAGCCAAGGCGGAGCTGGAGCCTGGGCAGTTTTGCTTGTTTGCTGATATATGGAGGGGACTTAAGCGTATTTTTATTTTGGCCGCACCACGTGGCTTGTGGGATCTTAGTTCCCCGACCAGGGACTGAACCTGGCCCCTGGCAATGAAAGCACCGAGTCCTAACCACTGGACCTCCAGGGAATTCCTTTAAGCATACTTATATGCTCGCAAAGAGACCAAAAAGGAATGGGAGATTGAGTGGGGAGAAAAAGGGTTATCTAATGTCAAGGCAAGATCCTTGAGAAGTCAGAAGAATATAGAATTAATAGCACAGACGATCAGATTAGCCCCGGAGAGGGAGAGCGAGAACCCTGCATCTGGGCCGGGAATCAGATTTGGGAGCAGGGGGTGGGAGGATAAATCAATGGGTAGGTGGTAGCTCCTCGAATGGTAGTTTTTCTGTTTTGTTGTTGTTGTTATTTTGGAAACATCATGCAATACATGATGGACTAGAACACTTGAAAAGCACAGAGAAATATGAAGGACCAAAACCCCACAACTTACATTCTGGCATATTTCACTCCAGTCTTTTTTCTATGCTTTTACTTCCCCCCTTAAGAATTGATAACATGTGTAGATTCTTTATATGTGTATATATATATATATATATATATATATATATATATATACACATACATACAGCTTCGGTTTGGGAAGAGATACGGAGAACTTTAAATATAGCCAAAGGTTGGAATAACCATTGTAGGAAAGTAAAGAGCGGGCTAAGTTAGAACATGTACGCGGCTTTGCAAATGGAGAGGACGGTGGGTCCAGGTGCTATGAGATTCCAGAAGCCTGCAGCTGCATCAGTGTGCATGCCTGGATGGCTCGCTCCTCCTGTGTGTCCCACAGCCCACGTAAAGGAGCAAAGGGGGGAGGTTAGATTAATCTAAAGTCTGAGCTTTGCCTGGGTTGACAGGGAAAAAAAAATAGTGTCTATCTTGTAATCCTCACCATGGTCCTGACTTTATTAAACCAGTAATGGCTCTTTTACAGATGAGGAAGTGACCAGCCCAGTAATGCACACAGGGCAGGGAGAGCGAGAATGAAAACTGAGGTCTCTGGCTCCCAGCCCAGGGCACCTCCACAGCACCACAGCTGCCTCTTAGAACCAGCGGGTACTGGAAGCTTTGGGGGAAGTTGACCAGAGCTCTGGGCTTAGATGAGCTGGTTATTAAATTATCCTCCTCATTAGAGAATAGCCCACATTCTATCTACATGACTAAATAGGCAAAGCTTTACCTTCAGAGTGAAATGATCCATTAATAAAATTCCTATTTCAATTGAGCGATTTATATATCGGTATTATAGTTATAGATACCGTGCTAGACCCTGGGATAGCAACGAAACAAATCCCCACGCTCACAGCTGAGTCCTAATTTAAAAGCAGTATAATTTATCTGACTATGCATCCTAACTAGTATTCAACTCTTAAAAACAAAAAATGTGTCATTAGCATGAGGTCTCGTCAGAGTGAAGATCTATTAAAATTTCCTACTGATGTCCCCCGTCCTCTAAATCTCACTGCACTACCAAAACGGAAAGACTGACTATGCCTTCAGGGGAATCTGTACAACGCTCAGATCTCCAGTTTGAGCAGGACACCCAAATGTCTTGGTGTTGCAGTTTTAGGGGAATGGAATGAGTAGGTAAGATCTGGTGCCGCGCGTGTGGTGGGGTGACGCAGGGGGAGACAATACATCTCACCGGCTGCTGCTCTCCTGCCCTTCCCCGTGTCCCCAGACCCCCAGCGCCCCTCCTTCTGTCTCTCTCCTCTGAGCCTCTGCTCCGGAACCAGCCCCCTTCCCGGCCGCTGCCAGACACCTGTTACCCTCGAGTTTCTGCTCCTCGCGCCCTCTAGTGGCCAAGACGCGGGGAGGGCGGGGTCAAGAGGGTGGGGAAAAGGCATCAACTGGGGCCCACGGACGCCTGTAGAACGAGCAGTGGAAGGAGGACAGAACAGCGGGGAGAGATGGGAGTGACTGGACCAAGCCCAGGGGCCCAGCCTAGGGCACAAGCGGGAGAGGATGGAGGCCAATGCGACTGCAGATGTCTGAGACAATTCCAGGTAAGAGTGTGGGTCATGAAGATTCCAAGTTCGAATCTCAGCTCTGCCACCTACAAGCTGTCTGTCCTCAGGCAAGTTTCTGACATTCCGGGCCTTAGATTTTTCTGTAAAATATGGATAAGAGTAGTTTCTTCCTCATAGATTGTTAGGATTAAACGGGTTAAGATATAGGAAGTGCTTGAAACAGTGCCTAGCCCATAGCATATACCCAATAAATGTTGGCAATTGACACAAGTATCCGCCTGCTATTAATGAGTTTAACATCTGAACAAATAAATATATTGGAATTATAATTAGGCAAATTTTAGTATGCTATTTAATCTATAGAACTGAATTTAAAATACTACTCGTGGGGCTTCCCTGGTGGTGCAGTGGTTGGGAGTCCGCCTGCCAATGCAAGGGACACAGGTTCGAGCCCTGGTCCGGGAGGATCCCACATGCCGCGGAGCAACTAAGCCCGTGCGCCACAACTACTGAGCCTGTGCTCTAGAGTCCACAAGCCACAACTACTGAGCCCGTGCGCCACAACTACTGAGCCTGCGCTCTAGAGCCCGTGCTCCGCAACAAGAGAAGCCACCGCAATGAGAAGCCCGCACACTGCAAGGAAGAGTAGCCCCTGCTCGCCGCAACTAGAGAAAGCCCGTGCGCAGCAACGATGACCCAATGCAGCCAAAAAAGTAATAATAAATAAAATAAATTTTTAAAAAGAAAAGCATTGAAAAATGTATCTTACTGTATGTTATATGGCAAAATTTTAAAAAATTAATAAAATAAAATATTACTCATAATTGTCCAACATAAACCTGTATGTGTTCTTCAATATATAAACCTTTGTTTGATATTTAGCTACTATGTCCTCTCAAACACATAAACCTCTGTTAGCTTTTGAGCTACTGTGTGTATATATCTGAATCTAAAGAAGTCATTGCTGCATAAGTATTGACCAGAGGACCCTGCTTCGTTCATAGAAGGTCTGAGCACACCCTACTGCTTTCCAGTAGGAAATCTTTTATCTATTTACTTAACCAAGCAGATTGACATGTTAATTGTCCTACTTCCTTTCTTTCCCTTATTTCAAGCATGATCCCCTTAGCATTCAATGTTGAAGTTTTTGCTCTGGGTCACAATATTGGTTACCCTTACAAAGTGTGGCTGGATGGAGTCAAAAGGTCTTTATGAAAAATGATATTTGGTGAATTACCAAATATTGAAGCTACTGATGAAATGTTTCCTCTTCACTCCAATTTTTGTCAATAGGCAGACATTATCTATTTTGCAAATAGACACATAAAATATGCCTAAACCTAATGCATCACTTGGAACACAGGAAAACCTGGAACTGGAAGACAGGAGGACAAAATTAGGTGACCCACTCATCAAGAATGCTTCAGGTTCGGGGAACTGCAATCGTGTTGCTATTGCTATTGTGAAGAATCACAACCTGCTTTCACGGGACCCAGTGCTTGCCCCCGTCATAAGACCCGCCACCATCTACCGGGTTTACTTCTCTCTTTCCTGCTAGACTGGAAGGTTCCTGTGCATGGTAGGGACTGTATCTTTATTATCTTCAGACCTTTCTAGCACTTACCAAGGCCTGGTGAATGTATGGATGAATAATTTTGTTATTTAGAATTTATTACATAAAATCCTCAAATGACATTCATTTTTGTTTTCAATTATTCCTTGAAATAGGCCATATCTTGTTTTACAAATAGGAGATCTAAGATCTCATTTGGAGTTAAAATAACTTGGTAAAATCAGTTTAAAACTGGCACGCACGAAATATCTAGACTGACGCCTAAAACATCTCACTGTTATCAAAATTGACTTGGGCGTTATTAGCAGAAGCTTAACTGCCAAGCCACCACAGGTGACAGAGCGTGGAATGCCAGTAGCCCTCTGATACCTCTTTTCTATGGTGAGATCACAATGGTGCAGACTGTCCTACTGTGGTGAATTAAGTTAGTATAGACAGATCCTCAGAATCTTAGATGTCCTCATGCTCTTTTCTCTAAATTCTCTGACCCTTTCTGTGTATTCCACATCCCAAGTTTTCTTTAGGTAAGTTGAAAAGTCAATGGTTTGCAAACCTAAGACTATGAATCAATACAGACTATCATTGTAAGCCATTATGGCTTCCAGGTTCTGCCGTTGTCTTTGGGGAAGGCAGCCGGGACGGAAGGGGAGGAGAAAGCGGGGTGAGCACCTAGAAAAGAAGGAAGTACAATTGGTTCTCATGCCCATTCTCTCTCTCTCTCTCTTTCCGTCTCTCCCACCTTTCTCTTTCTTTCTGTACACACACACACACACACATACACACACACACTGATGTTAGCTATATGCCACAAACTGTGATAACTGCTGTACGGATAGTATCTCATCTAATTCTCAAAACTGTATGCATTTTGAATTGCTCTGAAATCAGAATGTGTCTGACAATCAATAGGATCTCTATCTTGTGTCATTGTCTAATTAGAAGCATTTTTCTTTCATAGTAACTCAAAATCATGGGGCATCTTACAATGAATGGTGTCTTAGGTTGGAAAGAATACAGAAGTTTCTTTCCACATCCCAGGTGAGGAAACATCTAGTGAGTGATAGAGCAGGGTAATAAACTCAAATTTATTTAACTTTTCCAAATACTACGTTTCTAATCTTATGATACAAAATCAATGTTTTCCTGTCACCCAAGCCTAAATATTTTACCCCTTTAAGCTTCCACTTTCCCTTGCAAATATTTTCTTACAGGAAATAAATAAAAATTATTGTCAGAGGGGAATAGAAGAAGAGAATATTTTTCAAGTTCGCACCTTGAAGTTAGCAAATTTTAAATGGTCTGAGAATACATAGCACAGTAAGTATACATTTTCACAAACTGCTCATAAATCCACAAAGTATCACAAAATCACAGTATTTCATATTTCTCTTTCTCTTTCATGTATCTCACTATCACCCTTGTAAGAAAATCTCAGAAATCCCTTCACCAACTATGAACGAGGTCCATCATTAGAATTAATTTATAGTGCCATTTTTATAATTTGGTGACTGTTTTAAGACAGAGACCAGACTATTTCTTTTGATCCATAATATTTCATAGCATAACATCAATTCAGATTGTAAAGGATGCCCTTGTTCGATTGGAATTAGGAGGGGCAGCCCGTGTATGTTGACCTGAACAGCGTGTGTCGGGCACCTGGAGAGAAGCCTATAGGTTGAGTGACAGGATTTATAGGGGTTCTTTTCTTTAATTTTTTTTTTTTTTTTGGCCATGCCACGTGGCATGTGGGATCTTAGTTCCCAGACCAGGGATCGAACCCACGCCCCCTGCAGTGGAAGCATGACATCTTAACCACTGGACCGTCGGGAGATCCCAATATCAGCGTTCTTTTAGCAATTCTCCTGAGGCAGATAGGCTGTCAGGGTGGCCAGCCTCACACAGGGCTGCTGCAGACGGCCTGTCTGCCTCTACCACTTCAGTGAAGGACACAGCGCCAGAAGCAGACCTCGCCAGCCACAGCTTCCTCTGTTGAGAGCCCCGTGATGAACACAGTGGGGCTCAGATGGGACCCCCTGCAGCTCAGCAACAGAGCCTGCTCTGAAACATCTTGCGTGACCTTGCTGAAATGATTACTAAAGGCTTTCCAAGGAATTACACACCTCTGAAAACCTAGCCTCCATCACTTCAGCCTGGAGATATCAAAATCAAGCTCACACTGAACCTCCACCAGGGTAAATGGGTCTCACTCAACCACAGTTAACACTCTCTGCAACTCTGCCAACACAGGGAAATGCCGTGCAGCACGAGAGAAATATGAGAACCCCAGTCTCAGGGATTCAAGTTCTTGGGAGCACTGAGGGAAAGGTAATAAAAAGGTACATTCAACAGAGAAAACAAGCCCACTTTTCATTTCAGGGTTCTGCAGAGCTCTGGCTGAAATAATACATAAAATCAAATGCCAAGCTGGGTCGTGAAAGGGATTCAAAAATCAAATCAAGTGAATATTTCATCCTGTATGGCTTAAAAATCTAAAAGAGTTTTCTGTATTCAGGCAATAGAACCACAAAGGGCAAAAATAACTTGAAATGATGAAATGCAAAATATCAAAGTGTTTACTTCTGTCTTTCACTGGCTCTGGGAAACTTCAGGTGAAACAGCAAAAGCTTTAAACAAATTATTGCAAGAGAAGGGGGGGGGATTTTGTAGAGGCAATTTTACAGAAGACGAGCAGGGTCTTATTAACCTTTGCAGTTATCAAAAGAAGCCTCAAAGGAAGACCTTAGTGTTAAGTTACTAGACTCAGTTTCCGTTCAGAGAAGCAAAGCCTACAGACATGGGCCAGTGCCAAAGACAAAGCCCTCTTTGGAGGCCCTGTGGGGGAGATCCATTTTCCCTCAGCACTTTGCAACGTCTCCCCTTTCCATTGTTGTCCAAATCCAGCAGCTCTTGAGCCTTCGCATCGAGAGAGTTGATGGTCATTATGCCCAAGAATAGCTGAGCTACAAAACTTGGCAAAGCTATCCTTCCCCTGGGAGAAGTAAGCAGATTTTTCTTTCTTTCTTTTCTTCTTAGCTGAGTTGGGTCTTCGTTGCTGCACGCGGGCTTTCTCTAGTTGCGGCGAGCGGGGGCTACTCTTGGTTGCGGTGCGCAGGCTTCTCATTGCGGTGGCTTCTCTTGTTGCGGAGCACGGGCTGTAGAGGGCAGGCTCAGTAGTTGTGGCGTGCAGGCTTAGCTGCTCCACGGCATGTAGGATCTTCCCGGACCAGGGATCGAACCCTTGTCCCCTGCATTGGCAGGTGGATTCTTAACCTCTGCGCCACCAGGGAAATCCAAGCAGATTTTTCAAACTCTATTTATCCAAAAAAATTTTTGAGACAAACTTCTGCACACCCAACCTTACTTGTTAGCGTGCTTTTGCCCCACTATGGCCAAGCGAAAACTTGGCTCATTAAAAACCATGTTAATTCTGCCAAATGAATAAGGAGGACCAGAGCGGCCATTTAATAAAGATCGTCAGCTCACTAAGTGCTCTGTTTATTCTTTCTTCCTTTTTCTTATTGACAGCTTCGTTGAGCTATAAGTCACATACCATACAATTCACCTGCTTGAATAAGTGTACCATTCAATGTTTTTTAGTATATTCACAGAGATATGCAACCATCACCACCATCAGTTTCAGAATATTTTCATGACCCCAGAAAGAAACCCTGTACCCATTAGCTATCAAGCTCATTTCTTCCTACGCCCCTTCCTCAGCCCTAGACAACCACTAATTTACTTTCAGTCTCTACAGATTTGCCTATTCTAGATGTTTCAGATAAATGGAGTCGTAAAATATGTCCGGCTTCTATCACTTAGCATAATGTTTTCAACACTCATCCACGCTGTGGCACGTGTCAGTACTTCATTCCTATCTATGGCCAAACAGTAATCCATTGTACTAACAGACTACATCTGACTTATCCATTCATCAGTTGATGGACATTTGAGTTGTTTCTGTTTTTGGCTATTAGAATAATGTTGCTATGAACATTCATGTACAAGTTTTTATGTGGACATATGTTTTCATTTCTCTTGGACATATGCCTAGAGATGGAATTTCTGGATCATATAGTAATTCTACGCTTGAGGAAATGCCAAACTGCTTTCCAATACAGCTGCATCATTTGACGTTCCTACTGCCAGTGTGTGAGGTTCCAACTGCTCCACATCTTCACCAGCATTTGTTATTTCCACAAATAATATTTGATTACAGACATCCAAGCGGGTGTAAAGTGGTATCTCATTATGATTTTGATTTGTATTTCCCTTATAACTAATAAGACTGAGCATCTGTTCATGTGGCCACTTGTACCCCTTCTTTGGAGAAATATCAATTCAGATCCTTTGCCCATTTTTTTAAATTGGGTTATTTTTCTTTTTATTCTTGAATTTTAAGAATTCTTCATGTAAGGTACAGATAGGACCCAAATTCCATGTCTCCTACCTCTGTTGCATTAAGGCCTCTCCATCAGCTTCACCTACAGCTTCTGCGGAGGTTTGCAACAAGCAGCTGATGGGAAGGAGAAAACCCCAGGCCTGGTCCATAGACGGGTAGACTCAATGTACTTGTGCAAGTTGAAAATGGACCTTTACACTACAGCCCATTCAGGGGTGGCTCCAAGAGAAAGGGGGGAACAGAACGGAGAAATATGAATATTTTCAAATCGTGAATTTATACTCATATTACTAATTCAAGTTAACATTATAGGAGTTTTACTTAACTCCTTTGACTTCTTAATACTAACTGTACGTATGCATAATTTACATGCGATAAAATTCACTTGTTTTAGGTATACAACTGTGTAACATCCAACACCCTAAGATGTTCCCTCATTCTCCTCTGCAACTGGTCCCATCTCTTGACCCTTAACCTCTGGCAACTACTGACCTGCTTTCTGTCACTTTAGTTTTGCCTTTTGTGGAATTTTATATAAATCGTATATGATATATAGTCTTTTTTGTTTGACCTCTTAGCATAATGCTTTTGAGATTCATCCAAATTTTTGCATATATTAATATTACATTCATTTTTACTGCTGAATTAGTAGGGATCTACCACAATTTGTTTGTCCACTCACCAGTTGATGGACATATGGACTGTTTTCAGTTTGGGGCTATTGTGAATAAAGCAGCTATAAACATTCCAAAAAAAGAATTCCTCATGTAGAATATAAATTCTATGTAAGGGATACAAGTCCCTTATCAGATATGTGTTTTGCAAATATCTTCTCCCATCCCGTGGGTTGTTTTTTAACTTTTTTGGTGGTGTCCTTTGATGTATAAAAGTTTTTACTTTTGATAAGATCCAATTTATCTATTCCTTCTTTGGTTGCATTATCTAATTCAAGGTCACAAAGATTTAGGCTTGTTTACTTCTAAGAGTGTTATAATTTTAGGTCTTCCATGAAGACCTTTACTCCATTTTGAGTTCATTTTTATATATATGGTGTGAGGTAGAGGTCCAACTACATTCTTTTGCATGTGGCTATCCAGTTACCCCCGTACTATTTTTTGAAAAGATTATTCTCTCCTCATTGAATGGTCTTGACATCCTTGTTGAAAATTGGTTGACTATAGATGTATGGGTTTATTTCCGGACTCTCAATTCTTTTCCATTGATGTTTCTGTCTACTTTAAGTAGGTACCATACTGTCTTGATTACTGCTGCTTTTTATTAAGTCTTGAAATCAAGAAGTCTAGGTGCTCCAACTTTGGTCTTTGTCAGGATTGTTTTGGCTATTCTAGGTCACTTGCATTTCTAAATGAATTTTAGGATCAGCTTGTCAATTTCTTCAAAGAAGCCAGCTGGAATTTTGACAGGGATTTGTTGAATCTATCTGGTGAGTACGGCCATCTTAGTAACATTGTGTTCCAATTCAAGAACATGAGATGTCTTTCTATTTATTTAGGTCTTCTTTAATTTTTAAACAATATTTTGTGGGTTTCAGAATATAAGTTTTGCACTTCTTTTGTTAAATCTATTTCTAAGTATTTCATTCTTTCATGCTGGTGTAAATGCAATTGTTTCCTTAATTTCTTTTTTGTTCATTGTTAGTGTACAGAAATACAGTTGATGTTTGCGTACAAACATACCTTGTTTTATTGCACTTTGCAAATACTGCGTTTTTTACAAATTGAAGGTTTGTGGCAATCCTGAGTCAAGTAAGTTTACCAGTGCCATTTTTCCAACAGTATTTGCTCACTTTCTGTCTCTCTGTATCACATTTTGGTAATTCTTGCAACATTTCAAGCCCTCCCCCAGCAAAAAGATTATGACTCGCTGAAAGCTCAGATGATGGTTAGCATTTTTTAGCAATAAAATATTTTTAATTAAGGTATGTACATTGTTTTTTAGACTTAATCCTATTGTACACTTAATAGACTCCAGTAAACATAACTTTTATATGCACTGAGAAACAAAAAAAAATTGTGTGGCTTGTTTTATTGCAATATTTGCTTAATTGCAGAACCTAACCCACAATATCTCCAAGGTATTTCTGTATTAATCTTGTATCTTGCAATCTCACTAAACTCATTTACTAGTTCTAATATTTTCTTAGTGCACTCCTTAGGATTTTCTTTATACAAGGATGCATAATCCATGAATAGAGATAGTTTTACATCTTTCTTTCCAATCTGGATGTCTTTTATTTCATTCTCCTGCCCTACTTTCCTGGCTAGAATCTCCAGTGCAATGATGAATAGAAGTGCCAAGAGCAGACATCCTTGTCTTGTTCCTGATCTTAAGAGGAAAGCATCCAGTCTTTCATCACTAAGTATGATGTGGATTTTTTGTAGATGCCCTTTATTGCATTGTTTTTAAATCTCCAATCATTTAAATAGTAGTCGAGCTAAAATTCATTTTTGTGTTATTTACAAATATGTTAGGTATAATTTCCAGAAAGCTCATAAAAATATATAATTTTTAAAACATATATTTAATTTAACAAAAAACATTTACTGAGTATCTACTATGTCTTGGCTCTGTTCCAGACTCTGAAGGTACTTAGTGAATAAAGCTGACAAAAAACCCTGCCCTCACTGAGTTTACAATCTACTCTGGGGAAAAGAGACAATAAACAATAAACCAATAACTAAGCAAACTGTACTGAACGTTAGAAGGTAAAGAAGCACCACAGAGAAAAATGTTCAGCCTAGCAAGGAAAATCAGGAGTTCTGGGAGAGGTGTCGCGTTTTTAAATGGGGTATACTGGGTAGGGTCTCATTGACAAGGGACCATTTGAGCAAAAACTTGCAGGAAAGGAAGTACAGCGTGCATAGAAAATAAATGATCCCCCAATTACACACTGTTTTCATCTATCCATTAAAATAAGTTTACTGAGAGCCAAGATTATTAAAGGTCAGAACATTTTATAACTAGAAGAAAATTCAAAAATTAAACTAACTTGCTTGCTGAATGAGATAGCTTAAGTCAGAAAAACTAAGAACTTTGGACAAAGCAGGGACAGTTGAGATGGAAATCTTAACCAGTCTGCTATACATACTGCACTTTTTAAATAAAGATGTTTTGTTTCAAATGACATGTGTAATTCCACAGGTAATGAAATCCACAAAATAAGTTTTATGAATGGAAACATAATCTAGTAATCTAATGGTCTGAGTATCTTTGGAGAACACCAAACCTACTGTTTACGAGAACTTAGGTTTCAGAAATCCATTAATTAATCACTTTATATAAAAGTACCATTGGGTTGAAAGCAATAGAAAAGAAACAGATGACATGGTTCTTGTGTGCCTTCCTAATGCAATAACAAGCCCCATCAACCGATGTGTCTCGAAATCTCTCAGCAAAATAGTCTCTTTCCCTCATTGTTCAGACCTTATCTACTCTTAGTGTTGAAGAATAAAATCACACATTTTCAAATAAAACTTCTCTTTGGAAAGCAACAATAGATCTTCAAAAGCTAAAAGAACAAGAAAATGCAATAAATATTTTAAATTTCACCCCAAATGATACAAGTGAACCAGCAAATGAAAAAAAATACAGTGTAGCAACAATCAATGCAATGTACCTCCCAACTAATAGCCACTGGCTCCTCTCCCAGTATCATGGTCACTGGCTCACTTTCAAGCCCAGATATTACACTAGGGGGCGCTCCACCAAGTTCAAAGGTAGCCCTGTATCTTTTCACATTTTTCTTTTCACAAAATGAAGGATATGCAAGGCACATGCCAAATGCAGTGTTTTTTTACTCAAAGCTGGAGAGGAGTAGCTGACATCTCACACAACTGGGTTGGAACTGAAAGCAACCATTAAAGACGGGGAAGTGGACAGAACAAAAAAAAGAAGGCAATTGAACAGGTGTGACTCAAGTTTCAGCCTGTCAGAGCAGGAAAGAACGCTGTGTTTTAGTATTTACTAGTATTTACTAGCATGTGTTTTAGAGCAGCGGTCCCCAACCTTTCTGGCACCAGGGACCAGTTTCGTGGAAGATAATTTTTCCACAGATGAGGGGTGGTGGGGGGATGTTTTCAGGACAATTCAAGTGCATTACATTTATTGTGCACTTTATTTCTATTATTATTACATTGTAACACATAATGAAATAATTGTACAACTCACCATAATGCTGACAGGAGGCGGAGCTCAGGC